>NC_041214.2:140460957-140515473 GCF_002837175.3 Physeter macrocephalus | reverse complement strand
GCATGAACCCATGTCCCCTGCATCGGCAGGCGGACTCTCAACCACTGCGTCACCAGGGAAGCCCCGGTGTCAGATTTTTAAGCCAGGTAATCTGGAGATGATTTCTCTCTATGATTAGGGACAAGGCCAAGATAATTACTCTCATGATTTCTATTCCATATCAAATGAAGGTTCTAGTCAGTGTGCTAAGAAAAATAAAATAAATAAAAATAACATAAGTAGGGCTTCCCTGGTGGCACAGTGGTTAAGAATCTGCCTGCCAATGAAGGAGACATGGGTTCGAGCCCTGGTCTGGGAAGATCCCACATGCCACGGAGCAACTAAGCCTGTGTGCCACAACTACTGAGCCTGTGCTCTAGAGCCTGTGAGCCACAACTACTGAACCCACGTGCCACAACTACTGAAGCCCGTGCACCTAGAGCCCAGGCTCCACAACAAGAGAAGCCACCACAATGAGAAGCCTGCGCACCGCAATGAAGAGTAGCTCCCACTTGCCACAATTAGAGAAAGCCCGCATGTAGCAAAAAAGACCCAGCGCAGCCTAAATAAATTAATTTAATTTAAAAATAACATAAGTACAGTTTGAATGAAATAAAGTTATCTGTCTCACAGAGGATATGAATATCTACTTAGAAAATCACAAAAATCTATAAACATGCGCACACACACGCATAAACACACTTCAGTTTGCAAGGTCACAGGTTACAAGGCTAATATTTAAAAAAAGTTATTTTAATATAATAGTCCTGAGCAGTTGTTGATCAAAACTAAAAACAGAGTAATACTTATAATTTCACTCTAAAATACACAAAACACTTTTAGGTATAAATCTTCCAAAATATGTGTAATGTCTATGTGCTATAAACTACAAAACACTGATGAAATAAATTAAAGAAGATGTAAGTAAATGATGGAGATACTGTGTTCATTGATTAGAAGATGCTATATTCTCATATATTGATATATGCTATACTCTTCCCAATGTGATTTAAAAAATCTAAAAAATCATTGCAATTTCAGTAAAACCCAGCAGAACTTTTTTAACATTGAACAGTCTGGTTTTAAAATTCAAGTAGAATCACAAAAGAATTAGAATAGCCAAAATGTTTTGGAAAAAAAATAATAAATTTTGATGACTCACATAACCTGAATTCAAAACTTAATATAAAGCTATGGTAATTTTACTAAAAGTAAAACCTAAAATTTTTAAACTTAAAAATTTTTAGAATAAAGCATACAAGAAAATCTTTGTGACTTGGAATACTCAATGATTTCTCAGCCATGGCACTAAAAGCACATTTCCTTAAAAAATATTTCATAAATTGTACTTCACCAAAATTAAGAACTTCTTTTAATCGAAATACAGTTAGGAGAAGGAAGAAAAGCCACAGTCTGGCTTTTATCATATATTTGATAAAGGATCTGTAACCAGAATAAAGAGAATTCCAAACACACCATTAAAAGATAAATAGCCCAATAAAAAAATGGATATAAGATCTGAACAGACACTTCATCAAATAAGATATACAAATGGCAAGCACATAAAGAGATGTTCAACAACATTGTCATTTGGGTATTGCAGACTAAAAGCCACACTGAAGTATCACAGTATATCTATTCCAATATCTAAACAGACAAACAATACCAAGTGCTGACGAGAACACAGAATAAAGGAACTCTCGTGCATTGCTGGCAGATATGCAAAATGTTACAGATATTGCAAAAATAGTTTGGCAGGTTTTTTTTTTACAACATTAGACATATACTTACCATGACAAATTATTGATGCACTCCATAGCACAAATGAATTTCAAATGCACTATACTAAGTGAAAGAAGCCAAACTCAGTGCTACCTACCTTGTAATTTTATTTATACGACATTCTAGACCAGGCAAAACTATCAAAATTTGAAAACAGATTACTGCTGGATGTATGAAGAAGCTAACTATAGCTACAAAGGACATTTAAGGGAAATTTCTCAGGTGATGGAACTGTGGTGTGTGCTGACTATTGTGGTGATTATATGGCTGCACTGATTTGACAAAATTCCTGGAACTGTACTTTAAAGTTGGTGAGTTTTATTGCATGTAAATTATACCTTAGTAATGACAATGTAAAAAGTCCCACATGATAGACTTAGTTATAACTGCAACTTAAAACAGTTATTATCTGTCAAAGTTTCCCTTTCTGATCATTTTCTTCCTTCCTGCAGTAATATAGTTCAATCAGAGATCATTTTCCATCTTTACTATTTCTTGTAGAGTGCGTTTGCTAACATCAAATCATCTAAGCTTAAGTAACTCTTTTTCTTTTTTTTTTTTTCGGTATGCGGGCCTCTCACTGTTGTGGTCTCTCCCGTTGCAGAGCACAGGCTCCGGATGCACAGGCTCAGCGGCCATGGCTCACGGGCCCACATTTTTGCTGGTATAGGGGTCTAAATTGACATTTTTATTGTTGTGTGTTTGTTTTGTCTTTAACAAATTCAGGACATCATTCCATTATTTCTGGCAACCATGGTTTTATTAGGAATGGGTCTAAGCAGATAACCAGATCTCTGTAAACAAGATTAGCTTTAACTATAGTCACTTACTTCAATTAGAACAAAACATGAGGCAAAATGAAACCCAGGGCGATACAGCAAGTTGGAGAACTGCTGCAAGAACATCTTGACAGTGGATCTGGGAGTATTTTCTTTTTTTCATTCCTTTCTTCAAGCAACTTTTGCATAAAATTGAGCACAGTTTGAATATAGCTGACAAATTCTTAGTATAATTGTATTATATGTATATATAGAGAGTTTTACGCTAAACACTTTATATACAGCATCAATAATTTGTACTCAGTATTAATATTTTGTACATCTAGCACTGTCCTACACTCACACTTTGTGTAGAAGATATATAACTCCTTAGAAAGAGTATAAATTGTAATAAACACACTATCTCCTAAAAGATTATAAATATAATAAATTTAATATGTAATAAATATATGCTATATATAACATAATAAATTTTGAAATGTAACTATTAATTTTATGATATTTGCAAGTATATAAAATAACAAAATAAATGCATAGTATAATTTCTTCATTATTTTATCACACAAAGATTGTAATATGTATAATGGACATGTATCTGAAACAATAGATGGCGCTATTGGTCCATTATTATGGATGTTATAATAGGTTTTACCTTGTTTACCCCTCACCCATCTAACCCTCATTATTTTCCTACAGTTTTATAGGTCAGTGTAAGAAGATATTTGAAAAGTTAATCTGAAGACAGCTTTTTTTCTTTTTTTAACTAGGCAATTTTGATTTGCGCTTCCTCTCTGTATAGAGGGTATTAACTGAAGATTGACAGGAGCAGGAAACAAAACACTTCAGTTCTATGTATGTTTCAGGATAGATTACTCACAGTCACTTGGGAAATGTCACAGTGTGCTGCTCTAGGACCATCCATCCTCTACATCTGTAGTTTAGTAGCAGGATTTGTTCCTAATAAGTCTTCAATAATACTGTTTATAATACCTATTTAGCCTTTGAAATCACTTGGATTATAATATATTTTTTAATCCTAAAGGTAAATCAAACACAGTGAGAAAAATCTATTTTCTCGAAACATTGTTTTCTGTTGTCCTGTTAAAAACGTTAAATTTAAATGAACAATTGGATCTGATGTGGACAAGAAAGAAAACTATTAATTTTAAACAGCAATAGGGATATAGCTAAGGAAAAGCAAATGATGACAATCATAATTATAACGAGGTGAGTCTTACATTGTGGAAGAAACAAACAAAAAGGAGAATATTTCACAGGTCACCTAGTTTATGCTCTTCAAAAAATTCTAATATTATGGGTGCAATTGTACTGACCTATGATGCTTATTCTGGTCACCTCTGCCTTGAGATGATCATTGGTAGTTTTTGATAGCTAAGTAGTGCAACTCATCTGTTGAATCCATTTAGGTCTGTTGGCTTTTCTTTCAATGAGTATTTAGATTTCAAAACAAAGTAAGATTTAAAAGTTGTACTGTATTTCCATTTTTTCCATAGAGGTATAAGCTATCAGTTGAAGTTAATAGCTGGAATGAGAAGGTACCAATTTAACATCATCAAATTTTCATGAAGGCTTTAGCTATAAGAATGCAGTATTATGGAGACACAATAAATTGTGTGTTAGCAATGTTTTTTCCTCCACTTTAAAATAACATAGCACACTTTTGCACAGCACCATAAATAGCAACTGACATAGGAGCAGGCTGAGCTTCTTTGTACATTTATGGGATAATCAAGACACCATGGAACTTCTTCCTTCTGAATTACTTGAGTTTGAACAGATAACTCAAAATTATCAGGATCAAAATTTTCTTTGTTTTTTACACCCAGTTTTTACCTTGTGCGATTTCAATATCCAAGCCGTGCAAATGACAATAAAAACTTCAGTTTGCTTAATGCACGCAAATTTTAAAGCTCTTTGTAACTGTTCTGTTTTAATTCTGAAGACTCTCTTTAAGATAACTAGGTCATTTATTGTAATATCCAAATGCCAACTGTCATTTGAGAAAAATGATACTCGGTGTGAACAAGTAAATTGCCCGAGGTCAAACAGTAAGTAACTGACAAAGCCTTCAAATGAAGAATTCTGATCTCTTGCTCCTGAATCTTTCTGCTATCTTGTGCAGCTTCCAATTTGAAAATCAGATTTAATTCCCAAATCATTCCTTTAAGGACCTGATGTTTTTGAAAATATGTTAATTTTTACAACCACAGGGTGAGGTTATGAAGAGATTACTTTATTTGCCACAATGTTATTGTACTGTGCAGTAGCCATAATATCTAATGAGCATGAAAACTTGTTTAATAATTTATTTGTGTCCATATAATATTCTACATGTAATGTTTAAAAATGGAACACACCATCTTTATAATATATAAAAATAGCTAAATTTTAACTATAAAATTATAGAAACAAATACACAATTATACCTTAAAATACATTGAACTTTTTAAAGAAAAAAGAGAATTTCTTAAAAGAGCTCTTTCAAAATTAGAGCTCAGATAGCAAAAGCACAAGCAACAAACAAATGAAAGATAAATTGGAATTCATTAAATTTAAAAGCCTTTGTGCATCTAAGGACCCTATCAGAAAGTAAAAAGACAACCTACAAAATATGAGGAAATATTTGCAAATTCTATATCAGATAAGGGTCTATATCCAGCATATATAAAGAACTTTTACAACTCAACAAGAAAAGAATCAGCTCAATTTTTTTTAATAGGCAAATAATTTGAATAGGTATTTATCTAAAAAAGTTATGCAAATGGCCAAGAAGCACATGAAAAATGTTCAACATTTTTAGTCATTAAAAAAGTATAAATCAGAATAATGAGGTACCATTTCACACCAGTTAGGGTAGGTATTAAAAAAAAAAAACCCAGAAAATAGTAAGTGTTGGGAGAATGTGGAGAAATTGGAACCCCTCTGTAATGCCCACCTTCCTACAGTTCCTTAGCCCTAGACAATCACTAGCCTGTTTTCCATTGTTATAATTTTTTTCACTTCAATGTTGTTATATAGATGACTTCATATAGTCTGACCTTTGAGATTGTCTTTTGTCATTAAGCATAGTGCCTTTGAGTTCCACTGAAATTGTTACTTGCACCAAGCAGTCAATTTATGCTAATGGCTAAGTCATATTCCTTTGTATGAATGCATCGTAGTTGGTTTAACCATTCACCTATTAAGGAATGTTTTGGTTGTTTCCAATTTGGGGCTATAATAAACAAAAACGCTATAAATATTTGTGTAGAGAATTTTGCATTTTTAGTTTTCTGGGTTAAATGCCCAGAAGCACAATAGATGGATGACGTGATATCATGTTTAATTTATTAAGAAGCTTCCAAACAACTATAAAAGTGGCTGTTCCATTTTATAATCCCAGCAGTGGTGTATGAAAAATTCAGTTTCTCTGTATCCTCACTAACATTTGGTATTGTTTCTGTGATTTTTCTTTTTTTAAAATTTAACTGTTCTAATAGATGTGTAGTAATATATCTTTGTAGTCTTAATTTGCATTTCCCTAATGTTTAGTGATGTTGACCATCCTTTTATGTTCTTAACTGCCATGTGAATATCCTTATCAATGAAATGTCTCCATATATCTTTTGTTATTTTATAATTGGATTTTTACTGTTGCATTTTGAGACTTCTTTACATATTCTGGGTAAGTCCTTTGTCAGATATGTGGTTTGCAAATATTTTCTCTCAGTCTGTAGCTTGTCTTTTCCTTCACTTTACAGGATTTTTCATAGAAAAATATAACTTTATTTTGATGAAGTCAATTTATCTTTTTGATTTTAAATACATCATGCTTCTGGTGTCATGTCTAAGAAAGCTGTAGATCATGAGATTTTAGTCTCTATCATCTAAAATTTTATAGTTATATTTTATACTTCTTTAAATCTATGATTGATTTTGAATAAACATTTATTTTATGTGCAGTGTGAAATTTAGGTGATTTTCTTTTGCCTATGGATATACAACTGTTCCATCACCACTTGTTAAAAGTACTATCTGGGCTTCCCTGGTGGCGCAGTGGTTGAGAGTCTGCCTGCCGATGCAGGGGACATGGGTTTGTGCCCTGGTCTGGGAAGATCTCACATGCTGTGGAGCGGCTGGGCCCGTGAGCCATGGCCGCTGAGCCTGCACATCCGGAGCCTGTGCTCCGCGATGGGAGAGACCACAACAGTGAGAGGCCAACGTACTGCAAAAAAAAAAAAAAAAAAAAAAAAAAAAGGAAGGGTGGATCACGAGAGGTACTGAAAAAAAAAAAAAAAAAAAAAAAAAAAAAAACTATCCCTACTCCCATAAATTGCTTTTATGACTTTGCAAAAAATCAGTTGACCAGACTTGTTTTAGGGGTTCTTTCTGGGTTCTCTATTCTGTTTCATTCACCTTTGCTTTATCTCTCTGCCAATGCCATATTGTCATGATTACTGAAGCTATATAGAAAGACTTCATATTGTAATTATTTTTCAAGATTCTTTTAGCTGCTCTTATTTCCATATAACTTTTAGAATAATCCTGTCTGTGTCTACAAAAATCTTAATGAAATTTTGACAGAAATTGCATTGACTGTGTCTGGAAATTTGGAGAGAACTAACATCTTTTACAGGAAGTCTTCCAGTCTATGACCTTGTTACATCACTCCAGTTATTTAGATCCATTTTTTAGTACTCAGCATACAAGTCCTCTATATGTTTTACTAGGTTTATACTTAAGTATTTCATTTTTTGAACAATTGTAAATATTAGTATTATATTTAAAGTTTTTTTTCCCACCTGCCAGTTGCTAGTATATAAAACAACAACTGATTGATTTGTGTGCACTGATTTTGTATCCTGTGGCCTTGCTTAACCCTCATTAGTTCTAGGAAGTTTGTTTGTTAGATTCCTTAGGATTTTCTTCGTGGACCATTATGTCAACCCTATATAAAGAAAGTACTATTTCATCTTTTCTGATCTGTATGACATTTTTTTTTCTTCTTATTGTGCTTGCTAGAACTTTTAGAACTAAATTGACTAATAGTGGTGAGAATGGACATCAGTACTTTATTCCTCATCACAGAGGGAAAACAAGTTTTTCACCATTAAGTATGATGGTAGCTACAGATATACTATAAATTTGTTTATTTAGTTGAGAAAATCCTCTTTATTCTGAGTTTGCTTAAAGTTTCTTTTTTGCTTATCATCTATGGATAGTAAGGTTGTAAAATGTTTTTTACCTGCATCAGTACATATGACAAGGTGATTTTTTCTTCCTCCTCTTATTCTGGTGCATTACACTGACTGATTTTCAGATTTGAACCAGTTTTGCATCTGAGTGAATCCCACATGTCATGATGGATAATTCCCTTTATTTATTACTAAATTCCATTTGTTAATATGTTGTTAAGAATTTTGCATCTAAATTTTCCAGAGTATGTGTATAGAGTTGTCCATAGCTCTTCTCTGTTGCCCTACAGTTTCACTGCTGATTTGAGTAATTTGTGTCCTTTTGCTTCCCCTAGAGGTTTGTCTTTCTTATTGTCCCTTTCAATAAACCAGGTTTTTATTTATTGCATTGTTTTACTATTTTCAATTTTATTGATTTGTGTTCTTTTCTTATTTTTTATTTCACTCAATTTGGGTTTACTTTGATCTTTTTGTCAAACATTAAAAAGTTTACAGTGGGAACTTAGGTTATTTATTTAAGCCTTTTCTTCTCTTTTCTAATGTAGAGATTTCCCTTTCATCACTGATTTAGCTGCATCCCACAAGTTTTGATATGTAATATTTTCATTTTCATTCAGTTCTTTAAAAAATTTTTCCTTAAGACTTCCCCTTTGACCAATGACTTATTCAGAAATATATTGTTTAATTTTTAAGTATATGGAGATTTTCTTTTTATCTTTTTTGTTATTGATTTCTAGTTTGATTTAATGGTAATTAGAGTAGAGTACACATTTTCTCTGATATCAATTATTTAACAGTCCTTGAATCTGTTTTACAGCCCTGGGTATGGTATACATTGACATAAATTCTATGGACACCTGAAAAGAATGTAAAGAATGTGTATCCTTCTCTCGTTCAACGGGGTGTTCCATAAATGTCAATTAGTTCCTGTTGATGGATGTTTTTGTTGAGTCCTATATCCTTGCTGATTTTTTGTCTCATTTTCCACCAGTTATTGAGAGAGGGGTGCAAAAGTCTCAAACTATAATTGTGGATTTGATTATTTCAACTTTCCATTTTATCAGTTTTTGCTTTACATAACTTGAAGGTCTGTTGTTTAGTACTATGTCTTCCTTCTGGATTGACTTTTTTTTTTTTCCCATTAGGTAATGTTCCTTAAGTTCTTGGTAACATTTCTTTAAAGGCTACATTATCCAATATGAATATATTTACTCCTGCTTTCTGCTGATTATTTTCTTTGTCTATATTTTTCCATTCTTTCACTTTCACCGTCTGTGATTATTATATTTAAAGTGAGTTTCTTATAGACAGCATGCACTTGGATGATGTTATTTTATCCACTTTATCAATCTCTGACTTTAATTAGTATAGTTAGACCATTTACATTAATGCAGATATCGATGCATGTTAAAGCAGGGGGCCCCAACCTGCTTAGGAACCGGGTCACCCAGCAGGAGGTGAGCGGCAAGCAAGCGAGTGAAGCTTCATCTGCCACTCCCCATCACTCACGTTACTGCCTGAACTATCCCCCCACCGCTGCCCTGGCCATGGAAAAATTGTCTTCCACGAAACCGGTCCCTAGTGCCAAAAATGTTGGGGACTGCTGTTTTAAAGGATTAAGTCTACAATTTTGTGGTTCTCTATGATTTTTTTCTGCCTCAATTTTTTTTTTTTTTTTTAGAATTTCATTTTGATTTACCTGCAGTGTGTGTGTTTTTTCAGGATATCTCTTTGTATAGATTTGTAAATGACTGCTCTAGGTATTATATATATTTAGAGTATAATGTCGTTGACATTTTAACTGTTTGAGTAAAGCATAGAAACTTTACATCACTTTATCTTCCTTTAATTTCCCCATTTTTAATTTCCTTAGATATTTCCTCTAGATACACTCAGAACCACATTAGGCATTGTTATACTTTTTGTTTCCACCAATAAAAATAGCTAAGAAAATTTAAGACAAAAACTACAGACTATTGTATTTACTATACTTTTGATCCTTTTTTTTCTTTTTTTTTTTCCTTTCCTGATGTTCCAAGTTTCCTCCTTTCATCATTTTTTTTTCTGTTTAACATTTTTTTAATCATTGTTGAAAGTATGTCATTTGGTGAGAAATAATCTTAGTTTTCATGTTTTTGAGCATGTTTTGATTGCTCCTTCATTCCTGGAGAATATTTTTCACTAGATTTAGAAACATTCAGCTTGACAGGTCCTTCCTTCTAGAACTTGGAATGTTTTATCACTTCCTTCTTTCCTCTATTTTATGTGATTTCACTGTCGTGCAAATTGTTTTTCACCTATAGATGATATGTCATTTCCTTGTGTCTGCTTTCAAGACATTTTTCCTTATTTTTTAGTCTATTTTCATTTATTTAAAGTGTGTTCGTAATTGCCTGTTGAAACATTTAATAATAGCTGGCTTAAAATTATTGTCTGATAATTTTAATATCTGTATATTCTTAGTGTTGGGATCTGTCGATTTTCTTGTCTTATTTAACTTGAGATATTCCAGATTCCTGCTATACATGATGTTCAACTGAAATCTGGACATTTTGATATTATGAGGTGAGACACAATCTAATTTAAAGCTTACTTTTTAGCAGGCCTCCTCTTATGCTGCTCCAGTAGCAGAAAAGTAATACCACCTCTCTACTGCCAGTTTTGTTGTTAATTTATTAAGGCAATGTTAGAAACTTGACACACACTCTACTTCTTAGAACATCTAAGGAATATTTGATTTCTGGACTCTCTATCTACCATAGGTCTATTTTATAGTGTGAAGCATATAACACAATGCTTTAATTATTGTTGAATTTATAAAAGACTGTTAAGAATGGTTACCTTGCTTACTCTTCCTCAGGAGTGTCCTGGCTGCATTTGACTCTTTACTTTTTCTAAAACATTTAAGATCAGCTTGTCAATTTTCATTAAATGTAAACTCCTTGTAAGAATTTAAAAATTGCATTCAGTTGATATCTTTACAGTAACGGGTCTTTGAAATATTAAGCGTTTCATTTGTCCCTATATAATTAGATATTTTCTAATAATCTTCATTGAGAATTAAAAGTTTCCATGGAATAATTCCATATCATTGCTATATTCATATCTCAATAACCTTATTTTTGTTGATACTGTTTATTTAAAATGTTTGGTTTTAATTACATTTTCTAATTTTTCTCATAGAAAAATATAATCGAAGTTTTTTATTTCAGGCTTATAATAAGCAAAATGTGTTAAGTTCCCATGATTTTCATTTTTGTTATTATGTAGAATAACTTTAGTGTTCTATGCAGGAAATCTATTCATTTGTGAAAAATAAAAGTTTATTTCTTCCATCAAAATCCTAATATTTACCTTCTTATATTACTGTACTTGCAAGGATCTTATATTTTTTTGCCCTACAGTAATAGTTTGGAATTCAAGTACAATAATGAATTGAAGTGGTATAGCAATCAACTTTATTTCATCAGTGATCTCAAAGGATAAGCATTCCATATTTTCCCTTCTTGTAGGATTTTTATTTGTTTGTTTTGTAAATAGCTTTTAATGATAAAGAGAGTCTCTTTTCTTGTTTGATAAGATTTATTTTCACCTATGGATGTTGAATTTTTATTTAATACATTTTCTACATCTATTACACTCACCATATAATTTTTCTCACTTTTTTTCTGATTATGTGGTTGATTACATTGGATGAACATTAATTTACAACTGCAGTATTGAATAAATCCTATTCAATATCATATTTTGTTTGGTTAGTTGGTTGGTTTTATTTGGTGTTGTATTTGAGTTCCACATATTTTTGTTTAGAATTTTTGCATTTATGTTCTTCATAGAGATTGGATTGCAACTTTACTTTCTTTAGTGGTTCTTGTTAGGTTTTCATATCAAGGCATTCTAAAAAGAGATGGGAACTGTTTTCTCTTTTCTAATTGCTAGAGGAGTTTCTGTAATATTTATTGCTATTTCACATGTTTGATAGAATTCAAGTGAAAGCATGTGGGACTACAAATACCTTTGTGGGGGAGTTTTAAGTTACAGATTAAATTTATAATATAGGATAAAATATACATCTTTTATTTGGGGAGCACATAATGGTGAAACTAGTGGCTCAACACTCCCTGAGGAGCTGAATGCAGTTGTGAATCGTTTGGGGGAGACTTTTTTCCAACGCTTTGCCCAGAGACAAGGTCAACCAGATTTATTTCATTACTAACATCTTTTAAGAAGTAAATTTTATTTTTTTAGTTCTTTATTTCAATTAATATGTAAATATTTTTGGTCAGAGTATACATAGAGTTTTCAGATTTCATTCCTCACTATGTGTTTATCCTTGGCTATCCCTTTTCTTCTCAGGCCTGTCTTTTTTTTTTTTTTTTTTTTTTTTGTGTGGTATGCGGGCCTCCGTCTACTGTGGCCTCTCCCGTTGCGGAGCACAGGCTCCGGAGCGGCCCTGGCTCACGGGCCCAGGCTCTCCGCGGCACGTGGGATCCTCCCAGACCGGGGCGCGAACCCGGTTCCCCTGCATCGGCAGGCGGACGCGCAACCACTGCGCCACCAGGGAAGCCCCTCAGGCCTGTCTTAAAAATCAATGCTCTTAGCTTCTCAAGGAAATTCTTAGCATGCTTGATTTTTCTTATTTCAATTTTGATAATATTTTGCTATTTTAAAATATTCTCTTTTCTATATTTCCAGCAGAGACACGCATTTACAATGACATTAACTATTATTTAAACAGCAAATCTATATATTTCATATCAGAAAGGCTTTTCAGAACATCTTTTCAACCACATTACAGGAAATGAATCTACAATCTTTTTGATAATCATTCTGCTTTTGACTGCTCATATTGAAAAAAACCTCAGTCCTCCACCTGTGTTTCTCCTTTACTTTCCCACAGAATAATTTATTTCTGACACTTCTGGTCACCAAACGTGTGTGGGTTTTTCCCACACCAAGCAATTCTGTGGTACCAGCTGGGTGTCCTATACTTTAACTCAGTTTTGATACTATTTACCTGGAGATAGAGTCAGATCCCCCCAAGTTAAGGTCTGAGTCCCACAGTACTGTTCCCACACACTTAAGATGCCAATCACAAGTAATAGGTCCCCAGGATATCCAAAACTTCTATTTGACTTGGATACAAATCAGAGGTTCCTATGACTCCCGCCTCAAGTGTGATTAATTTGCTAGAGAGGCTCATGGAACTAAAGGAAACATTTAATTAAGTTTACCAGTTTATTACAGGATGAGATAAAGGACACAACTGAATAGTCAGATGAAGAGATACATAGTTGAGGTCTGGGAGGGTCCAGAGGGCAGGAGCTTTTGTCACCAAGGAGTTGAAGTGTATCACCCTCCCTGTCCATGGATGTGTTCACCCACGTGGAAGCTCCCAGAACTCCACAATATTGGAATTTGTATAGAGGCTTCCTCAAGTACGTATGATCAGTTATTAACTCCTTTTCCAGGCACTCTTCCCTCTCTAAAGAAGAGTGTGTTTGTGTATGCGGTGGGAGGGGTGCTGAAAATCTTAAGCTTCTAATTACGTACGGCTCCATCTTTCTGGTGACCAGTTGCCACCCAGGAGTCATCCAAGAGCCCATCTAGACACACCTCATTAGAATAAAAGTTGGTCCTAGTACTCTTATGCCTTAGGGAATTACAAAGGTCTTAGGAGCTCTGTGCCAGGAGCCAGGGCAGAGAAATATATATATATATATATATTCCCTATTATCTCACACTCCTATTGTATATTTAAGGGCACAAACTAAAATTGTTTGAAGAAAAATTGGATTGTAAAGAAGTTTCCCAAAATAAAATCAATGAGATCCAATTTACTAGGCCAATTCATTGAAAATCAATAGAATGTCATTGCTGAATGACTTGCAAATGCTGCCCAGAAACAAGTGCTGCTGAAATATAGCTGCCAAACATTTACATAAACAACATCCTGTGTTTACTACAACAATTCCCCACCTTTTCGTGGAAGACAATTTTTCCACAGAGCAGCGCGGGGGACGGGGGGGTTGGTTCAGGCAGTAATGCAAGCGATGGGTAGCCACAGGGAGCAATGGGGAGCGGCAGATGAAGCTTCACTCACTCGCCGTCCGCTCACCTCCTGCTGTGCGGCCTGCTTCTTAACAGGCTGTGGACCAGTAGCGGTCCGGGGCCCGGGGTTTGGGGACCCCTGGTTTACTGTATATATCTGGGTGGCCATGGTTTTATAAATTATATTGCAGTTTTGTCCAGGCTACTTTCAATTTCCTACAAAATCCCTCATGGCTCAAACTCACTCATACATCCACATACTCTCCATTACAAGTAAAGGAGTAGCGCCCATCTCAGTCTGTGAGAATTGGCTTTATCTAAATGGTTTCAACAGTGCCTTCTTTTGAAAATTTTCTATTGGAGAATTGATTTTCATTTAACCACTTTTTGTTTGGGAAGCCCTATCACCAAATTCTAAAATATGACACAAATGAATTTATTTATCAAACAGAAACATACTCACAGACATAGAAAACAAATGTATACTTACCAAAGGGGAAAGGGGATGGGGGAGGGATAAATTAGGAGTTTGGGATTAGCAGATACAAATTATTATATATAAAATAGACAAATAACAAGGTCCTACTGTATAGCACAGGGAATTATATTCAACATCCTATAATAAACCATAATGGCAAAGAATATGAAAAAGAATATATATATATATACACAAACTGAATCACTTTGCTGTACACCAGAAATTAACACATTGTAAATCAACTATACTTCAATAAATAAATAAATAATTAATTAAAAAATCTCCAGTGCGAAATAAAAAAAAAAAAAAATCCTGCATTAAACAAGAGAAAAATCAACAGGTTAAAAAAAAATAAAGAATGTGTTCTGCCACATGACTGCAAGGAAAAAAAGCAAGATGTGCTTAACAGTACAAGCAGGTTCTGATCGTTTCTTCATTAATTAATCTACATTTAGGATATCAACATTCTGGAAGTGATCAGGTTGAAAACTTTGACCTTGGTCTTATTCCATATTTATCAGTAAATAATTTTTTCATATGCATATATGTTATGTTATTGGGAATATACAGACAATAAAGGATAGGCATAGGTTTTTTTTTTTGATTATTTCAGTTCGGTTTACTTATTAACTGTATTGAAAGCTTGGAATTTTGAGAATAGAAGTTTAAAAGCTTTGCCTCTAGATAGAAAAAGAAGAAATTATTTTTTTAATTCAAAATTTTAAAAGACTATCATTTAAAATATTTATAATATAATTTGTCCTGTTATTTCAGTTTAAAAATGATACAATGGTAACATATATTACCTATTTGATGAATCACATGAAGTCTTCTATTCTTCAGCCACTGAGAGAAGATACACCTCAGTTTATACCTGATATAGAAAAAGCTGGGAATTGTGGGCAGTGTATAAATTCAGAATTGGAGTATGAGAAATTTTTAGGCTCAGCATTAGCTTCCAGTTTCTAGAAAATGTTAGTGTCACCTCAGTTTCCTGACACTTTATTTGAAAATCATTCCAATTTGTCAGTCCATCAAAAGTCTGGGGTTTACTCGATTTAACTCTTAAACCCATATAATAAATAGATCAAATAAAGTATAAAGTCACTAGATTTTAATTGCTAAAAATGGCTCCTATCATTTTTATAAGTGTATAAGTAAGTATGCAAGGAGAGCCAGATATCAGGATGAACAAAGGAAGGTAAGTGTCTTTGAAGCTTTCTATAAAATCATTTATATTTCTATGATCTGATATAATATTTATGGCTTCTATTAGTTAATGATTATCAAGAAGGTTATCATCATTTTCAGACAGTAGTTTAATTAGCCATTAGATTTGTTCTTGAATCTCTTTGCCTTGAATTAATTATCTCAATTTTTCTTTGAATTATCTTCATTTGAAAGAACATTTTGTTTTAGATTAACACAATTTTCTTGTCTAGAACCAACAGTCCTAATTAATTTCTAAGAATTTTCCATATATATGATATTTTTTAGCTTTATTTCCCATCCCAGTAAAGAAATGAAGCAAAGGATGATTTGATTAGTCAGTAAAGCTCCTCAGATTATTAGTTGTGAGACTGAGCATAGTTGATATTCCCCATTTATCTGGAAAAGATAACCATAATGGTAGTGACTTTACAGGCTTAGAGTATTCCATGATGATTGCAGGTGCTAATTCAAAGAAGAAATGTGTTTTTACCAGTGTGAACTTTGGCAAACTCTCCATCCTGTGTCTTCCATCACACTTACTACATGAAGAAAACTCGATTCTTGAAGGGACAATTCTGTATTTTGGATTGTTAATTGTTAATTTCTAGGGTATAGAAATATAATTGATTTTTATATATAGATCTTGTAGCCTACATCCTTGTTGAACTCATTTATTAGTTTAATAAATATGAAAAGATGTTGAGGTTTTGTCAAATAATTTTCCTTTTACTGCTGAGAAAATATTGTTTTTTTGTTCTTTATTAACACGATGTAATATATTGATAAATTTTCAAATGTTAAACCAACATTGCATTGTTAAGATGAATCCTGCTTAGTCATGATATATAATTCTGTTAATTTGTTGCTGAATTTAATTTACTAGTATTTTCTTAAAGATTTTTGGGTGTACATTTAGAGAAGATATTGGGTATTTTTCTATTCTTGTGAGTTCTTAGTCTTGTTTTGGTAGCAGGGTAATTTGGGCCTCAAGAAACTAGTTGAACAGCATTCCATTCTCTTTTACTTTTTGGAAAAGTTTGTGAAGGATTAATCTTTATTCTTCTTTAAAAGTTTGGAAGAATTCATTACTGTAGCCATGAGGACCTGGGCTTCTATTGGCTGGAATTTGATTATGAAATTCAATCTCATTACTTATTCTAGATCTATTGGGATTATGTATGTCTTCTTCATGTCTTTCTAGAAAGATGTCCACTTTAGTTTAACAAATCTGTTAGAATATAGTTTTTCATAGTATTCCCTATAATCCTCTTTTTCTTAATTTTAGTGTTTTGTGCCTCCCTCTACCTCTCTTGCTCTCTTTCTTCCTCTCTCTGGTAGGTCTAGATAAACTTTTGTCAATTTGGTTAATCTTTTAGAGAGTAAACTTTTGGTTCTGCTGATTTTTTTCTATTATTCTTATATAACCTATTTAATTTTTTTCCACTCTAATCTTTATTATGCTCTCCCTCTGCTTACTTTGGGTTCCATTTTTCTTTTTTCCTACTTTACTAAGGTGGAAGTACAGTTATTATATTGATATGTTTTCTTTTTGTTTTTAATATAGGTATTTATAGCTACACATTTCCTTATAGGCATGGCTATAACTGCATTTCATAACCTTTGGTATATTATAATTTTGTTTTCATTGATCTGATAATTTCCCTTGTAATTTTTTATTTGATCAATTGGTTTTTTAGAAGTGTATTGCTTAATTTACACACATTTTTGAATCTCCCAAATTTATTTTTATTATTAATTTTTAATTTCATTCCATTGTAGGTAGAGAATATATATTGTATGACCTAAATCATTCAATATTTTGAAACATGTTTTATAATTTGCTCACTGTTCTATTATTGAAAGTAGGGTATTGAAGTCTTTAACTACTGTGGTTGAAATTGTGGATACCTCCCATCAATTCTAGCTTTTGGTTTCATGTAATTTAGAACTTTGATGTTATAACAAGTATGTAACTATGCCTTTCTGATAGGTTTACTCTTTTATCATCATAAAGTGTCCAACTTTGTCTGCAGGAACAATTCTTGTCTTAAAGACTATTTTTTCTTATTTTACCATAATTACTCAAACTCTCTTCTGATTAGTGTTTTTATGACTGTTTTATCTTTTCCCATAATTATACCTTCTATTGTGTCTTTGAGTCTAAAGTGTTTCTCCTGTAAAGAGCATACAGTGTTTAGCTGGTTTAAATTTACTGTAAGTACTACAATAATAATGTAGATTTACATCTGAAATTTGCTATTAGTTTCCTATATATCTTTTATGTATCTCTATATCTCTATTACTGCCCTCTTTAAATTTAATAGTTATTTTCTAATATGTTATTTTAATTCCATTATGGTATCTTTTACTTGTTTCTTTTTCTTTTTTGAGTAATTTTCTTGGAAGTCACCCTGGGGATTAAATTAATTTAAAACAATCTAGTTTGGATGAATACCAAACTAATTGCAATAGTATACAAGTCTCTCCTTTGTGGTTTATTATCATGCAAATCTTATAACCCCATCAAAATGTTTTACCTTTATAAGTGTTCATTGTTTTTTATGTTCAAGTTACTTTCTAGTGTCCATTTCACACTTAAATATTTCTTTTAGTATTCCTTGTAGGTTAGGTCTGCTAGTGATGGAGTGTTCTCAGTTTTTGTTTATCTGCAACTGTGTTACTGTTTCCTTCATTCTGGAGGGAAAGCCTTGCTGCATATTGAACTCTTGGATGACAGTTTTATTTTCTCAGTGCTTTGAATAAAATAACATTCAGTTACCTCTGACCTCCTTGGTTTCTTTTGAGAAGTCAGGTATAAATATTTTTAAAGAGCACTTGCATATGATGAGTCACAATTTTCTTGCTGCTTTCAACATTTTTTTTCTTTGGCTTTCAATAATTTATTCATAGGTGTGGATATCTTGGAGTTTATCTTGTTTAATTTGCTTAAGTGTCATCCATTTATCAATATAATGTTTTCATCAAATTTAGAAAGTTCTCAGCTATTATTTTTTCATATATTCTTTGGCCTCTTTCTCTCTGTAGTCATTTGAATAATAAATGCCCACAAATATGAGGTCATTAACCTGTGGCCTGTGTTACCTTATATAAAAAAGAGTATTTTCAGATGTAATTAAGTTAAGGATCTTGATATGGGAATATTATCCTGGATTACCCAGATGCATCTTAAATCCAATTATGGGTGTTCTTACAAGAGACAGGCAGAAGAATGTTTGATACACTGAAAAGACGAGGAGGTACTATGACCATGGAGGCAGAGATGAGAGTAACGCAGTGAGAAATTAAGAAATGCTGGAGGCCCAGATATTGGACAAGAGGAAGAACAGATTCTCCCCAGCAGCCTCTCAAGGGTGTGTGGTCCTCCTGAAGTGTTAATTTCAGCTCATCTCAGGAAACTTATTTCAGACTTCTGGCATCCAGAAGTGTGAGAGAATATATTTATGGTGTTTTAAGCCACTACGTCTCTAACACAGCAACCACAGGAAGCTTATATACTCTCTGTCACTTTTCTCTACCTGGTGACTCCCTTTATGCATATGTTGGCTTGCTTAATGATGTCCCATAGGTCTTTGAATCTCTGTTCATTTTTTTAATTCTTTTTCTTCCTGTTCCTCAATTGGATAATCTCAGTTCACCTCTCTTATTCATGTTTAGATTCTTTCTTCTCACAGTTCTAATATTGTGTTTTTCCTCCAGAGTTAATTTTTCCACTTTATTGTATTTTTCCACTCCAGAATTTCTATTTGGCTTGCTTTTATAATTTCTATCCTTTAATTAGTATTCACTATTTCAGTGATATATTGTTCTCATATTTTCCTTTTAATTCTTTGGGTATAGTTTTCTTTCAATTTTGGACCTAGTTATAGTAGCTGAATTCTTTTAAGATCAGTATCTGGGCTTCCTTGGGAAAATTCGTATTGTTTTTTGTTTGTTTGTTTTTTGTTTTTTGTATCCAGTACATCTGTCATTATTTCCTGTTTCTTTACATGTCTTATAAATGTAAGACATTTAATTTTTGTTGAAAACTGAACATTTGAAAAACAGTTTGTTACTTTTATGAAGATCAGATCCTTCCCTTTCCCCACAGTTTGTTGTTGTTGCTGTTTGTTTTACTTAGACCATTTAATGACTTTCCTGAACTGTAAAATCTGTATTCTTTTGCATTTGTGGCCACTGAAATCTTTTCTAGATATGCTTAGTTATTAGCTAATGATTAAATGAGATTTCTTCAAATGCCTTGATCCAATAAATCTCTCAGACTTTGCTTAGGGGCCCTGTGTATGTGTTGAGGCACATCTTCCACACTATGTAAGCTAAATCTTTGCCTTAGCCTTCACTTCTTGTTTGTGCAGAAGTTAAAGGTCAGCCAGAGTAAGATATTGTCCTATTTAGATCTTTCCTTGGTATGTGCATAGCCCTACACATGTGTATGGCTTTCTAGATTCCCAGGAATATATCAGACATTTTCAAATCTCTCTTTGGTCTTCTTCCTTCCTAGGTATTATTTTTAAATATTTTAGTCAGCCTTTTGCTTGCCTCAGCTTGTATTTCTACCTGAGGCAGCTGCAAAGTTAAACGATTGTTGCTAATTGTTTTTGACAAAAAAAACCCTGGGTTTATAGCTGCTTATGCTGACAGAATTCAAAGTCAAAACAATAAAGAGATTTTTTCTGTGGATGGGCTTTTAGGGAATTCCAAATTTTTTCTGCCTCCTCTAGTGACTGCTAGAGTGCTGGTTTTTACAGCTATCTTGTTTGTGAGGTAATTGGTTTTCAAGACTACCACAGAGCTAAGGAGAGGGGGATGGAAACAGTGCAAGGTAAACACCAGCTCATGTTCTTATTTGAGATTGCTTATTTGAGATTTGAATCTCATTGCTCATTGAGATTCACTCATTTTAGTTAAATAAATATTCTCAAATTATTGTAAACTTTTGGTTACTTTGCATTCAGAGCCCTAAAATTTTTTATTTTGCTATTTTTTACTAGTGTTCTCATTTCATTCTTTTTTATAAAGATGCAGATTTGGAGCACTTATTCTACTATTCCTGAAATGCCTTCTCTATCTCTTGATTTTAATTCATTTCTTAAACAAATATCCATTAAGTACCTAATATTTTAAGCATTTTTATAGATGTGGGATATAAGGTGAACAAAAAGACTTTTTCCCTAGGCTCATGGAATTCAAAATCTAGTGGAAGATACAGACATTATCATATATATGAATTTATTACTATAAAATATTATTAGGGAAGAAACAACTATGAGGTTTTTGGAAACCTGAGGACATAAAGAAAATTTCTCTGAACAATTCACATTTATATTTTAATACATAATATATACAGATTATATCTGAGATATGCTGATCAACTAATGGAGAGCAAAATAAATGTAAATGTTCTGTGAGTTAGTTTGTACAAAGGCACTGAAATTAATGGAAATGACTTAAATAGACTAAATGGATGTTTTACAGAGGGAGAGGGAATACCTGGTGAAAGACAGGCAGATCAAGCAGTTTTTTGTTTGTTTTTTGAGAAAAGTAAAAATGTATTTCATGCAGGAGAGACACATGATCCCATATTTGTTTGAAAATATATCCTGACTGGAATGTAGAATACTGAAATGTACACACAAATCTCATTTAGGAGACTTTGAAGGAGCCCAATTGAGAGATGATGACAATGACTAGTTCATTAAAAATTCAAAACTTGAGGTTTAAAGATATATGTATATAATAATAATATTATATATGTAATAACCTAACTATTGCAGCAATATAAAGGAGATAAGAATATGTGAATATATGTCCATA
Organism: Physeter macrocephalus; assembly: GCF_002837175.3. Lineage (NCBI taxonomy): Eukaryota > Metazoa > Chordata > Mammalia > Artiodactyla > Physeteridae > Physeter > Physeter macrocephalus. The sequence goes on along the minus strand of NC_041214.2, from coordinate 140,494,165 downwards.
CACTACCAAATGCAAAATAGATAGCTAGTGGGAAGCAGCCACATAGCACAGGGAGATCAGCTTGGTGCTATGTGTCCATCTAGAGGGGTGGGATAGGGAGGGTGGGAGGGAGATGCAAGAGGGAGGAGATATGGGGATATATGTATATGTATAGCTGACTCACTTTGTTATATAGCAGAAACTAACACAGCATTGTAAAGCAATTATGTTCCAATAAAGATGTTAAAAATAAAAAAAATTAAAATTAAAAAAAGAATATGTGAATAAAATTCATAACCTAATGAGGCTGATCAGATCACTAGAGGTAATTAATGTGAATTATACCAGTATACTAGTTTTTTTTTTTCCTTTAATATACAAGTTTAGTGGCAACATCTTGGTTTTCCCAACATTTCTACACTAAACAAGCAAAATATAGGATGGAAATAAGAGAAGTTCAACACTAAAACTTTATAGGCCTTATTTTTCTATAGAAGTAATTAAACACATTCTCTGAATCTAAAATTAAAGATATATATGTAATATATATTACATATAATTTATATATACATAATGTATAATATAAAATTTTTGAAAACAGTTATTGAGAAAATAAGTATTCAAGATTTAGCAATTATTCATAAACGATTTTTAAAATTTTGTTTTTATTTTAAGAAGCTATCCTAGATACAGTACTTAATCTTCAATGAAGGACTGATATTAAATATTGTCTGAAGTATTAAATATTTAGTAAGATATTTTTCTAATATAGTACATGGAAGCTGAAATAATTCACCCATCTACTTAATTGCCTATTATTTTTAAAACAACAGAGAATTTATGTCAAAGTATTTCTTTAGGTTTAGTTCCCAGAGCAGAACAAACCATTTTCTGCAGACTACAAATTAAACTATTTTTCTTCTTTTTGTATCCAAACTGTATTTTACAGCTCATGAGGCTCAAATGGGAGGCAGTTTTCAATAAAAAAATGTGCTAAGATTTCCTCATAGTTAAAAAAATAATAGATGCATAGTGGGTTACGGGTGCTTTAAGAGAGGGGCTATAAAATAATCTATCATTTAAGTAGCTAAAAATTAATAATTTTGAATTTTATAGCAGGAAAACATTATGTTGAAGAGAGTTAAAATGCTGGTGCCATATCTTGAAATAGACGGTAGAAAGAATATTATCCTACTGAATACCACAGTTCTTTACAATATAGTAAAAATAGATCTTGGATCAATAGTCCTAACCAGATATTTTTATGCAAATTTCTTTTTAACCATATCCCACTTCCTGAATATGAAAATGTATGTTTAAAATCAAATAAACATATGAATTCAAATTACATATAGATATTTTTATATAATGAAATGTGTTCCCTCAAAATTTATGTGTTGAAGCATTAATCCTCAATGTGACTGTATTTGGAGATAAGGCCTTTAGAAAGTCAATAAAAGTTAAGATAGGTCATATGGGTGGGGTCCTAATCCAATATGACTGGTGTCACAGAGAAAAAGCCATGTGAGGACACAACTAGAAAGCAGCCATCTATAAGCTAAGGAGAGAGGCCTCAGGATAAATCAAACCTGCTGACACCTTGATCTTGGACTTCCAGCCTCCATAACTGTGAGATGATAGATTTGCTGTTTAGACCACCCAATATGTGATATTTTTTCATGGCAGCCCCGGCAGACTAATATACACATTAAAAGAAAATTGAGTATGTGAAAGAGAAACTTAGGGAAAGTTACTACATTATTTTGCTAGGGCTACCACATCAAAACACTACACTCGGTGGCCTCAACAACAGAAATTTATTTTCTCACCATTCTGGAGGCTAGAAGACCGAGCTCCAAGTGTCAGCAGGATTAGTTTCTCCTCAGGCCTTTCTGCTTGGCTTGCAGATGCCCACCTTCTCACTATGTCCTCACGTGATAGTCTCTCTGCACATGTACATGCCTGGTGTGTCTACTTGTGTCCTAATCTCCTCTTCCTATAAGGACATCAGTTATATTGGATTCATGTCTACCCTAATAATCTTAGTTTAATCTAGTAACCTTTTGAAAGACCTTATCCAAATACGCTCACATTCTGAAGTGTGCGGGTTAGAACTTCAACATATGAATTTTGGGAGGACAAAATTTTGCCCATAACAGTTACTTTCATATAACTTATTTCTAAAAGGGGGTTAAAAATAAAATAAAAGGATATTTTAATTTTGAATATATACTCTAAGAGGAAAATGCATTTAAAATGACAAATTGCCAAAAGGAAAGCATACTTATATACTTGCCCACATTGCTTTGTTTCATCTCTTCTAAGAAGAAGTTTACTACTAATAAAGTGACAAAATAAAGGTGTACAATTTCATTGTTTGTTTGATACTAACATTTCTGAGTATTAGGAAACTAGGTGAGAATCAGTGTTTTTATACTAGATGGTTAAGCTCCTTACACCATATTTTGCTTTGTTCTGTTTCTGTTTTATGAAAAAATTAATTATAAAGTGTATGTAAAATAAATCATATATGAATTTCTTCATTTGCCTTAGCAATTAACAACTTATTGCAATTTTATCTGACCTCTACAACTTCAACTACCCATCCAACATCTTGAATCAAATTCCAGATATATCGTTTCATCTATGAATATTTCTTTAAAATAAGGACTTATATGAACATACTTTTTTTTAAACACACGATTACAGTATCATTATTCCATTAAGCACACCTAGGGTGAAAATTTTCTTTAAATAGATGGGAAGGTAGGAGTAATTACAAGATTTATTTGAACTCAAATTATGAAAATATGTTAAAATTGTCTTACCAATAATTTTGAGAAATTGTTCAATGTATCTCCCATATTTGGAAAGAAAATTAGAAGAGATATGTAACATCCTAGTAAAATTCAGGTAATTTTTAACTCTAGAATAGCGTTTATCAAACCAAGAATTTTTTTTTTTTTTTTTTTGCCGTATGCGGGCCTCTCACTGCTGTGGCCCCTCCCGTTGCATAGCACAGGCTCCGGACGCGCAGGCTCAGCGGCCATGGCTCACGGGCCCAGCCGCTCTGCGGCACATGGGATCCTCTCAGACCCGAGCACAAACCCGCGTCCCCTGCATCGGCAGGCAGACTCTCAACCTCTGCGCCACCAGGGAAGCCCCAAACCAAGATTCTGTGAGGCATCATTAAGGGGTCTACAAGGTAAGATGATTGAAAATAAAACAATTATTGATTTCTGTATTAATGCAGGGCAGTGACAGAAATCTCATTAGAGGTTTTCCAGGCCTGCAGCTCAGTGTCAGTGGAACATATTCACTTGACTGAGTCAGTTCTAGATGTGACAGTAGTAGCCATTGATAATCGCTAATTGTGATATTACAAGGAGACAATATTATTACTTTCCTTCTGGAAGAACCTACTCCAACCTCCCCTTGGAGGCTACTGTCTAACGTACTGGTCTGAACACACCAAATTGGTGTAACAAAAAATCAAAAGGGAATTTTTACTCTAAAGGAAGCATTTTATGTATCCCAGTTCAACAGCACCCTAATGGTTGCCATTGTTGCCATAAATATTGGAAAATATGGATTATCTAGTTTAGAAGTAAAGTATATTGTAAAGTTTTTGTGTTTTTATTAGATTTTGCTATTGATTTATTATGTATGTTTGTTTCATTGTTTAATGAAATTTTATTCAATCATGTCTAAAATTTTTATAAGGAAATAGTGACATAACAAACAAAAATTTGAATCCTAAGCCTATAAATAACTCTCATAAGATTGATGACAAAGAATAATTACATTATGACACATTCTAATACACTAGTGGGACAAAGGACAAACAAAAGGAATGCTACTTATTCATACATTTTCCATGAGCTGATAATCTAAGTTGGCCTCTGCCTTTTTGTATTATGTGTGAAACAATGTACAACTACAATAGAAAGAGGTAATAATATGATAAAGTGACATTTATAATCTGACACAAAATACTGATTTTTTTTTTGTAGTAACTGACAAGCAACAGTTTTTCTATCTAGGTTGACATGTTAAATATTACCTCACATTTGTAAGATTTGTAAATTGCAGTGTAATTCAAGAAAACACTCCTGATCCAAAGAACTTCCCAAGATATCAAAGGTCAAGGTATATTTGAAGATTTTTATTTATATACGAAAACAAAACATCCTGGAGGAACTCTTTGAGTTCAGGGTTCCACAGAGAAATAGAACCAATAAAATTGTAAAAATTAACAAAGAGAAACTTTCATTAAAATAGAGTTGGAGACCAAGGAAGAGACGAAGGAAGAGCTCTCACGACTTACAATGATAGCAAAGCCCAACAGGAAGAAGAAAGACTCTTTCTTGTTGCCTGGCAAAGCTCAGCCAATGAAAAGCTTGAGAATGAGGTAAGATATCAAGAGGTCTCAAGTGTTATTGAAAAGCGGTAATAATAACTCTAGAATAAAATGAGACTGCATTTTACATCGTTTTTAACACAAGTTGAAACTGCTTTGAGAGAAGATTAAAAATGTTTTGAATTGCTGTCTGATAGCACATTCAATATGAGGATTACTGTTCCGCTACTTGATAAATTCTGCATTTCTATAAAAAAAGAGTAGCCTATATTGATAAAAGACTATTTCTTGAAACTAACACAAGACCTGTACATGAAACTGAATGTGTCACATAGCAAGAATATATTTTTCCACAGTTTTGTACATATGTGTCTTAAAATATATTTTTATTTATTTTGTTTTGATTATGATTTTATTAGGTCTATTGTTCCACATTGTCAGAGACACTTTCTTTATAAAACAGTAACTAACATCAGTTAAATCAAATCTTCAAAGCCTACATTTCATATATTAAATATAATTGTAGCTTACATCAGTTATTTTTCAGAAATATATTATCTTTTTCCTTGTAAGTTTTCAAAACATATGAATAAGAAAGAAACATTCATTTCAATTTAAAAAGCAGAGCTGAGTTCTTTTTTTTCAATAAATGTTGGCTCAAATGTTTGTTTATGGTGAAAAAAATGATTCCCGTACTGTACAAATACTCTATGCATCTTAGAATCTTGTATAGTAGTAATTTGTGATGATATTTTAGCCTACATGGAATAACTGAAAAAATAATTATCAAGTAGGTATTTTAATTTAAAAAAGAAAATTAAAGTTACATTTATGCACACTAATGATCTGCTTTCGAGTTTTTTTTGTGGGAATAAAAAAAAAATACCAAAATGATCAAGATAATAAGTTTCTCAAAAAACAGATCTGTAGAAAAAACAACATTCCCTTTCAAACAAACCTTGAAAATTACTATTCTATTATCGTATCTTCAAATCACTAATTTCGCTAAAGTACCATGAGATGTCAACATAATAGTATGTATGTATGTATGTATTTATATCAGAGGTTCTCCCTTATATGTTCCACGAGGCAAAAAGATTGAGAATGACTTCTTTAAAATAAAACGTTCTGTTTAAAGCATGGCCTAAATGTACTGACATGTAAAATAGCATACCAAGTAGAATTTTCATTTATCACAGGTACAGTGATATTTAAATCTTTTTGTCCTTTGACATATTTGAGGTGTTTAAACAAATATTATGACGAGCTAATTTTTAAAGTAATTGAGAAATTACAAGGGTTATAATAAACTACTACGTTTATACAAATTTTAAAAAATCAATCCTGAAATACTGATCAAGCTGCAAATGTAAACCTATATTTTAATGAGTTTAATTAAACATACCTTGGGGATATGCCAATATATATTGAGCAAACAGGTAGTAGATGAAAGCTATAAAAGCTTGATTAAAGGAAGAAAAATGTATCTGAACAACTAAAATTTCTGGGCTAAGTTTAATAGTTAAACTCGCTTGAAATATACTAGTCAAAATTATTTTGTTTTCTTATATCTGATCCAAACTAAAGATTTCTGAAGTTCTACCTATATCAACAATTTTCATTTATATTAGTACTAAATACATTAATAAGAAGAGTCTTTAATCATTTCAGGTCATTATGTTTTACTTTGTAAATCATTTGTTTCTATTTTAATTCAGTAAATATTTATTGAGCATTTGTTATGCACCAGGGACTCTTCAAGACAATGGTGATAGTCGGAATCTCTGTTTTCATAAACTCCCAGTCTAGGAAAGAATACAAATTTTAAACAACCAATTACATGTGCAATGAATTCATCAAAGGAGAAGAAATAAACATTACAGGAACACATACAAAGGAGATTTAACCCAATACTAGGGGATCAAGCAAGATAATGTACAAGAAATGATATATTAATGGAGATTCAAAGGAATGAGTTAAAAATGTACCATGACTATTTTATTTCTATTAAATGCTCATATTTTTAACAACCAGTTCAGTCTCACTGTCTGTAGCAAACTTTATCATTTTTCTCTCCTTCTTTAATACTTTATTGAATACTATTTTACTGACATAATACTGCAACACACAACTTTTTCTCCTATTTAAATCATGTTTCTTGATTGCCAATTCTTATGAAATTTTATAGTGTTATTATTTGACTGTTTAAACAAATCTAAGAATTTTTATTTAATAAGTATGAAGGATAGACCTTAGAGTGCCCCCCCCCGCCACATTCAAATCCTTTATAATTCCTCCCCCTTGAGTGCAGAAGAAACCAGTGACTTATTTATAACAATAAAATATGGCAAAGGTGACAGATGTCACTCCTGTGGTTAAGCTACAATATACCTATACATACAGTGTACCTATATAAACACCTATTGCTAGCTTGCACTAGAGACTCTTCCATTTTGGCTTTGGAGTAGTAAGTGGCCACGCTGTGATAGGGCCTAATGAGATGACTAAGTGCAGGGGCCTTTCTGGGCTGAGAGTGGCACTCCACAGCAAGCAAGAAAACTGGGATATCAGTCCTACAGATGCAAAGAACTGAACTCTGACAACCAGTGAACATGGAAGAGGACCCAAAGTTTCAGATGAGAATGAAGCTTTGTGAGACCCAAAACAAAGGACTCAGTCAAGCCATTCCAGTACTCTTGACTCATGGAAATGATGCCCTAATAAATATGTGTTGTTTTAAGCCACAAGCTTTGTGGAAATCTGTTATGAATCCCTAGAAAACTAACTTAATATGTAACTATTATTCATTCACTTTTCTTTCCATAAAAAAAATGCACAAGCTTTTTTTTTGGTCTCCTTTTAGGTTTTTGTATAATTGCTTCTTGTTTACATTTTTTAATTTCATAAATTCAGGTTCTATGTTTCTTATACTTTTTCTTCTATTATGCTCTAAAATGTCCCAGTACTATTCTTAAATTGTTAATAGTTTTGTATTATTCATGCATTAGTGAAGATGGTAACACCTTTATTACATACTGTAGTTGAATTTCCACACTCATTTTTAGTCATTTCTGTGCTCAAAAAATTTCCAGTCTCATCACTGACACTTTCTCACTCAAACTGCATTGTTAATTTTTTATTTTCTGAGTTATAATTTCAACTAATTTTCCAGGAGTTTCATGAGTAACAAAAAGCAGAAAGAGGATAAGCAGGAAGAAGAAACATAATGGCTATGAAGGAAGAAATAAGAGGAAGAGAGAAAGCAGAAACAATTATTCAATGCTCAGAATACAGAAAATACAGCACTGATATGTTCTTTTTACCTTTATTTTCCTGCTTTACTAATTTTATCTTAAATCTTCATTTAATTTCCTTAATTACTTTTGACTAATTTCTGGGAATTTCATTTCTCTAATATCTTAATTTGAAAGTAAGACCACTCTAATTTTTTCTTGATTTGATTATGAAGACATAGAAATCCAGAAACTGCATAAAACTCTGCTTTTCCTCATAGGTTTACCGTGAACTTTACTGGTTTTTGCTGCTTTGAGATAGTTGGAAATTTTACTTTGAATTTCTTTTGATGCACATGTTATCTAAGTGTATGTCTTACAACTTCAAAATAAAACAGGATTTTCTTAAAATTTCTAATGTTTATCTTAGACTTACATACACTTATGCTTTTGTTCAGGTATATATATGAATATTTATTGATTTAACTGTTCAATTCTTATAGGCCCTTACATATATTTTTATGTAGTAATTTGTATGTGTATGAAATAATTGCATTAGGATATATCATAACTGTATTTGTAGTACATTCTCTTTTCATTTCTAATAACTAGATTTTATATAACTCTATATAACTTTTATATTAATATTCTATTATTTGAGAATTTTAAAACATTGTTTCTTTATCATGTCTTAGCCCTATCTTTATGGTTTAATTTAATATTGTTTCTTTATTTCCAGCCTGGCATTTTTATTCTGTGTATACCTTGTAAACAGCATATATCTAGATTTTATTTTTATTTTTAAAATTTTCCAATTCTATTTTAATAGGTGAATTTAGTACATTCATTTACATTATGATGATGAAATTTATTTTTTATTTCTATCTTACCTGAAGTATGTATTTTTCTTTTGTACATCATGGTCTCTTCTTTCTTTTCTTATCTTTCTTTTCTTTTTTGGAGTTTTATAATTTACTATAGAGATTACTTTCTCTTCTTATTAATTTGGTAGCATAGCTATACTTTTAATTTAATCAAATATCTTCCCTGTTCTGGCATTCATACTCAAATACATATTTTCTACTAATACATGACACAAAGATGTCAAGTTTCCAGAAAATTAAATAACCATTGACATGGCAGAGAGCCAAATTCATGGAGGCAATTAAGTGAAGACAACTTCGGGGGATCTCCATTAAGTCCAGACTGTTATTCTCATCTGCTTCCTTATACTCTGCCTGGTGTTACATTGGTCTTCCCAATATTTGACCTTCTATTACAACTGACTTTAAGTCATAAAAACATAATGAGCCAGTTCTCATGAGAAACTGCTGATTCATAATGGAAAACTGGAAGCCATTGGTGTTAGTAAGAGGGGGCTTTAGGGAGGGGTTGTGAGGAGTCCGTGATTCAGATTTGTTTTATCTGTGTAAATATAAGTTATTTAAATATAAGTATAGGGGATACAAGTAAATATAAGTTTAATACTATGGGAAATTTAAGCCATGATATTCCTATTAATTGGAAACTTGAGAAACACTCTCCAGGTGGAGTGCTGTGTCAATGGCATCAACAAGAATGGCAGTAGTCAGAGGTATGTAACAATATCTCGTGACTTTTTAGTTATTTCTTATGGAAGTACAATTTTTCCCATCTTGGCCCAAAGCAGTGCAAGTGTTTCTGAATAGAGTAGTACCATTTGTGTAATATGCCCTTCTCACTTTTAGATTATGGGAACTTTGTATCAAAAAAAAAAAAAAGTTTTCCTCTTGTGAACCAGTGAAAGAGAAAGCCTTTAACAGTCCAAGGTTTTCTGTTCTGTAGTTCTCATGCTCGAACCCACCTCCCTAAAGATACTGTGGATCAAAAGTGACAGAAAAAAGGTCCCCACCTTTCTTATGTAAGTTCTTGTCTCATGACTCCAAACGTGGGGTTTTCATGATATTCTTTAAATTCTTTTTCTTCATTATTTCAAAATGAGGAGTTTTTTTTTTTTCAAAAGGAGAAGTTGTGATTTGGTACTTGTGAGTTTTCTCTATTATTTTTTTCCTTGCACTATATCTAAATGAAATTTCCCTCAAATTTGTGATACAGAGTGTTCACATTCCATGTTTTAGTGCTAATCAAAATATATTCTGATTTTTATTTACTTTTAATCACTTCAAAAAACCATGCTGTTAAAAAATTCTATTTTAGAAAACTGACTTGGGGTTCTAAAGAGATTTTATGAAATGCTTTGTTTTAAGGTAATTTTAGGCAGATTATTCAGATACAGTGTAAGTGAAGAAAAAACAAATAGTTTTAGTGGTAAATTAAAATTCATAGAAAATTAAAGGCTAAATATAAATTATGGTATTGAATTATTTTGACTTTTCAGATACCTGGACAGAGCTTATATTTTCTTAGTCATTTTCTATTTTATTTTTGCTTATTTTTTTTTTAAAGTTTCCATTTGTGACTATAGAAAAACTAAAATTGCCTACTAATTTATATAGGTTTTTTTCCCCTTTATTTCTCCTTCTGGTTTAGACTTTAAAGGTTTTTATTGTTTAATGCTGAACACACTGAATACTTCCATATTATGTACATCTGTAAGCATTTGAAATAAAGCCTTAACTTTCTGAAAACAGTGATCCATATCAGGAACTTTTGTGAGATTTAATTGAGAGATTTGAAAGACTTATTTCTCTTTCTTCCTTTTAAAAATGACTATAGTGAACTTTACAACTACATAGTATTTTCATCTCAGAAATGATCCCTATTATTTTTCACATTTAATTTTTACATGGCCTGGACCAACATAATCATACTCAGGTCAGGTCATGCAATGGGCAAACGCCTATTTTCCTGGTGTTTATGATCCAAAAGAGTATGAAGGAAATGAAGAATATAAATACAGATGTATATATTACACTACAGAAGGAAAGTAATGAAGACTATTCTGCTTTTCTCAAACTATATGTTAATTCATTTCAATAAATGGACTTACTTTTGGAATTACTCTGTTTTTTGGGTATGTTAAAGTAATTCTAAATAATTTTAACACTTACTTTTGACAGTAGCACCAATAATGACTGAGTACATATATTTTGGTCACTAAAACTATGATTAGAATCCATAAAAATGAACTGGGAGAGAGCTATCTTTCACACTGTAATGGAAAAAAATTGGGGTCCAATTAGAGCATCTATTTGGGTTTGGAAGAAAAGAAAAGAAAGGATCAAATTAGGGACATAAGCCAGGAGACTAGTGTTCCCTGAATCAGGAGGGTTTATTTGAAGCCTTTTTTGGTCCCAGGTAGGTGTTCAGATTAGGTATAAAGTTTAGTAGCTTATATTCTCCACTGAGAGAACATGAATGCTGAGCTGATATTCTTAGCTACATTGCACTTATACTATTTTTCTAACTGAACTACAATCTTCCATTTGCCATAGAAATGATAGGATAGAGGGACTGCTTTTATTTGCTATATATATATATATATATATATATGTATATACACACACGTGTAAGAGTCAGGTTATATGTGTGTGTGTGTGTGTGTATACATATCTGACTCTTCTTATGTAAATTAACTTTGTTCAGGGGATATACATATATACATATGTATCTTTAGGTTCATTTTGATAAAAAGAAACTGGTTCCTCTGAAGAAACTTAGTTGACAAAATAATGGTCGAAAAACACTTTGTATTTCATCTGAATTATAGATATATTTAGTTATCTTATTCTTGGAGTCCAAAACTAGATATTATTGATTCAAAGGTAATGGTCTCAAATATAAAATGCTACCACTAAGAATCTCAGAATAAGAAGATAGTAGAATTGGCTGACTGATGTGACTAAACTGCAATTCTCTTTCTGTTTTCTACTTTTCTCAGGAGAAGAGTTTGAATCAACTAATTAAAGTCATGCCATTTTTGAAAGACTGAAGCAAAAACAGTTTGAGCGTTCCTAGGATATGAAACATTTTTCAATGATAACATTGGAAAAAATATTGGACAACAATGTACAAATGCTTATTAACTAAGAATCTGTATTGGGGTAAGAACCTTGCTTGCCTTTTCAGATTCCCTCAGTTTCATGTTTTTCAGGTCTCATTGGTGCAATTTCCTTTCCTACATGCTTCCCCATGTTCAGACTTCAATAAAACAGCATACAAGGTGATCTAGGATGACCACATAGGGATGACTGCTGTGACTCAGACCTGTTTCTCTTGTCTCCTCTTCCAGCAGGCTGGTTGATAAATACTTTTATAGCAATGGTAGAAGAACAAATGGAGATGTGCAAACACTAATGTTCTTTGTTGACAAAGACATGATCTCTGCATTCATCACACCTCCTAACTACTTGTCAAAGCAAATCACATGGCCAAACTAATAATCAAGGAAAGAAAGATAGACTGCTTTCTAACAAGATGAACTGCCAAGTCAAAGAACAAAGGGTTGAAACAGTCAGGGATGAAAACTATAGGCCTATAATGTAATCTACTAAATTTACCTTAACTCTGTAGACCTAAGAGAGTAATGGATTAGCACTGGTGGTAGTCCTTGGGTGTCTGACCATATATTGTTGGTTCTCTTAACAAGGACGTATTTAGAGTAAATAATCCCTTGGCTATATAAATCAATTTGACTATAACATCTCTTTTTCCCAAGAGCACACACCGATATATGATAATATATCACTCTTCTACATAACCTGTTGGCCTAGGTTTTTTGTCGTATTTCATTATCTATCCACTCTTTACCAGAGCTACACATGATAAATAACCCCAGGGTCCCTTCAGTCTAGCTTTCTCTTGAGGTTGAAGTTCTTTATTATTAAGTTCATGCCTGCATATACATATAACATACTGCCCAGTTTAAAATATTGGTGATATTTTAACTCAAGAATTCTGTCCAGTAATGCAGGTGTTAACTCACCCTCTTCATATTACCCACTGAGAATTGGGTCTTAGGAAACTAGTGCATAAATGCTGATACTCTGGCAATGGTAATTGCTGATATTAATGAACAGCCTTTTGTCTCTGACCCAGGGGTCTTTTGTCTACTATTATCTTTCATGAAATTTCAAAAAGATAACTAATTAGCTTTCAGGTAGGATAAAATCTCTGATCTTTCACGGTCCTTGAAAAATAACTATATATATATGTGTGTGTGTGTGTATATACACAAACATGTATTTATATATATATACATATATATGTATAATAAATTACACAATAAACCATTTTTCTTGTATACAAACCATGATTAAAGCAAAATAAAATACATGGTAATTCTTTAGAACATGTTTTCAATGAATTTAAAAATAATGTCAGGGCTTCCCTGGTGGCGCAGTGGTTGAGAGTCTGCCTGCCGATGCAGGGGACACAGGTTCGTGCCCCGGTCTGGGAAGATCCCACATGCCACGGAGCAGCTAGGCCCATGAGCCATGGCCACTGAGCCTGCGTGTCCGGAGCCTATGCTCCGCAACGGGAAGAGGCCACAACAGTGAGAGGCCCGCGGACCGCAAAAAAAAAAAAAAAAAAAAAAAAAAAAAAGTCATATATAACAAAATGTAGATATCTATAATAAAGTTGTTTTTTTTAAAATTGGCACTCTACATGATTATATTACAAGTTCCAAGTCACACCATATTCAGTTTTTCCTTCTGCAAAATGGCACTAATAGCAATAAATATTTCACAGGGTGTTAATTGGTCTAATTTCCAAAAGTATAATACCTGGAATAGTGTTTGATAAATAAGATATTAAATTAGGGTTTTCAATGAGTATGCATTTCATACTGTTAAGAGGATGGATGCAGGAGCCAGACTGCCTAGTATTCAATCCTCTTAAACAATGTAGTATGCTGCTTCATAAGAAAATTGTAACATTTATTTACATGTAATAAATTATATATATAAAAGTCCTTGACATTTTTGTTTTTGTATATAGAACTATTCACATATTACCTTTATTTTTATTTAGTTATAATAAAGGTAAGTAATAACAAGATTAACACAGCTTTATTCTGAAATATCTAACTTGTTGTGTACAGACAGCCAAAGTGTGATATTAAAGGTTACAGGAGAATACAGAAGTTCTGAACCTCATTGAAGCTTTCATAAGCCAGTGGTTATAATGACCAACAGACTCCACAAAACCTTTTACTCACAAGAGGAAATATAGCACTGATTGGAGGAGAAGTGGAAAGACTAATGCACTTTTGTCTTTAAGGATTAGAAGAATAATGGTTGTCTCAGCTCTGCAAGGAAGCACAAGTAATCCAAAGCGTTATTTGTGTGAGGCAGTTTGTAGAATCTGCTTCATTTGTCACTGGAAGCAGTAGTTGAGGCTCGGAAAATTTGAGTTATGGTTCAGTCCCAGGGTCAGTGTCCTCAGATTCAGAGCAATACCTTAGGTTTAAAGGCGATTCACATCCTCAGAAACACTCAGCAGTATCATCAACCCCAAACTATCAATCCTTAACTTGCAGTAACTTTGTAAAGGAAAATACAAATAAGATGAGATAAATTGAAAAAAATATATATATATATGTGCATGTGTGTATGTGTATATAATACATACATAATTTTTTTCCATGTGGTAGCTATTAAACATTTTTAGTGAATGGTTAAATCATATATATCTCTGAGAACATTTCCATTCATGTATATTTATTTCTTAACCTTGAACTTGAGAGTTTACTGCATGCAAAAGCTGTTCCACTTTCAGGTAAATTGGTATCTCAGGAGCTATTTCCCTTAAAAAGGAAAAAAAAATTGCTCACCCAAACCACAGACTTTCTGAGGTCTTTGAAGTGCAACACCAGCTAGAAAAGGAGAATTTATACAGTATAGAAAACAGGCATTGGCAATCTGTACGTGGTATCTTCCATTCCCTATGGTTACAGGGTGACAGGTTACAGAAACAAAGTGTGTTTCAAGTCACCAACCATAAAATTTGATAATGGTTAAAAAAAAACTAGGTGATTCGTTGGTCACTTTTGTAGAATCAACATCTAAAATCTAATATAAAGCAAGGGCAACATTGATCTGATTGTGGATAATGCCTACCTTTATTATGTATCAATAAAATGACTTCAATATTTTAACTATTTTCAAATAAAATTGATTTCTTTATATAAACAATAAGCCAAATGAAGAAAATTCATTTTCAGGTAGCAACTTTATACTGGACTATTTATATGTGTCAAGCATTGTTTTAGACATTAGGCAAATAGCACCCCTGCTGTGGTTGGAAGAATTGTAAGATGCTCCCTGATTCCTACCCCCTGCTGTAAATGTCCTGTAAAATTGACTTCCCTTGAGTTACGGGTGGGACCAGTCATTATGACACAATACTCACTCCCTTAATTAGACTATATTATATGGCAAAGGTAATGAGATAGTGCTTATTTTTTCCATACAACAACCAATTCTCCAATCCTCTGACATCAACTGGGTGTATTAAAATTAAATTCAATTCTAAGAGTAACTACTTGGAATTGAGTGCAGACCCCAGAAGTTAAGAGCTCAGTTCCATAACCCTGCCCTATCTCAGATGCCAGCTGCAAGTGGGGTCCCCAGGTGACCCACACTTCTTCCCAGCCAACTACAAATATGGGGGTTCCCACACAAATGACTCAGGTTCGATTATTTGCTAGATTGACTCACAGAACTTAGAAAAGCACTATATTTATGATTGCAGTTTTATGATAAAAGATACAAAGGAACAGCCAAATGGAGAGGTACATAGAGCAAGGTCTGCAAGGGTCTCCAGCACAGGAGATTCTGTCCCAGAGGAGTCAGATTGCCCTACCCTCTCAGCAAGTAGATATGTTCACCAACACAGAAGCTTCCCCAAATCTTGTCATTCTGAGGGTTTTTTTTTATTATGATTAAATTTTTATTTTGTAGGCATAATTGATTTAATCACTGGCTGTGGGTGATTGAATGCAATCTCCAACCACTCTCCCTTCCCCAATGGTTGAGGAGTGGAGATGAAAGTCCTAACCCTCTAATCATCTGGTTAGTTTTTCTAGCGGCCAGTACCCCTCTGAAGCTATCCAGCCCCCTCTACCCCCATATACACACCTGAATCATCTCATTAACATACAGCAGACCCTCCTATCACTCAGGAAACTCCAAGGGTTTTAGAAGCTCTGTGCCAGAAACCAGGGACAAGCCAAATATACCTTTTATTATGCTACAGATAGTCACTTTAATGGTTCTGCAACCTTTTATAGCATTCTGTCTTAGCAGACTGAAGGAAGAGATTCTCCAGCTGCCCTTGGAATGGTATGAAGGTTCTAAGAACTGAGAATAACCCCAGTTGACAGCCGGTAAGAAAGCAGGGAACTGCAAGGAAGTAAAATAACACCTAGTAAACTTGGAAGAGAATGCTGAGCCTCTCTGATAAAATCATTGCCCTGGGCAACACCTTGATTTTATCCTGGTTGACACCTTGCCCAGAGAATGTAGGAAAACACTGCCCAGAATCCTGACCCAAGGAAACTGAGATAATACATTTGTGTTCTTTTAAACCACTATGTGTAATAATTTCTTACACAGCAATAGAAAACAAATTCACTTGTCCTCGTGGAATTTATGCTATATTGAGGGAGACAGATAATAAATACCTAAGCAAAAGCTAACTAATGCAATTTCAGAAGAGAAGTGGTTTGAGGTACATTAATATAGCATGGGTGTAAGAGGAGGTAGGTGTGTAATGTCTAAATGAAGAGGAGTGAAGATGCCAGGGGATCACTGAAGATCCAGAAATGGGAGGGGACTTAGCACATTGCAGAAAGAGCCAAAGGGGTGCATAGCAGAGTGGAATGAAGCAGAAGGAACAGAAAGGAATAAGGTAGAGGAGAAGTCTGAATAGGAAGTAGGGGATCTGATAATGAAAACTCACAAGAGTCATTTATTTCTACCTTTCAACAGCTTAAATGAAATCTATTCTGTAGACTTTTAAAAATGCTGGTCAGGGCTTCCCTGGTGTCGCAGTGGTTGAGAATCTGCCTGCTAATACAGGGTACATGGGTTCGAGCCCTGGTCTGGGAAGATCCCACATGCCTCAGAGCAACTAGGCCCGTGAGCCACAACTACTGAGCCTGCGCGTCCGAAGCCTGTGCTCTGCAACCAGAGAAGCAGCGATAGTGAAGAGGCCCGCGCACCACGATGAAGAGTGGCCCCCTCCTGCTGCAACTAGAGAAAGCCCTCGCACAGAAACGAAGACCCAACACAGCCAAAAATAAATATAAAAATAAATAAATAAATAAAAAGTTACTATTAAAAAAAAATGCTGGTCATTTGTGAAAGAATTTTGATAGTTTAGTCAATGTTTTACAACTCTGCTGGTATGTTTATTCTCCCTTAGCCAATGTTGCTGATGTATTTTTTTAATATAAATTTATTTATTTTATTTATTTATTATTTTTGGCCGCGTTGGGTCTTTGTTGCTACTCTACGTTGCTCTGCGCAAGCTTCTCACTGCAGTGCTCTCCCTTGTTGCGGAGCATGGGCTCTAGGAATACGGACTTCAGTAGTTGTGGCACGCTGGCTCAGTAGTTGTGGAGCACACGCTTAGTTGCTCCACGGCATGTGGGATCTTCCAGGACCAGGTCTCGAACCCGTGTCCCTTGCATTAGCAGGCTGATTCTCAACCACTGTGCCACCAGGGAAGCCCTTGCTGATGTATTTTATTTTCACCCAGTGGTCTATTTAATTGCTATACCCAACTTTATATAGATTGTAAAGAGAGCTCCAATCTTCTATATATACATTGGGAGTCAATAACAGTTGGTGACATTTTGTCTAAGTGAGCTTTGGAAGTAGTTAACAACGGTATAGTGTTTCTGATTTACTATGCATTCTTTATGATTGAATCATTAGGGAGTTATTCTTATATGTTTTGACTGCTTTGTATTTATTTAACGACTTTTATGCACATAATATCTACAATTTCATTAACTATTATTTGATCATGATAAAATAATCATTAGTGACAGTGGTGTGCTGGAGCTGGCTTGCAATGGCTCAGGAGAGTCCATTGTGAGTATCTCTTCCCAACCCCATGCTCAGTGATATCATGCTGGTATCTTGAAATTGCCCATGGTGGGAGTAGCTACACCACAAAGTCTGCAAACAATAAAAATATATTATTTCTTTCCTCAGAGAACCAGTTGTTAAACTTTGCCAGCATAGCAGTGATCAGATATGTCATTAATGTATGTTAATTAATATAAATTTCAACAAAATGTTTTTGTTAAGTCTCATTGGTTTACTTTGATTTTATATTACTCATAAAAGCAATTTTTGAGAAAAATATACTTTGTTCCAATTGCAATTTTTGCATCTGAAGTTATATGTATATCTTTGGTAGTCACATTTAATGTAATAAAATTTAATTTGCATGTGTAAGAAGTTAATTAAATAACAGTTTATTCTGGATGCTGAAATTAATATAGATTTATCACATTCAATTATATTTACTAATTAGAAAATCTCCTCTCCCTACCAACATCTTCTTATTGCCCAATTCAATTATCATCCACGAACATAGTGTAGCTTTCTGCTCATAGGTAATTGTTGGTAGCAAAATAAAAAGTCTACAATGCCATAAAATTTTCCCATCATATTAACTGCAAAGGAAAATGTGCCTAGTTCCACATCTATGCACAAAGGAAACATAGAGAACAATTATTTCCTTCCCTACAACATTTAATTTTTCAGAGGAGAAAGCCGAAAAGCAAAAAAAAGGAAAAGTACATTTTAAATAACTTGCTAACAGAAAATGAAATACTGCATTTGTGTCTCAGTGGAAAACAAATAATAAAAGACAGGAGTAATATGATAGTTCTGTATTTTAAATACACTTTATGAATGGAGTGTCAGAATAAAGAATCAAAAATTATAAAATTGTGATATAATGTGGATTTATCTAAACACTGTCCTGTTAATAGTAGCTTATTTTCCTCTCCATATAACTATGGGTTACACCCATTTACATGTTTTCACTCCAAAAATGTTTTATCCAATACTTTCTGGAAATTTAGATTTGGGATTTCAGTTGCTTGTACCAATTTCTGCCTAGGAAAACAATGAAAAGAATCATATTTTAACTTTTATTGTGTAGCAGGCTCTATCATCAGGGCCCCATTTTCTTCCCTGTCTATGCCAACTTCTATTATTTCTGATTAAAAGAAAAGAAAACTATCCAATGCCTTTGGAATGAGCAGTGCAAAGCAGTTTCCTGGCATTTAATACACAAGACCAATTCATAAGCCATTTTACACACTCTATTCCTTTTCTCAGGCTCTTGAAATACACTTGGTTATTTACAGAAAATAAAACATTTGGTCAGCTTCTTTGACTGTTAGCTTCTTTCATGGTCCTCTTCAAATAAAATTTTTATTACAATAAACTGCAAATCAAAATCTCAGGAATTTCAGTTTTAGAACTTGATGATCCTTTTGAAAATTAATATGGAGGAATAAGCAAACAAAAATAATGTAAAAAACGACATTTTCTGTCCAACACGCCAACTTTTCTATAACTTTAGATAATTAAAGTTTTGTCATGTCACTTCCCTGCATTTCTTATTATGTATTAATATTTAATGTTTTTGTCTAATATATTTCCTAACACTTTAAATGCTGCATCTCTTTTTTACCTATTTTTTATTTGACCTGTTATATAATAATCTCTTCCATCAGTTCTAATGATTGTTTCAGTTGACTCTCTTGGGTTTTCTGGGTAAAAATTACTTGCAAATAATTGTAATTTACTTTTCTAATTCTCCAATATTCATATATAATTTTTTCCTTATTTTTTGGAATTTTTACATTACTCAATCTCTTTATCCCCAAACTACATTGAATAATAATTTTGATAGGTGGTAATTCTGCCTTTTTTCTGACTTCGAGGGAAAACTTTTAATTGCTTATCTGTGTAGTGTCTTTATTATTAGTTTCAGATACAATCTTATTCAAGTTAAGGAATTTGTTCCAGTTAGGTAAAATGTTTTTGTTTTTCTTTAAAATGGATGTCGAATTTTATCAAACATATATCAATACAACCAGGATTTTCTCCTTTACTTCATTAATTTAATTTAATACATTAATATATTTCCTAATTTTAAAATATTATTTATTCCCACAATAAAACCTCCACTGTTTTATTATATCTTCCTTTTTAAAATAATGAGTTATATCTGTCTGCTAATATTTTATTTAAAATGTTGGTTTCTGCTGCCAAATAAGATTGATCTACAGTTTTTGTGTTTTGTGAGATCTATATCTCATTGGTATCAGAGTTAGGACATTTTTCCCAAACATTTTTAAGGCCTGTTGACTTTCATGTTATTTAAAAGTTTAAGTAACACAATGATACATATTTTATAAGTTTAATAAAATATGTCTATAAAACATCTGGGAATGATGTCATTTCGGGGGGGGAATAAACATCTTTCTACCTTTTAAAGCAATGCTACGCCAATTGGTTAAGTCAGAATTATTACTATTCCCTCCTTAAACCTTTCTTTTGCAGAAATTTGTCCATTTCTTCTACCTTTGCAGATCTATAGGATTAAAAATGCTGAAAAAATTATCTTTCTATTTTCTAAGCATTAGTTTCCATCCTTATTTATGAATTTCTCAAAAGCAAAAGAAAAGAATGCAAGTGATTTATTAAGAAACTATTCCCAAGAGTAATCCTCAAGGAAGAAAAGTATGGCAAAGAAGAAGGAAGAAGCCAAGCTATGATGTTTCTTATAATGTTACATCTGAATCTGATCTCGTGGAGAACTCAGGAGCATAAATTACACCTTTGAGATTATCCCAGCTATAGGCAACAAAACTAGCTTTCATTTCCCTACACTATTCTAACCTTGGTTAAAGTCTACCTGAGAAAGCAGGTAGGGGGGGGCATTTGGAGGCGAAGGTATCATAAGCCCCCAAACCCTCTAACTGTTTGCAAAGAATTCTGGAAAATGTCATGGGTGAAGTCTTTAGAAGCTGGGGAACAGACACACAGCACAGGCAAATGGATCTGAGGGTATCTGGGGAGCACAGAGTGTCTGTTATAACTATATTCTTTGATCATGGCTTTGATCATGTAATGTACTGAATTTTCAAAATTCCTTCCCAACAAATACATGAGAATTAATGATGGAGTGAGTGTTAAGAGCTGATCTGATCTGGAAAGAGCCGAGCAGCCAGGTGTCAAGAGTAGCTGAATGAAACAACAAGCCAAATAAAAGTTAAGCTTTCAATCATTTACTGTGATAATATAAGCAAGAGGAGAACTCACCAACTCCCACAGTGTTCAATTTTTCTTCACAGAACAGCACTGGTGGAGGGTCAAATGTATCAGCACAGACAATGGTTCTCACTGCCAAGGAAGCCCCAAACAAAAGGCCTTTTGTTCTATGGACCTGGGGATCAGAAAAGGAGGGAGAAGAGGTAAGGCTAGGAGTAGAAAAGTACGGAGTCAAGCGGAAAAAGTGTTTTCTATTTTCCCTTCAGTCCATAAGGAGATCTCAGAAGAAGGCATCTGGGAAAGGTCTTGGTGTAAAGGTCCCAACAAAGACACTTCCAAATGGAAGCAAAAAAAGGAGATCCCTGAGCTCGAAATGGAGTTATTCACAGAGCATGGCTGATAGGGGGGTGGGTGCCGAGTGCTTGACTGAAACTCCCGTCAGCAGCTGCAGTGTATTAGCTGTGCATCAAGTCTTGTGTGAGAGGTTAGCTTTGCCTCCTGAGATTTGCCAGGTAAAGCCCTGTAATATCCATGGTCAGGCCTGAAAAATCATACATGAGATTTTGGCCTGGAGCCAGATTCCCCAATGAGGGTATTTTAAAAATACAATTTCTTAGGTCTCAAATTCAATAACTCTCTGTGTATACATATATAAACACATTCACACACACACATACACACACACACACACACCATATATATATGTATATATATATATATATACACACTCATATATACATACACATATATATAATGGAAGCCACATTAGTTTTAGACTAAGTTGTTAAGCTACTTTTCTTGAATACAAGGTAAGATTATTTAATAATATAAGGATCACATACATAAACACACAAACATATACAAACAACTTTTAAAATTGTAGTTATATGTGATAATTTTATTTCAATAATAATAACTCAAAATAGTTTGGAGGGCAAGCTATGATAACTGCCTTCAGCATTCATGCCCTATTTGGGGGAAAATATCTTTCATCAGTGGTAGCCAACTTATTTCTTTTTGAAAATATTCAGAGCAAAATTATAAGTCAAATATAGTCTGGATTGCTGAATGGCTATATCAATCCTTTCCAAATTTTGTTCTAGTCCAGATTTCTGTCTTCAAAAATTTGAAAAATGAGTGTCTTTTAAACATTGCTAGTTTTTGCAGCATGATGGACTGCTTGAAAATGCAAACTTCTTTTACAATATAAATATGATCTAAGTTTTAAGATCACATTTCTATTTAGTCATACTACATTACTGTGAATTTATTACACAGGGGGAAAAGCAAATAGTAGGATAGATATTGGTGCTAAATGTTTATTTTTCTCTTAACAATGAACTGTAATTACAGCAATGATGATCCACTTTAGAATACAGTTAGATTTTGTATCTAATTAGCCATATGGATTTGAGTCATATACCTGTCTCCCTTTTGCCATTAACCTGTGATTAAGAACAGCCAAATATAAATAGATGATTAGAATTAGGGATATGGCTTTTGAACATAGGCCTGTGTACTTAAATAGAATAACATTACTCTAAATTTTTTTTTCTTTTTTTTTTTTTTTGCGGTATGCGGGCCTCTCACTGTTTTGGCCTCTCCCATTGCGGAGCACAGGCTCCGGACGCGCAGGCTCAGCGGCCATGGCTCACGGGCTCAGCCGCTCCGCGGCATGTGGGATCTTCCCGGAACGCGGCACGAACCCGTGTACCCTGCATCGCCAGGCGGACTCTCAACCACTGCGCCACCAGGGAAGCCCAACATTACTCTTCTTATATTATTTTTCAATTGAAATGAAATGTATATACCTTATAGTAAAGTGCACAATAAAAAAATTATATGTATTATTTGATTCCAAACATGAACATAAGTGTGTTTGTGCTTGTATATAAATATATTTTCACTTTATAACTTAGATTATGTCCAAATAGTTAAAGAGTTAATGAACTAAACCAGAATATGTTTGTTATTACATATATGTGTGACAGTTTTCACATTTCTTTTTTAAATTTTTGAGGCAAAATTCATGTAATAAAAAATTATCTATTAATCATTTTAAGGTGGGTGTACTTTTTCCTTGCATTTAGTACATTTCACAATGTTGTGCAAACATCACTTCTTTGAGTTCCAAGACATCTGCATCTCCCAAAAGGAAACCCTGTATATACTAAGCAGTAATGACTCATTTTCCCTTCACCCATCTCCTGGAAACTCTGTCTGCTATATGTTTCTGTGGATGTACCTCTTCTGGAAGTTTCATAGAAATGGAATCCTACAATATGTGACATTTTGTGGCTTCTAATATTTAGAATAATTTTTTTTACAGCTTGTCCACATTGTAGCATAGCAGGACTTTATTTCTTTTCTTGGCAGAATAATATTTTATTGTATGTGTATACCACTATCATTGACCCATTCATCACTTGATGGACACTTGACCTGATATTACATTTTGGTTATGGTGATTACTGCTTCCATGAAAATGTGTATAAAAGTATTGTTTGAATACCTGTTTTTAATTATTTTGGGTATATATCTAGTAGTGGAAGTAGTGTGTCATATAGCAATTCTATTCTAACTTTTAGAGGAAATGCCAAACTGTTTTCCATAGTGATTTCACAATTTTACATTCCAACCAAGCAAAATACAGGGTTCCAATTTTTCACATCCATGCTTACACTAGTTATTTTCTGATGATGATGAAGATGATAATGATTACCACTTCATTGTGAAGTGGTATCTCATTGTGATTTTGACTTACATTTTTCTAATGACTAATGATGTTGAACATCTTTTCATGTGCTTGTTGGCCATTTGTATATCTTCTTTAGAAAATTTTCTGTTCTAGTCATTATTGCATTTTTTAATAATTGTGTTGTTTACCTTTTTGCTTTTGAGTTGTAACAGTTCTTTATATATTTTACATACTAGACCCTTATCAGATTTGTGATTACAAATATTTTCTCCTATCTGTACATTGTCTTTTTATTTCTCAACAGTGTCTTTTAATATAAAAAAGTTTAAATTTTGATGAAGTCCAATTCATCTATTTTTCTTCCTTTCGTTGCCTATGCATTTAATGCTATTTCTAACATAGAATTACATTTTTATATGAACTCTCATATCCTCCACTCCTATGGCCACCACTAATGTTGTGTTTACACAGTATGATTGATGACTAGTCCAAGTATGTACACCTTACTCATTTCAAGGGTGTCTTCTGGACTTCGCTGGTGGTCTAGTGGTTAAGACTCTGCACTTCCAATGCAGGGGGCGGTGAGGGTGTGATCCCTGGTCGGGGAACTAGGAGCCCACATGCCACTTGGTGCAGCCACAAAAAGAAAAAAAAGTGTCTTCCTTTTGGACTCTTGAATTAAGTTTGAGTATGTCAGGCATCCTTAGTGGTGGTGCTAGGAGGTGTAGAATATAAAATTATCATATTGTTGTAGCCACATTTCCTGCTCCATGGAGAAAGTCTTCAATTAGAGAGAATCATACTAAGAAGAGAAGAGAATCAGAGACAGGGGCCTGAGATACAGTTTTGATTATTCAAGTCACTGGTTAAAGTGGTCTCTGAGGTCCACCTCCAATCCTCAGCTTACGTTCAGTAAAATTGTTTAATACTAAGTAAAATGCATATAGAAATTCTTATTCCTCTAATTTTTAAGCTAAGTCAATTTGAGTTTTCTTTCTAAGCATGCAAATGATCTAACTAATACATGGCTAATTTGAGCTACATAAAACATTAAAATGGAAAGTGATGCTTAATCAACTAAATTACCACTGTATTGATTTTATTTATCCTGTAAGTTAAATAATTAGAATCACTTCCTTGTCTCCTCAACAAGCACAACTACCTCATCATTCTGAATCTTATTCGTTATGTATCATCATCTTTTATTCTTCTTAAATCTGACTTCTGTTTCTGAGCTAGCTCCAAAGTTATATCTTAAATTTGTCCACTGAAAGAAAAGTTGTGAGTTAAGTTTGATTCAGGGATTCTACTGAGGACTATAGCCCTGGAGATAGCCTCTCAGATAGCTCTGAGGAATAGCTCTGAATAGGCAAGGGAGGAGCCAGAATATACATGAACTTTTTTCACTGGAAAACAAGTAGTCAAGCATAAAGACCTACTACTAATCACAAAGCGCACATCTCAAGTTAATAATTTTAGTGCTTTTCTATGTATGGGAAGATGCAAGAATCAGGGGTCATTGAATTTTTTTTTCTTTAGATATGTATCTTAACTATCTAGGGACTGGTATAAGCCAAGTACGAATGTTTCCTGTTTTTCTCCATCCTGAATTCCCCTCAGGTGCACTGTCTGTGGGTGACTGCAGTGGCTAATGGCTTGATTCCTGTACAACTGTAATGGCAGGCAACATTTTTTTTCTTGATAATCCTCAAAAATAACCCATCCCAAATACACATAGCTTCTCTCTTATTTTCCTTACTTAATCACTTAAAATTGCTTATATTTTCAATTGCATAAATGGGCACATTGTGTTATCAAAGTTAATTTGTTTTCAATAAATGATAAAGCAGGAATTTATATACCAAAAAACACAAAATGTTATTGATACTGAAAGCCAAGAAATGCAGTCCAATAACATAAAGGAATTGCTCATCAAAAACAGAAATTACCCCAGCTTTTCACACAAAGCTATTATTCTTCCCCATTTTTCTGTACCTCTATGCATCTTCACTGTCATTTTTCCCTCTTCATAATGGTGAACGTTTCTTCCTTGAAGATTCTCTGACAGTCAAAATATGTCCCTGTTACCTACAGTTATCAAAACTTAGAGGCTTAAATCAATATACTTTTATTATTTCACAGCTTCTGTTGGTCATGAATCCAGGCATGACTTAACTGGATCCTCTGTTTCAGGTTTCTCACCAGGCTGCAATCAAGGTGTAAATTGGGGCTGGGACTGCTAAAGGTTCAACTGGGGAGTAAGCAACTCTTAAACTCACTTATGTGTCTGCTGCCAGTATTTATTTACTCAAAATATTAGACTGAGAGTATCAGTTCCTTCTTGGCTGTCAGAGACAACCTGCAGTTTCTTTTCACATGAGCATCTTGTTTCAATATGGCAGCTTGCTTCATCAAAATCAGCAAAGGACAGAGTCTGTTAACACTATCTTCTTTTTTTTCTAAACATGGAAGTAACAGCCCATCATCTTTGCCACATTCTGTTGGTTAGAAGTAAGTCACTAGGTCCAGCTCACATTCAAAAAGAGTGGTAATAATACATGGGCATGACTACCAGGAGGCAGGAATCACTAGAATTCTCTTAGAAGACTATGTCCACAGAATTATTACTATTATTTATACATTTTAAGTTAACATTTGTTTATTCATATATTCATTAAATCAGCTGATATCTGCTGAGTCCCTACTATATACCAAAGAGTATGTTAGGGTTTAGGGAATGAAGAGTGAAATGTATATAGTGCTTGCCTTCATGATGTTTACATTCTTGTCTGGAAATAAGAATTCCAAAGATAATTAGGTTCCATTTGTTTATTTGTTTTTTATTTCCATTACTCTAGGAGACGGATCAAAAAAAATATTGCTGTGATTTATGTCAAAGAATGTTCTGCCTTTGTTTTTCCCTAAGAGTTGTATAGTATCCAGCCTTACATTTAGGTCTTTAATCCATTTTGCGTTTATTTTTGTGTATGGTGTTAGAGAATGTTCTTATTTCATTCTTTTACATGTACCTGTCCAGTTTTCCCAGCACCTTTTATTGAAGAGACTGTCTTTTCTCCATTGTATAGTCTTGCCTCCTTTATGGTAGATTAATTGACTATAGGTGCATGAGTTTATTTGTGGGCTTTCTACCCTGTTCCATGGATCTATATTTTTGTTTTTGTGCCAGTACCATACTGTTTTGATTACTGTAGCTTTGTAGTATAGTCTGAAGTCAGGGAGCCTGAACTCTCCATCTCTGTTTATCTTTCTCAAGATTGCTTCAGCTATTTGGGATCGTTTATGTCTCCACACAAATTTAAAATATTTTTTTGTTCTAGTTCTGTGGAAAATGCCAGTGGTAATTTGATAGTGATTGTATTGAATTTGTAGATTGCCTTGGGTAGTATAGTCATTTCCACAATATTGTTTCTTCCAGTCCAAGAACATGGTATATCTTTCCATCTGCTTGTGGCATCTTCGATTTCTTTCATCAGCATCTTATAGTTTTCAGGGTACAGGTCTTTTACCCCCTTAGGTAGGTTTATCCCTAGGTATTTTATTCTTTTTGAAGAGATAGTAAAAGGGATTGTTTCTTGAATTTTTCTTTCTGATCTTTCATTGTTAGTGTATAGAAATGCAACAGATTTCTGTGTATTAATTTTGTATCCTGCAACTT
Source organism: Physeter macrocephalus (assembly GCF_002837175.3). Taxonomy (NCBI): domain Eukaryota; kingdom Metazoa; phylum Chordata; class Mammalia; order Artiodactyla; family Physeteridae; genus Physeter; species Physeter macrocephalus. Next base: position 140,466,969 of record NC_041214.2, on the reverse strand, counting down.
TAATGAATTCATTGATGAGCTCTAATAGTTTTGTGGTAGCATCTTTAAGATTTTCTATATGTAGTATCATATCATCTACACCTAAACTCAAAAGATTTTGTACACCAAAGGAAACCATAAACAAAATGAAAAGGCAACCCACAGAATGGGAGAAAATATTTGCAAATGATGTGACTGACAAAGGATTAATCTCCAAAATTTACAAACAGCTCATGCAGCTCAATATCAAGAAAAAACAACCCAAATAAAAAAATAGGCAGAAGACCTAAATAGACATTTCTCCAAAGAAGACATACAGATGGCCAAAAGACACATGAAAAGATGTTCAACATCACTAATTATTAGAGAAATGCAAATCAAAGCTTCAATGAGATATCACCTCACACCAGTCAGAATGGCCATGATTAAAAAGTCTACAAACAATAAATGTGTGGAGAAGAGGGAACCTTCCTACAATGTTGTTGAGAATGTAAATTGGTACAGCCACTATGGAGAACAGTATGGTGGTTCCTTAAAAAACTAAAAATAGAGCTACCATATGATCCAGCATTCTCACTCTTGGGTGTATATCCGGAGAAAACCATGGTTCGAAAGAATACGTGCACCCAATGTTCATTGCAGTGCTGTTTACAATAGCCAAGATGTGGAGGCAACCTAATGTCCATTGACAGATGAATGGATAAAGAACATGTGGTACATATATACAATGGAATATTACTCAGCCATTAAAAAGAATGAAATAATGCCATTTACAGCAACATGGATGGACCTGGAGATTATCATACTAAATGAAATAAGTCAGACAGAGAAAAACAAATATCATATGATATTGCTTATATGCGGAATCTAAAAAAAATGATCCAAAGAACTTATTTACAAAACAGAAACTCACAGACTTAGAAAACAAACTTATGGTTACCAAAGGGGAAAAGTGAAGGGAGGAATAAATTGGGAGTTTGGGATTGACATATACACAGTACTATATTTAAAATAGATAATCAACAAAGACCTACTGTATAGCATAGAAACTCTGCTCAGTATTCTGTAATAACCTAAATGGGAAAAGAATTTGAAAAAAAAAGATATATGTATAACTGAATCACTTTTCTGTACACCAGAAGCTAACACAACATTATATGTCAACTGTAGTCCAATATTAAAATAAAAATAATTCCAAAGGTAGAAAGGATTAAAAATTCAAATATGATCTATACAGAAATACTAAACTGACTGACAGATTATCTGGGAGTGGTGGAAGTTTCTCCAGGAAAATGAAATATAATTAGAGATGTGAGATCCTTTGAAGAATCAGGAGAGAAAATACCAAAGGATGGAGGAGAGAAAGTGTTTTTTGAAAGTTGAACAGTAGGTACAAAACCTTGGAAGCAAGACATAGAATGACACATTATGGACATGAAAGATCTATGTTACAGAATCACAGTAAGTAAGATGGAAAATGAAGGTGGAGAGATTGACCTATTCAGCTTAAATAGGCCCTGTGTGCTATAGTAATAACTGTAGATGATATTCTAGGTAACTTTGCATGATATTAAACTGTAGATGATATTCTAGGTAACTTTGCATGATATAATCTACATAATAACTGTAGACTATATTCTAGGTAAATTTGCATGATATTAAACAGAGTAGTCACAAGTACAATTTTGTTGTTGTTGTTTTAAGAAGATTAATCCTTTATAGTATAGCATGATTAATGTCATACTTTCTCCAAACTATAGATCATTTCCCTTGAACTTGATCTGTACACTGCTTACCCCACTATCATGTGCAGAGTGCTTTTAAAGCTATTTTCAAACACTTGCACTCCTTCAACCACTTCCAGTAACTGCATTGAATTCTAATATGTAAAAATTGTATTTACAGGGGCAATTTGAAGTATGAAAAATATCAAAGACATTAATGTACTGACATGAGCATATGTTCATCTATTTTACATGGAATTTAACTTCTGAAGCAAATGTGTGGTTTAGCTTAGAGATTTTTCTGTTTCATTACTGAACCACTTCAAAAAGCTATTCTTTTGAAATATGACTTGCTATCATTTTATGGACTAAATGGAATGAGTTGATCTCAATATCCATGTTTTAAGTGCTCTCATCACAATCTAACAATGAGACGGAGGTAACTGAATCCATAGAGATGAAGGCCTTGCAGTGAGTTATTGAGTCTGCTGTCATGCTCCCACAAAACTTGGATAGTGTCTTATTAACAGAGCAAAGTGCAAAACATATTTCTCTACAATACAACTGTAGGATCTAATCTTAAATTGTAGGGGCTAGTCTGTCTTCAGTTTGAAATAAAGGATGTTTTATGGTTGTTGTTTTCTAAATTGTGAACCTTGAAATGCTTTGATCATTTAGATTTACTGTTAGGACCATAAGAGTATCTCAGAAAAATAAAATATGTCCTTGATTAGGTTTTTATATTATTTTCTGACAAGTAGCTGTGATTAGCCATTAGAATATATGATTTATGGAAACACTATTAATATTTTGTAAGCATCACTCTGAGTTCATTTTAACTACAAATATTCTAAAATTAGTCCTTAAAAGATACATGGATCTCCTCATACTTATTAACTTTTTAATATACTTATTCTTAACAATTGACAGTTTTTTCCCTCCTGTTAGTGGGAATCATCCTGCTGAAAATATGCATGATTTTTAAAGTAGACAGTGGCCATGGGGATTAAGTTTAAGAAACTCTGGGCTATGTTCCAGTTTTCATATCTATTAATTATTTTGCTAAGAAGTCCAATATTACATTACTTAATCTTAAAAAACCTTTAGCAGACATCACAATTCAACTGATTTGTAATTGAAATTAGTCATATTACTTGAACTACCTATAATTAAGATTGACTCTAAGACCTTGGGGGAGGAAAAAAAACCACCTTGTACCAGTTAGTATTTACAAGTCTCTCTCTCTTTTCTCTCTGCTCAGGAAGCTGAAAATGCTTTTTCACACAATGTATGTGAAGTTAGTATTTAGGGAAGATGATAAAGGAGGATGAGCTGGTAATATCAATAGTATTGGGTGAACCTGTAATATTAATAGTAATAATACAAGTAGACAATAAAAATTCAGAGATTTTAAGTGCTACATAAAGTACATTCTAATCCTGGCATTATATACAACACATCAATAGCCTATTTCCTTTTAAAATGCAACAAAGTTGTCACTCAGTTTTCATTAAGGTAGATAGTAACAAGAATGAATTGCAAAATCTACCATTTTATTATATGTCTTTCTTTAAGTAAATCGCATTCTTTAGGGTTTGTTTTTTACAATTCAATTTAGGGTATCACTGTAATGAAAGAAAAGAAGTATGTTAAAGCTCTGGGCCTATGTAATTTAAGCAGAACTTCCCTTTAAACAAAACAGATTTATTTTACCTTCTCATAAACACACATAAACGGAGCATTCATGCTGTAGCACATGATAATTGTGCATTGCTGGAAATAAAACACAACAGCATTTATGGCTCATGGCTTAGTGGAGAGGATAAACAAACCAAAAACTGAACTCAGCCCTGACTTGTCAAAATTTAAGGAAGAAAAATACCTGTAACTGAGCCTCAATACACATGTACATTTAAAGGAAAAAGAGTGATCTTTCAGGTGTCATTCAGATCCATTTCTATGAATCTATAAACTTAACAGCCCCTTAATTTATGTCTTTGCTAAAAAAGATTCTATCCATATGTTGCTGTAAAATAGTTTTAGAATTATAAGTATGTAAATGAAAAAAAAATGGTAAATTTTTTAGATTGTCAAGGAGGTCAAACTCATTAATTATGTTAATTTTCTGTTATAGATATTTCCTGCATGCTTATCCTTTCATCATTTCAATTCCTTGTATATTTGATTTTTTGTACATTTGAAAATTTAATTTGACTTGAAAGCTAATTGTATTTATTTCCTTTATCATTTTTTATTATTATATAACCTAGTTTAGATTTAAAAGGGATGAGAAATAAAGACTTGCATGTGATATTGCAATTACATTCTCTTTCTCTCATTACCCTCAGAGTGCTTACAATCATGTCCTGAGATTATAACATTCCTATGCATATCTTTGTTATTTTCTACTTAAAAATTATTTTCAAATATTATATAATACTTTTGTACATTTTAAACTATAAATAAATTTATATGACATTGTATATATCATTCTGCAATTGACTTTCTCATTTATATTGTTATATACTCCAATACTAATCTGTTTATCCTAATCTATTCTCCTGAGTTAATGTGTATTTAGGTGGTTTTCCATTTTCAATATTGTGTAAAATTCTGAAGTTATTGTTAGTGATGTTACCTTGTGCATATATTCAAATTTTTTTCAACGTACATGTCTAGGATTATCCTTACTTTGTTACAAAGTCAGCTATACGTTCAAAATTATACCAGTATAATTTTATTTGGCATTCCAAATGTTCTTTCACTGGAGTGATGGTTGGGATAACTAAGAGGCCAGATACCAAAGTCTATTCCACTTAATTTTTAATGAAGACATAGATTTGTCTCTAAACATAGATTTGTTTATTCCAATAGTTTCATAAGAAGGTTAAGTAATATTTTCAATTTTGAACTTTTTAATCATTGGTAATTATTTTGCACAGTTTATTATTTTTATTAATGTTTTATTTTATTTTACACCATTGTTACAACTTTCTGTTGCTGTTTCTCAAAAGATAGATATTACTACACTCAGATAAAAGATTTCTTAAAAATTTCTTGGTCCTTTTAGCAGATACTTTAGAGAGTTGTTTTTCCTAGTCTTCTAGAAGAACTCCATTGCTCTAGTGTAATTTTCCACTTTCCCTATTTAAAACAAATAAATTTGAAGTTATTAAAACAGTACTATATTTGTATACCCCTCTATTTGCTCTGCTACTTTTCTTCTAAGTTGTTGGTCAGTTGTCCTTATTCCCCACTATTTTTTCCTTTAACCTGCTATGTTAATCATATAAGATTGCAATAGTTTTAAAAGCAAGCTAAGCTGCACAGGAAATTTTGAAACAATAACATATTTAAAAATAGATGACTCTCGTATAATATTATTCCAGAGCACTGTATAAGTTACTCTTTCAATATTTCAAATACAGAACTACTAAATAAATAAGCATTTTCATCATAGAGAATAACTATATTTCCAGTTGGTAAAAGCCCTAAGTTTTTATGTAAGGAGGGTGACAATGGGGAAAGGATGCACTTTGTTCCTTCTTCTCCCATATACTTCTGTTTAATAAATGAATGACGTTCATGCCAACAACATTTTTCAATAGTATTATAATGTTAGTGAAATTTTAGAAAATGATAGATTTTTAACAATTCTGCCAGCACATTTCTTTTTTTTTTAAACATATTTATTGGAGTATGATTGCTTTACAATGGTGTGTTACTTTCTGCTGTATAACAAGGCGAATCAGCTATATGTATACATATATCCCCATATCCCCTCCCTCGTGCGTCTCCCTCTCACCCTCCTATACCACCCCTCTAGATGGTCACTAAGCACCAAGCTGATCTCCCAATGCTATGCAGCTGCTTCCCACTAGCTAGCTATTTTACATTTGGTAGTGTATATATGTCAATTCTACTCTCACTTCGTCCCAGCTTACCCTTCCCTGTCTGCATGTCCTCAAGTCCATTCTCTATGTCTGCATCTTTATTCATATCCTGCTACTAGGTTCATCAAAACCTTGTTTTTTTTTTCAGATTCCATATATATGTGTTATCATATGGCATTTGTTTTTCTCTTTCTGACTTACTTCACTCTGTATGACAGACTCTAGGTCCATCCACCTCACTACAGATAACTCAGTTTTGTTCCTTTTTATGGATGAGTAATATTCCATTGTATATATGTGCCACATCTTCTTTATCCATTCATCTGTTGATGGACACTTAGGTTACTTCCATGTCCTGGCTATTGTAAATAGAGCTGCAATGAACATTGTGGTACATGACTTTTTTGAATTATGGT
>NC_041214.2:140460388-140460897 GCF_002837175.3 Physeter macrocephalus | reverse complement strand
GGTTTGAGATGATATCTCATTGTGGTTTTGATTTGCATTTCTCTAATGATTAATGATGTTGAGCATTCTTTCATGTGTTTGTTGGCAATCTGTATATCTTCTTTGGAGAAATGTCTATTTAGGTCTTCTGCCCATTTTTGGATTGGGTTGTTTGTTTTTTTGATACTGAGCTGCATGAGCTGCTTGTAAACTTTGGAGATTAATCCTTTGTCAGTTGCTTCATTTGCAAATATTTTCTCCCATTCTGAGGGTGGTCTTTTGGTCTTGTATATGGTTTCCTTTGCTGTGGAAAAGCTTTTAAGTTTCATTACGTCCCATTTGTTTATTTTTGTTTTTATTTCCATTTTTCTAGGAGGTGGGTCAAAAAGGATCTTGCTGTGATTTATGACATAGAGTGTTCTGCCTAGGTTTTCCTCTAGGAGTCTGATAGTGTCTGGCCTTACATTTAGGTCTTTAACCCATTTTGAGTTTATTTTTGTGTATGGTGTTAGGGAGTGTTCTAATTTCAT
>NC_041214.2:140458044-140459603 GCF_002837175.3 Physeter macrocephalus | reverse complement strand
GATTCCTTTTATTTCTTTTTCTTCTCTGATTGCTGTGCCTAAAACTTCCAAAACTATGTTGAATAAGAGTGGTGAGAGTGGGCAAACTTGTCTTGTTCCTGATCTTAGTGGAAATAGTTTCAGTTTTTCACCATTGAGGATGATGTTGGCTGTGGGTTTGTCATATATGGCCTTTATTATGTTGAGGAAACTTCCCTCTATGCCTACACTCTGCAGGGTTTTTATCATAAATGGGTGTTGAATTTTGTCAAAAGCTTTCTCTGCATTTATTGAGGTGATCATATGGTTTCTCTCCTTCACTTTGCTGATAGGGTGGATCACGTTAATTGATTTGCATATATTGAAGAATCCTTGCATTCCTGGAATAAACCCCAGTTGGTCACCAGAAGAAGAAGACCCCTATAATTCGAATGTTGGTATGTTTAATGTGTCCCAGTGGTCTCTGAGACTGTCCTCAGTTCTTTTCATTCTTTTTATCTTTATTCTGCTCTGCATTAGTTAGATTGATAGAATTTGCCTGTGAAGCCATCTGTTCCTAGGCTTTTGTTTGTTGGAAGATTTTTAATCACAGTTTCAATTTCATGTTAAATGTCCCTTGAATTTTCTCTATTCCATTTCAAAGATTTTGGATCATCTTTACTATCATTTTTCTGAATTATTTTTCAGGTAGACTGCCTATTTCCTCTTCTTTTGTTAATTCTGGTGTGTTGGTACCTTGCTCCTTCATCTGCTGTGTGTTTATTTCTTCCAGGTTTTCCATTTTATTGGCATAGAGTTGCTTGTAGTAATCTCTCATGATCTTTTGTACTTATGCAGTGTCAGTTTTTACTTCTCCTTTTCCATTTCTAACTCTATTGATTTGAGTCTTCTCCCTTCTTTTCTTAATGAGTCTGGCTAATGGTTTATCAATTTTGTTTATCTTCTCAAAGAACCAGCTTTTAGTTTTATTGATCTTTGCTATTCGTTTTGCTTATCTTACTGTGCTTGAGGTCTCCTTTTTGCAGGCTGCTGGTTCGTAGTTCCCTTTGTTTTTGTTGTCTGTCCCCAGTGGCTAAAGTTGGTTCAGTGGGTTGTGAAGGCTTCCTGGTGGAGGGGACTAGTGCCTGTGTTCTGGTGGATGGGGCTGGATCTTGTCTTTCTGGTGGGCAGGTCCATGTCTGATGGTGTGTTTGGGGGTGTCTGTGGCCTTATTATGATTTTAGGCAGCCTCTCTGCTAATGGGTTGGTTTGTGGTACTGTCTTGCTAGTTGTTTGGCATAGGGTGTCCAGCACTGTAGCTTGCTGATCGTTGAGTGAAGCTGAGTGTTGTTGTTGAGATGGAGATCTCTGGGAGATTTTTGCCTTTTCATATTATCTGGAGCTGGATGTCTCTTGTGGACCAGTATCCTGAAGTTGTCTCTCCCACTTCAGAGGCACAGCACTGACTCCTGGCTGCAGCTAGAAGAGCCTTTCATCCACACAGCTCAGAATAAAAGGGAGAAAAAGTAGAAAGAAAGAAAGTAAGAAAAAAAGAGAATAAAATAAAATAAAGTAAGATAAAATAAAATAAATTTATTAAA
>NC_041214.2:140455275-140457944 GCF_002837175.3 Physeter macrocephalus | reverse complement strand
CCACCTCCTCAATTTGGGATGATTCGTTTTCTATTCAGGTTTTCCACCGATGCAGGGTACATCAAGTTGATTGTAGAGATTTAATCCTGTGCTCCTGAGGCTGCTGGGAGTAATTTCCCTTTCTCTTTTTTGTTCGCACAGCTCCCAAGGTTCAGCTTTGAATTTGGCCCCACCCCTGCGTATAGGTCACAGGAGGGCGTCTGTTCTTCTCTCAGACAGGACGGGGTTAAAGGAGCTGGTGATTCGGGGGCTCTGGCTCACTCAGTCCGGGGGGAGAGATGGGTGCGGATGTGGAGTGAGCCTGCGGCGGCAGAGGCCAGCATGACGTTTCACCAGCCTGAGGCACACTGTGCGTTCTCCCGGAGAAGTTGTCCCTGGATCATGGGACCCTGGAAGTGGCGGGCTGTACAGGGTCCCAGGAGGGGAGGTGTGGATAGTGACCTGTGCTCGCACACAGGCTTCCTGGTGGCGGCAGCAGCAGCCTTAGCGTGTCATGCCCATCTCTGGGGTCCATGCTGTTAGCCGTGGCTCCCGCCCATCTCTGGAGCCCATTTAAGCAGCACTCTTAATCCCCTCTCCTTGCGCACCAGGAAACAAAGAGGCAATTTTAGGTCAGGTGGGTTTTTATCTTGGTCCTTCATCTGCTGTGTGTTTTTCTGTCTTCTCGTTTTGCTTATCTTACTGTGCTTGAGGTCTCCTTTTTGCAGGCTGCTGGTTCGTAGTTCCCTTTGTTTTTGTTGTCTGTCCCCAGTGGCTAAAGTTGGTTCAGTGGGTTGTGAAGGCTTCCTGGTGGAGGGGACTAGTGCCTGTGTTCTCTTGTCTCTTTGGCAGCTCCAGACTTTTTCGCAGACTCCCTCCTGGCTAGCTGTAGCACACTAGCCCCCCTCAGGCTGTGTTCATGCCGCCAACCCCATTCCTCTCCCTGGGATCTGACCGAAGCCCAGGTCTCAGCTCCCAGCCCCCGCCCGTCCCGGCGGGTGAGCAGAGAAGCCTCTCGGGCCGGTGAGTGCTGGTCGGCACCGATCCTCAGTGCGGGTATCTCTCCACTTTGCCCTCCGCACCCCTGTGGCTGTGCTCTCCTCCATGGCTCCGAAGCTTCCCCCCTCTGCCACCCGCAGTCTCCGCCCGCGAAGGGGCTTCTAGTGTGTGGAAACCTTTCCTCCTTCATAGCTCCCTCCCACTGGTGCAGGTCCAGTCCCTATTCTTTCGTCTCTGTTTATTCTTTTTTCTTTTGCCCTACCCTACCCAGGTATGTAGGGAGTTTCTTGCCTTTTGGGAGGTCTGAGGTCTTCTGCCTGTGTTCAGTGGGTGTTCTGTAGGAGTTGTTCCACGTGTAGATGTATTTTTGATGTATCTGTGGGGAGGAAGGTGATCTCTGCATCTTACTCTTCCGCCATCTTCCCAGCTCTCTTTGGGGATTTTTTGAACCATATTTTAAAATACAAATTGGCTATGTTAACCTCATTGATTACAGTTATTTAAAAATAAAATTCAAGCAAATTTTACTGACCCATTGAGCATTCATTCCAATTAGAATTAAGTGGTAAAAAGAATCACAGGTTGTCTACTGGGGAATATAATTTTGCCTCCTGAAAGAAGGGGGGGAAATACAGCATGTGTGGAAAGATCTAGGAAAGTGGTCCTGAGATCACTGCAGGAAGTTGGCTAAGGAATGGAGAGGTTTCCATTTTCAAGTGGGTGTGACTCCTAAGAGAATAATAACAATAGCATTCTCTAAAGGGATAAGATGATGCTATTTATTTAGAATAAAATTGCTTCTCTAGTTTTAAGACATTTTCAAATTACATCTCAGTGGGAGTTTGGCATTGGGATTCTCCAAAACTGATGTATGATCATGGGACAACATTTTGCTGACTGGGTAAAAAGAAGTTTAAGATTTTATTTTCATTTTCTGTAAATTTCAATCTTGGTGCCTTAATAAAACAAGGTCTGTTTTGTTTTGTTTTGTTTTTACTCATACAAAGTCTAAAGTGGGTGTGACAGACCCTCTAGGCAACTGTCTTCTACAGGGAAATTTAGAAGTCAGACTTAGAAAAGTTGCATCATGCTATAGTCACATCAGGACATGCAAGCTTTCCTGGAGAGCACACACACAAGAGAGACAGACAGGCACACACACACACACACACACACACACACACACACACACACACACACATCTCTGCTAGGGAGTTATAATGGCCCATATTCTTTGCCCTGCATCAAAACTTACCAGTCCCCTCTCCTGGGCTCTTACCTCTTTTCTGGCCAAACTTTAAGATGTGACAGCTAGCTGACACAAACTGTGTGTTAAGGGGTCAGACCACAAACAATTGCTATAGGCTTACTCTGTGCTAGCAAATTCTCACAATGACCTTGGGAAGGAGAATTCATTGTCTCCACTTTATAGATAAAAGAAACTAAGGATCAGAGAGGTTAAGTAACTCACCCAATGTCATGCAATTAGAAAAAGTTGCCACTAAACCCATCCAACTCCACCTCCTACACTTTCTACAATTCCCTGTTCTTTCCCAATTATGCATACTAAGACAGATGGGTGGAATTGTAAGGAATTTAGTTTTGACTTAATATAAAAATTTTAGGGCTTCCCTGGTGGCGCAGTGGTTGAGAGTCCGCCTGCCAATGCAGGGCACACGGGTTCGTGCCCC
>NC_041214.2:140451619-140453289 GCF_002837175.3 Physeter macrocephalus | reverse complement strand
GTGATGGTGGCCTCGTAGAATGATTTTGGGAGTGTTCCTCCATCTGCTATATTTTGGAAGAGTTTGAGAAGGATAGGTGTTAGCTCTTCTCTAAGTGATTGATAGAATTTGCCTGTGAAGCCATCTGTTCCTAGGCTTTTGTTTGTTGGAAGATTTTTAATCACAGTTTCAATTTCAGTTCTTGTGACTGGTCTGTTCATATTTTCTATTTCTTCCTGATTCAGTCTTGGCAGGTTGTGCATTTCTAAGACTTTGTCCATTTCTTCCAGGTTTTCCATTTTATTGGCATAGAGTTGCTTGTAGTAATCTCTCATGATCTTTTGTACTTATGCAGTGTCAGTTTTTACTTCTCCTTTTCCATTTCTAACTCTATTGATTTGAGTCTTCTCCCTTCTTTTCTTAATGAGTCTGGCTAATGGTTTATCAATTTTGTTTATCTTCTCAAAGAACCAGCTTTTAGTTTTATTGATCTTTGCTATCGTTTTCTATCCCCTCACTTTCAGTCTGTATGTGTCTCTAAGTCTTAAGTGGGTCTCTTGTAGACAGCATATATATGGGTCTTGTTTTTGTATCCATTCAGCCAGTCTGTGTCTCTTGGTGGGAGCATTTAATCCACTTACATTTAAGGTAATTATCGATATGTATGTTCCTACTCCCATTTTCTTAATTGTTTTGCGTTTGTTATTGTACGTCTTTTCCTTCTCTTGTGTTTCTTGCCTAGGGAAGTTCCTTTAGTATTTGTTGTAAAGCTGGTTTCGTGGTGCTGAACTCTCTCAGCTTTTGCCTGTCTCTAAAGGTTTTAATTTCTCCATCAAATCTGAATGAGATCCTTGCTGGGTAGAGTAATCTTGGTTGTAGGTTTTTTTCCTTCATCACTTTAAATATGTCCTGCCACTCCCTTCTGGCTTGGAGAGTTTCTGCTGAAAGATCAGATGTTAACCGTATGGGGATTCCTTTGTGTGTTATTTGTTGTTTTTCCCTTGCTGCTTTTAATATGTTTTCTTTGTATTTAATTTTTGACAGTTTGATTATTATGTGTCTTGGCGTGTTTCTCCTTGGGTTTATCCTGTATGGGACTCTCTGTGCTTCCTGGACTTGATTGACTATTTCCTTTCCTATATTAGGGAAGTTTTCAACTATAATCTCTTCAAATATTTTCTCAGTCCCTTTCTTTTTCTCTTCTTCTTCGGGGACCCCTATAATTCGAATGTTGGTGCATTTAATGTTGTCCCAGAGGTCTCTGAGACTGTCCTCAGTTCTTTTCATTCTTTTTTCTTTATTCTGCTCTGCAGTAGTTATTTCCACTATTGTATCTTCCAGGTCACTTATCCGTCCTTCTGCCTCAGTTATTCTGCTACTGAGCCCATCTAGAGTATTTTTCATTTCATTTATTGTGTTGCTCATCGTTGCTTGCTTCCTCTTTATTTCTTCTAGGTCCTTGTTAACTGTTTCTTGCAATTTGTCTATTCTATTTCCAAGATTTTGAATCATCTTTACTATCATTATTCTGAATTCTTTTTCAGGTAGACTGCCTATTTCCTCTTCATTTGTTAGGTCTGGTGTGATTTTATCTTGCTCCTTCATCTGCTGTGTGTTTTTCTGTCTTCTCATTTTGCTTATCTTACTGTGTTTGGGGTCTCCTTTTTACAGGCTGCAGGTTCGTAGTTCCC
>NC_041214.2:140365574-140451228 GCF_002837175.3 Physeter macrocephalus | reverse complement strand
GGACAGAACCCTAGGACAAATGGTGAAAGCAAAGCTATACAGACAAAATCTCACACATAAGCACACACATACACACTCACAAAAAGAGAAAAAGGGGAAAAAATAATATATCTTGCTCTCAAAGCCCACCTCCTCAATTTGGGATGATTCGTTTTCTATTCAGGTTTTCCACCGATGCAGGGTACATCAAGTTGATTGTAGAGATTTAATCCTGTGCTCCTGAGGCTGCTGGGAGTAATTTCCCTTTCTCTTTTTTGTTCGCACAGCTCCCAAGGTTCAGCTTTGAATTTGGCCCCACCCCTGCGTATAGGTCACAGGAGGGCGTCTGTTCTTCTCTCAGACAGGACGGGGTTAAAGGAGCTGGTGATTCGGGGGCTCTGGCTCACTCAGTCCGGGGGGAGAGATGGCACACTGTGCGTTCTCCCGGAGAAGTTGTCCCTGGATCATGGGACCCTGGAAGTGGCGGGCTGTACAGGGTCCCAGGAGGGGAGGTGTGGATGGTGACCTGTGCTCGCACACAGGCTTCCTGGTGGCGGCAGCAGCAGCCTTAGCGTGTCATGCCCATCTCTGGGGTCCATGCTGTTAGCCGTGGCTCCCGCCCATCTCTGGAGCCCATTTAAGCAGCACTCTTAATCCCCTCTCCTTGCGCACCAGGAAACAAAGAGGCAAGAAAAATTCTCTTGTCTCTTTGGCAGCTCCAGACTTTTTCGCAGACTCCCTCCTGGCTAGCTGTAGCACACTAGCCCCCCTCAGGCTGTGTTCATGCCGCCAACCCCATTCCTCTCCCTGGGATCTGACCGAAGCCCAGGTCTCAGCTCCCAGCCCCCGCCCGTCCCGGCGGGTGAGCAGAGAAGCCTCTCGGGCCGGTGAGTGCTGGTCGGCACCGATCCTCAGTGCGGGTATCTCTCCACTTTGCCCTCCGCACCCCTGTGGCTGTGCTCTCCTCCATGGCTCCGAAGCTTCCCCCCTCTGCCACCCGCAGTCTCCGCCCGCGAAGGGGCTTCTAGTGTGTGGAAACCTTTCCTCCTTCATAGCTCCCTCCCACTGGTGCAGGTCCAGTCCCTATTCTTTCGTCTCTGTTTATTCTTTTTTCTTTTGCCCTACCCTACCCAGGTATGTAGGGAGTTTCTTGCCTTTTGGGAGGTCTGAGGTCTTCTGCCTGTGTTCAGTGGGTGTTCTGTAGGAGTTGTTCCACGTGTAGATGTATTTTTGATGTATCTGTGGGGAGGAAGGTGATCTCTGCATCTTACTCTTCCGCCATCTTCCCAGCTCTCTTTGGGGATTTTTTGAACCATATTTTAAAATACAAATTGGCTATGTTAACCTCATTGATTACAGTTATTTAAAAATAAAATTCAAGCAAATTTTACTGACCCATTGAGCATTCATTCCAATTAGAATTAAGTGGTAAAAAGAATCACAGGTTGTCTACTGGGGAATATAATTTTGCCTCCTGAAAGAAGGGGGGGAAATACAGCATGTGTGGAAAGATCTAGGAAAGTGGTCCTGAGATCACTGCAGGAAGTTGGCTAAGGAATGGAGAGGTTTCCATTTTCAAGTGGGTGTGACTCCTAAGAGAATAATAACAATAGCATTCTCTAAAGGGATAAGATGATGCTATTTATTTAGAATAAAATTGCTTCTCTAGTTTTAAGACATTTTCAAATTACATCTCAGTGGGAGTTTGGCATTGGGATTCTCCAAAACTGATGTATGATCATGGGACAACATTTTGCTGACTGGGTAAAAAGAAGTTTAAGATTTTATTTTCATTTTCTGTAAATTTCAATCTTGGTGCCTTAATAAAACAAGGTCTGTTTTGTTTTGTTTTGTTTTTACTCATACAAAGTCTAAAGTGGGTGTGACAGACCCTCTAGGCAACTGTCTTCTACAGGGAAATTTAGAAGTCAGACTTAGAAAAGTTGCATCATGCTATAGTCACATCAGGACATGCAAGCTTTCCTGGAGAGCACACACACAAGAGAGACAGACAGGCACACACACACACACACACACACACACACACATGCTGGAGAATCTCACATCAGCTATTTGATTCTTTAAACTGAAAGTGATACATGTTACTTGCCGTTGGAATTGCTTTTCTAAGACCAGCTACATGATCCTTGCATGCACAGCGAGGTCAGCGTGTAAAACTTTATTGTGCGCAGGGGAAGAGATGTGGATCTGGATGAGATTTTGAGAGTGCCTGCTACATTAGATATTCTGTGTGATCAGGCACATGGTCAAAAATTAAAGCTTCATATCCAGTTGTGGTTATGATGTTCAACTAAGACTGTAAGTTTAAGATTCTAAAACACTGTAGCCTTTAATTTTTGCATCATGGTAAAACAGTAAGAAGTTCAAGCTGTAAAATACTGAAGAATTGATGTTAGCTTCAGAGTAACTAAGTAAATTCACCACATTCATACACTAATAACTTATAGGGATTTGTACCCACTTCAGTTTGGCTCCAAAGTCAATGGTTTTCCCACCACTTTATACTATTTCCCAAGAGGAACAAGAATTGAAAACAATGTCTTTCATGTCACTAATGAAGAAGTTGAAGACAAAAGTCACTGAATGACATGCCCTGGGACTCACTATTAGGAAGTACAAAAGTTGGAAGTAGAATTCTGTTTTTCTGAAACACTGTCCTGAGGATCAAAGGGAAGAGGGTAAACAATTTACTTATTGACACAGAACTTTTGAGGAAATCACTATTCAGAACCTAAAATGTGATGCTTAGGAGTCATGAAAGATCCTTAAGGCCACAACTGTACATATTTGCAAGGGCTAAAAGGGAAATAACAGACTGATCTATAACTTGATGAGAAATTGTATGCAAGGAGAGATAGGGTATCAGGTTTTCAGAGAGATGAATCCTGAGTGTGCAATCTCTAAAGTAAAGGAATAGTTGAGAAAAGTATGTGAGTGGGAAATTAGAAAGAGTGGGGTCCCAGAAAATGCAAGTGAGGGTGAGAATAAGAACATTCATGCAGGTCTGTAGCCTCACTATTTTTTGTAACATATTAGAGAGAGAAAATAGCAACATCATGTACTCTTCAAAAGTATTTAGGAGTGATTTAGGTTGTATTTAGAGGCAATAGGTGGTCCATACTTTTAACATTTGGTTCCAGTGATATTGACAGCAAAGAAGCAAGGAATTTAAAACTAAATATAATGATAATAGTTGATGTTTATATATATATATATATATATATATATATAAATGCAGTGCATCATTCTCCATACATAATCCTTTCAGTAAATATTTTTTAAACTTTACCCCAAAGAACTTTAATAGTTTTTTTTCAAATCTAAGACCAATATCTTTACCATATTTCTCTAGATGACATTAGTATATTTTTGCCATGTTTTATTTTGATTATTTGGGCTTGTGGATTTGCTTTCAAGATGAATATGAGTTAAGAGTGTCAGAATTTAAAAGGTGGGGGAGATAATATGAAACATTTTAGACCTCAAGCTCAACAAAAATTATAGTCTTTATAAAAAATTTTAAAATGTCAGTTTATTCTTGTGTTTAGTATTTATAAACCAACTGAATTAATTTTTTAAATTATACTTTTCCACATGAATTTAATTACAGATGAGCTGGATTACTAACATCTAGCCCATTTTTCTCAATCTCAGCTTATCAAGCATATATCTAGAAATCTGCAACTAGAAAAATTCGTGCTGATATTGAACCAAAAAGTATGGAGTACCCACATCCTAGAGATTATTTAATGTTATGATATTAAATAAAGCTAGTATTTTATAATTAAAAGTTTGTGAGTAAATTCATCTTATTTGTATTATTGGACAATAAAAATAAACTTAACACCTAGTGATACTTCTAACTTTTAAATGCAGAATTATAGTTATTTTTAATCTTCTTTGATTATCATAAAATTATATGTTCCTAATAAAGCCATGGTTGATTTCTCAATTTCAGATATATGTACTTTATTTTCCAACAGAAGATCAAAACCTATAATAAAAATGGATTGATATCCAGTTTTGGGCATGATCCAGCACAATGTATCAAATCTTACTTTACTATGTAGGTGCCAGAAAAATCATCTCATTCTCTAAATAGATAATTTCCAAGTGAGAATTACCAAAGATACTAATACTAATAAAAAACTAATACTAATTACAAAAGATACCAATAGTAATAGAATAAGATACAGCTGTTGTTAATAGTAAAACATAATAATATCAATGTTCCTTATATACTCAGCATATTACTATTTGCAAGATATTTTCACGTACTTCTTTCATTGATATGATATGTAAACATATAAATTATTTGTAATCTCCATCTCTCTGTTACCTTGGGATTGGTGATACTGTATTTCTCTAAGTCCTGAACTTCTTATGGATTCTCATCTTTCTCACAAATTTCTTTCCCTTTACCATCACTATATTGTATTTGTAACTTCTTTTCAGAATTTAAGCATATGTTTTACTTTTCTTATCCCATCTTTAAAATTAAGCTTCCTTAGGATCCTTGTCCTCTCCATTGCAGTGAAACTTCTGGAATGTAGCTCCTGTACTGCAACCCTCAATCCCTCACCTCACTTCCCTTTCTCAACCCTGATAACCTGGTATTTCCCCACTGCTTCTCTTAACCTGTTATTATCCTCTTTACTGGACTGCAGTTAAACCCTCCTTGGTCAGTCTAGAGTGTACTTATTGTTCCTGGTTTCTATGTGCAGAGTTGTGTCCCTCTAAAATTCATTTGTTGAAGTTCCAACTTGTAGTATCTCATAATGTGACCTTATTTGTAATAGGGTCATTGTTTATGTAACTAGTTAAGATGAGGTCAACTAGTAGGACCCAATATGACTGATATCTGTATCAAAAGGAGAAATTTATACACAGATACACACATAGGGAATACTACGTGAAGAGACAAGGGAGAAGACGGCATACATATGCCAAGGAGAAATGCCTGGACCAGATCCTTCTTTCACGGCCTTCAGAAGGAACAAACCCTTCAGACAGGACACCTTGAGCTTGGACTGCTAGCCTCCAAAACAATGAAATAATAAATTGCTTTTAAGTCATTCAGTTTGTGGTAAATTTATATAGCAGTCCTGATTTTTCCTGACTTTTGTCATGTTTATATCAAGTCTGACCACTTCTTTCTTCTTGAAATTCTCTTTTTTTTTTTTTTTTTTTTGTGGTATGCGGGCCTCCCTCTGTTGCGGCCTCTCCCATTGCGGAGCACAGGCTCCGGACGCGCAGGCTCAGCGGCCATGGCTCACGGGCCCAGCCGCTCCGCGGCATGTGGGATCCTCCCAGACCGGGGCGCGAACCCGGGTCCCCTCCATCGGCAGGCGGACGCGCAACCACTGCGCCACCAGGGAAGCCCGAAATTCTCTTTTTATTTGTCTTCTGTGACACTTTTCCTACCACTTCTTCCTTTGACAAATGCTAAACCATTAGTGTTTTTCAGAGAATTACACCAATCCGGTGATTCTAAAAGCATATTTCAGATGATGAAATACAAATGCCAAACTATACATTTCCACCATTATCTGTAACCTGAGTTATAAATCCATGTAGATAAGTGCCCATTGGATATTCTCATGTAATGGTTCTGTGGACACTTCACTTTCCAAAACAACCCAATGCCTTCTCTTCCTGGGTTCCTCATCCTCCCTACTGTACTGATTGACATTACTTCCAAACAGCTGAGTACACATCAAACACCTGAGAACCTTCTTTTACTCCCTTCCCCCTTTGCTGTGCAAAGTAAATCAACAAATTTTTTATTTTGCTTCTTTCTTTCCATTACTTCTCCTAATGCAAATGGAAGGACACCATCGCCACCCTCCTAGATAATTACTAGGTATAGATAATTACTATACCTTCCCAATGGATCTGTCTATAACCAGATAGAATCTCTTCTAATTCACTCTCCTCATGCACCAAGAGCTCTATATACCCTCTTCTCAAAATTGTTAACATTTTGTCAGATTTGTTTTATCATTCTCCCTCCTTTCTAGCTCTCTCCCTACCCCTTCTTCTCCATATATTCATTTCTCCATACATTCATTATTTGTTGTGACATATTTTAGAGTAGACTGCATGCATCATGTACCATTATTCCTTAGTGCTTCACTCTGTATTTCCTATATTGCTATAGTATAATTATAAAATTCAGAAAATTTATATTTGATTTAATATTATCATCTAATCACCTGCAGTCTTATTTTTAATATGTTACTTGCCCCAATAATGTTTTTTAAAATAATTGTTTTTCCCTTTACCGCATTTAGCTGTCATTCATTTTAGTCTCTTTTAATCTGGAAAATTTCTTCAACCTTCCTTTGTCATTCATAAAGTCGACATTTTTGAAAACTACAAACTAGCATTTCACTACTCTTTCTTAATTTTGGATTTTCTGAGATTTCTCATGATAAAGTTCAAGTTATTAATTTTTGCTGAAATATTATTGAAATGAAACTGTGTTCTTTTCAGGGTAATACATCCAGAGCATATAATTCCATCAGTCTTATTTTGTCATGTTAGTTTTGATCACATAAAGAGTTGTCCAGTTACTCAGATCTGTAGTTATTACTTTTTAAAAAATTTTATAGTTAATAATTTTAGGGGAGATATTTGGGACATTAATATTCTATTACTCAATAAACTTTGATTTTTATATTGAACATTCACTGATGATTCTTGCCTGAATAATATTTTACTCATATATCACTCTTATCATAAAGGTCAACATCTTAAATGGCATCTAAGACCTTGAATGATTTATCTCCTGTTTATTTCCCCATTTCATTCTCTTGCTATCCCTCCTTCTGTGTATGTATCCTGTTGTTTTTTGGAGACATGGGCTGTATTTTGCTTACTACTTTACGTTATTTAGTATTTTGCTTACATATGTGCTTCTGTGTATGTATGTGAAATACATTCTACTGCAGTTGGTGCTCCTTTATTCTAATAGCCCCTCATCAAAAGCACAAGGGGCATTTGTAAGACTCACAAAATGTTCTCTCAGTTCATGTGAAGTCTCTCAATAAACTAATTGGGAGAAATTCACTATTAAAATAATTCAATTTATTTATATTTGTTTATGTGCTGGTTATCTGTTTTCAGGTTTAAAATAATAAAATCTTAATGGCAGAGTATCTTCCACCTTCCATTAAATAGTCTTTCACATATAGCTTTTCTTCAAGGCCTGTCTCTATGGCTGCAACAGAGCCTATGTAATTGGTGAGAGAGTGTGAGAATTAACTTCTAGTAAAGGCCAAAACTAGAGAATGTCTTCAAAGAGTGTCAGTAAAAATAATTTGGACACGTATGAAGGTAACCATTCTTGTTTAGTTAGGTAACTTTTTCATAATTGGAGACCTAAAAATTGCAAAATAAGCATGGGAGTCTAAATTATGTTCTTCTTATTATATGTATTAATATTAATTATGAAAGGTTATTTTTCACTCAGTACTGTTGTCCTTAGAAATCTTACCCAGAAAAATGTTTGCAAAAAAGCTTGTCTTTATTAGATCTTTCATTTATTCTTAACATTTGTTAAGGAAAAAAACAAAAATAGCCCCTCCTTGGGTGGGGTCAGGGGAGGATTTTTAATGAGATGATGTTTACTGAGGCAAACAACTGAAAACTAAATCTGTACTTTATGAAAATGAATACTAACATCTTATTCGCTCTCGTTTTTTTGTATTACTCTATTAGCTAATGATCAAAGTTGTTAAAAAGACAAATTTATGATACAGAAATAAAATGAAATATTTTGAAACTCAAAAAAAGTGTGTATTAATGGAATGCACACTTAATTTAATAACATAGTATTAAAATGTAATTAAAGCTATAAACATGCTGGAGCAAAATAGAATAATATATTACCAGGCCAATAAAATGAACCGTTGGATGACATGCTATATTATCTGGGCCACTACCTCGTCCCATTAACAAAGATAATGGAGATTTGACTGCAAATTTGAACTTCAACAATATTCAGCATTACCTGTTATTTCTTTTTTCTCCCCAGTATAGGTGGCTGCAATCATTACTTGTTTATATTTTGGGCTGCAATTGAATCTAATTTTTAGTTAAATTTTTAATCCTTAATAAACATTAGAGAACTATTTTTAAATGTATGTGTTACTTTAATATATAAGTACATTATATATAAAGAAAATAGAGCATTTATTTATTTAGTTGAGGTTTCTGATTTTGATTACAGAGAGAAAAAGAGAAACAATTTCTTTCTAGGCATTAAAATATTGGCAGCTGTTTTCTCTGATGAAACATTGTGCACAAAAATCAGGAGAGAACAGCTCAGTGTTTCCATTTCCTATCGGATGTTCAGAGAGTTTGCGGTGCTGAGGGCACATAGAGAAAAAGCCAATATAGAGTTTAAAAAGCAATTTGAACTTGTTCTGAAGCCATAGCTTGCAATCTGAAGTGTTTCATTTGATAACAATTTTATATTCTGCCTCGCTCATATCTTTCTCTGTCAATATTGCTGAAATTTTTGAAGTTTTTAGAAAACACATTCCCTATATTTAACAGGAAGTATTTTACAGTCAGCATTTAGTCAGAATTTACTACTCAAATCAGGTATCTCCCACTTAAAGGATGTATAGCTAGATGAGAAGATGACTACTTCTTACTGAGGTCACCAAAATTATGATGCACATTTTGTTGCTACTCTGGAACACTACTAAATGTTCTCACATCTAAAATTTGAAGAATGGGATATATGCTTATAAAATTATGACTTATAAGTTTACAAAAGAGAAAAAAAACAGAAAGAATATATCTTGATGAAACAATCAATATTTATTGATTTTATTATGTATGTTGAACATTGGAGAATTATAAAAGCATTTTCTATGATGTTTTGCAGAAAACATTTAGTTATACCTTCCTTATTGTAATGTTAACTTGAGAAAGCATTCCTGGTACTCATTAAAGATTGTTTGTAGTTGAATACTACATATGAGAAATATTTCATTCTGTGGGAATTTGCTAAGATTTTTTTTTTAAAGAAATACAATTAGTTAATGACCACTTTCTTCCTCTCTCTTCCCCATAGTGTGAATGAGTGTGTGTGTGTGTTCTATTGTGGTAAAAACAGGAGCGAGCACGTTTTCCACACTTCTCTTATGCATATTCAGAACCTAGTCTACAGGTCCTGGTTCTGATAGTGGAAAGACAGGAGTGAGCACGTTTTCCACCCTTCTCTTAAGCATATTCAAAAACTAGTCTACAGGTCCTGGCTCTGATAGGCAATGTTGTAGAAGAAATATAGTGATCAGAGATCAAAGCTCCTAGGAAGTCTCAGCTGCCTCTTCTGCGTCTAGGCCAAGAGTTACAGACATCTGCTATAAACCGCCTCCCCTCAAACAACCACAAGCCCATGAGACACGTCACAAGTAGGGAGCACAACTCCAACCAGAACATATGACTTTTGCTCTAGGGAGAGTGACCATAACCTATCTTCCCATTGTTGCTAATGGACAACATAGAACTTCTTATCTCTGTCGGTATGAACCTGAGCCTGCCTAAGCCTTGCTCTTTGAGATTTTTGGAATATATTGTCCACACTGAGATTTTTTCCTACTGCTCTGTTTTCTCTATGTCTGAATCTCTATTCCAGCATTACCAGGCTCCCAGTTATAATTCCTAAACTGCCGTTTTTTGGTTCTTTGTCCATAATGTTTACTTTGACTTCTCTTAATTGCTCATATTTGACTGTCATCAACATCATCTCATGTTATGTTTATTTGACTCCTTGAGACTGGGTATTGTGTCCTCTGACTTGATACTTCATTATTTGATGTTTTATTTCTATGCGAATTAATCAATTATTCACCTATCTTAAGCCTATGCTATCAGAACCACAATATATACAAGTTGGCCTGCTTCAAGAATTACTAATCAAACTGGGATTAGAGTTGAGTACAATAAATGTATAGATAATATTGGAGCATCACTTCAAATCGGATAAAAAACTGCAATATGTATAAATTATTTCATATTTATTAAGATTTACCTTATGAATCTAGTGAGTAAGCACAATCCTTAGAGGAAAATATAAATACCAAATATGACAACTCTCAGGTCAAGGACTAACATTACTTTATTTCACATCATATGACATAGTATAAGTTTATTGTTTTTCTTTGGCAAAATAATATAACTTGACAGTATTTGATCTCTAAAATGTCTGAAAAGCATACTTTCAAGTTTAAAATAATTCTATATTATTTGTATTTTGTAAGTTACTCAAGTAACATGCGTGCATTCTTGTTGAAAGAGATCCAAGCACACATAAAAGTGTTTTGAATAAAACCACATATGTCAAAGAGTTAATCACTATGCTAAATATAAAAATATAGTTTGACGGGTTCTTTTATTTTTCTATATAATTTTGTAATACTTACTTTAATTGTGGATTCTTGACTTGTATCTTTTATTTTGAATTACATTTTATTTACTCTTTAATGACTCATTTTATTTCATTTAACATTATGTCTTGAAGGATTTATTTTTCATCTGTCTACACATAGCTGCACATCATTCCATTGATTATCAATTTAAAATTTTTAATAAATTCCCTACTAGTGGCCATATGTATTAGGTATATTGTTCCCACTTTTCAATTTTGGAAACAGTAAAGATAATATAGTACATATACTTTATGTGTGAAAGTATGTATTTCTGCATTAGAGGGTTTTTTTGCTAATATGTACAGTGAAAAGTACATCTCATGACTTAATTTGAATTTCTATATTATTGTCTTAATCCATTCAAGCTCCTATAGCAAAATACCATAGACCAAGCAGAATATAAACAACGTTTATTTCTCACAGTTCTGGAGGTTGGGAAGTCTGATATCATGGAGCTGGCAGATTAGGTGTCTGGTGAAACCCCTTTTCTGGGTTGTAGATTAAGGAATTCTGTGTCTTCACATGGTGAAAAGAACAAGCTACCTATATGGGGCTGCTTTTATAAGGGCACTAATCCCTCATAAAATAAGCTCCTTCAGAATGTCCCATTTCCTAAGATCATCACCTTGAGCATTAAGTTTTCAACGTATGAAATTTGGGGGTACACATTCAGACCATAGCATTTATAATTCTTATTTGAAATTTCTATTTATGTTTTTTGCTTTTTTTCCCGATAGATTATGAGTCTTTCTTATAAATTATTTCCTGTAATTTAAAAATATATATTTTTGTTTAAAAAATTTTTTAATTTAATTTTATTTATGTTTTTATACAGCAGGTTCTTTTTAGTCATCAATTTTATACACATCAGTGTACACATGTCAATCCCAATCACCTAATTCACCACACCACAACCCCCACCCCCCCGTGGCTTTCCCCCATTGGTGTCCATATGTTTGCTCTCTACATCTGTGTCTCAATTTCTGCCCTGCAAACCGGTTCATCTGTACCATTTTTCTAGGTTCCACATATATGCATTAATATATGATATTTGTTTTTCTCTTTCTTACTTACTTCACTTTGTATGACAGCCTCTAGTCTGTCATACATGTCTCAACAAATGACCCAATTTTGTTCCTTTTTATGGCTGAGTAATATTCCATTGCATATATGTTCCACATCTTCTTTATGCATTCATCTGTTGATGGACATTTAGGTTGTTTCCATGACCTGGCTATAGTAAATAGTGCTGCAATAAACATTGGGGTGCATGTGTCTTTTTGAATTATGGTTTTCTGTGGGTATATGCCCAGTAGTGGGATTGCTGGATCATATGGTAATTCTATTTTTTGTTTCTTAAGGAACCTCCATACTGTTCTCCATAGTGGCTGTATCAATTTACATTCCCACCAACAGTGCAAGAGGGTTCCCTTTTCTCCACACCCTCTCCAGCATTTGCTGTTTGTAGATTTTCTGATGATGTCCATTCTAACAGGTGTGAGGTGATACTTCATTGTAGTTTTGATTTGTATTTCTCTAATAATTAGTGATGTTCAGCAGCTTTTCATGTCCTTCTTGGCCAACTGTATGTCTTCTTTGGAGAAATGTATAGTTAGGTCTTCTGCCCATTTCTGGATTGGGTTGTTTGTTTTCTTAATATTGAGCTGCATGAGCTGTTTATATATTCTGGAGATTAATCCTTTGTACATTGATTTGTTTGCAAAAATTTTCTCCCATTCTGAGGGTTCTCTTTTCGTCTTGTTTATGGTTTCCTTTGCTGTGCGAAAGCTTTTAAGTTTCATTAGGTCCAATTTGTTTATTTTTGTTTTTATTTCCATTACTCTAGGAGGTGGATCAAAAAAGATCTTGCTCTGATTGATGTCAAAGAACGTTCTTCCTATGTTTTCCTCTAAGAGTTTTATAGTGTCTGGTCTTAGATTTAGGTCTCTAATCATTTTGAATTTATTTTTATGTATGGTGTTTAGGGAGTGTTCTAATTTCATTCTTTTATATGTAGCTGTCCAGTTTTCCCAGCACCACTTATTGAAGAGACTGTCTTTTCTCCATTTTATGTCCTTTCCTCCTTTGCCATAGATTAGTTGACCATAGGTGCCTGGGTTTATCTCTGGGCTTTCTATCCTGTTCCATTGATCTATATTTCTATTTTTGTGCCAGTACCATATTGTCTGGATTACTGTAGCTTTGTAGTATAGTCTGAAGTCAGGGAGTCTGATTCCTCCAGTTCTGTTTTTTTCCCTCAAAACTGCTTTGGCTATTCAGCGTCTTTTTTGTCTCCATACAAATTGTAAGATTTTTTGTTCTAGTTCCATAAAAAATGCCATTGGTAATTTGGTAGTGATTGCACTGAATCTGTAAATTGCTTTGGGTAGTATAGTCATTTTCACAATATTGATTCTTCAAATCCAAGAACATGGTATATCTCTCCATCTGTTGGTATTATCTTTAATTTCTTTCATCAGTGTCTTATAGTTTTCTGCATACAGGTCTTTGGTCTCCCTAGGTAGGATTATTTCTAGGTATTTTATTATTTTTGCTGCAATGATAAATGGGAGTGTTTCTTTAATTTCTCTTTCAGATTTTTCATCATTAGTGTATAGGAATGCAAGAGATTTCTGTGCATTAATTTTGTATCCTGCAACTTTACTACATTCATTGATTAGCTCTAGTAGTTTTCTGGAGGCATCTTTAGGATTATCTATGTATAGTATCATGTCATCTGCAAACAGTGACAGTTTTAATTCTTCTTTCCGATTTGTATTCCTTTTATTTCTTTTTCTTCTCTCATTGCTGTGGCTAGGAATTCCAAAGCTATGTTGAATAATAGTGGTGAGAGTGGACATCCTTGTCTTGTTCCTGATCTTAGAGGAAATGCTTTCAGGTTTTCACCATTGAGAATGATGTTTGCTGAGGGTTTGTTGTATATGGTCTTTATTATGTTGAGGTAGGTTCCCTCTATGCCCACTTTCTGGAGAGTTTTTATCATAAATCGTTGTTGAATTTTGTCAAAAGCTTTTTCTGCACCTATTGAGATGATCATACGGTTTTTATTTTTCAATTTTTTAATATGGTGTATCACATTGATTGATCTACATATATCAAAGAATCCTTGCATCCCTGGCATAAATCACACTTGATCATGGTGTACGTTCCTTTTAATGTGTTGTTGGATTCTGTTTGCTGGTATTTTGTAGAGGATTTTTTCATCTTTATCATGATTGATATTGGTCTGTAATTTTCTTTTTTTTGTAGTATCTTTGTCTGGTTTTGGTATCAGGGTGATGGTGGCCTCATAGAATGAGTTTGGGAGTGTTCCTTCCTCTGCTATTTTTTGGAAGAGTTTGAGAAGAATGGGTGTTAGCTCTTCTCTAAATGTTTGATAGAGCTCAACTGTGAAGCCATCTGGTCCTGGAATTTTGTTTGTTGGAAGATTTTGAATCACAGTTTCAATTTCACTACTTGTGATTCGTCTGTTCATATTTTCTGTTTCTTCCTTTTCAGTGTTGGAAGATTATACCTTTCAAAGAATTTGTCCACTTCTTCCAGGTTGTCCATTTTATTGGCATAGAGTTGCTTGTAGTAGTCTCTTAGGCTGCTTTGTATTTCTGTGATGTCTGTTGTAACTTCCCCTTTTTCATTTCTAATTTTATTGATTTGAGTCCTCTCCCTCTCTTTCCTGATGAGTCTTGCTAATGGTTTATCAACTTTGTTTATCTTCTCAAAGAACCAGCTTTTAGTTTTATTGATCTTTGCTATTGCTTTCTTTGTTTCTATTTCTTTTATTTCTGCTCAGATCTTTATGATTTCTTTCCTTCTGCTACCTTTGGGTTTTATTTGTTCTTATTTCTCTAGTTCTTTTAGGTGTAAGGTTAAATTGTTTATTTGAGATTTTTCTTGTTTCTTGAGGTAAGCTTGTATAGCTATAAACTTCCCTCTTAGAGCTGCTTTTGCTCCATCCATAGGTTTTGGATCGTCATGTTTTCATTGTTATTTGTCTCTAGGTATTTCTTGACTTCCTGTTTGATTTCTTCAGTGATCTCTGGGTTATTTAGTAAGGTATTGTTTAGCCTCCATGTGTTTTTTTTAAATGTTTTTTTTCCCTGTAATTAATTTCTAATCTCATAGTGTTGTGGTCAGAAAAGATGTTTGATATGATTTCAATTTTCTTAAATTTACTGAGGCTTGATTTGTGACCCAAGATGTAATCTATCCTGGAGAATGTTCCGTGAGCACTTGAGAAGAAAGTGTAATCTGCTGTTTCTGGAGGGAATGTCCTATAAATATCAATTAAATCTATCTGGTCTATTGTGTCATTTAAAGTTTCTGTTTCCTTATTTATTTAAATTTTGGATGATCTGTCCATTGGTGTGAGGTGTTAAAGTCCCCCACTACTATTGTGTTACTGTCGATTTCCTCTTTTATCGCTGTTAGCAGTTGCCTTATTTATTGAGGTGCTCCTATGTTGGGTGCATATATAGTTATAATTTTTATATCTTCTTGGAATGATCCCTTGATCATTATGTAGTGTCCTTCCTTGTCTGCTTAACAGTCTCTATTTTAAAGTCTATTTTATCTGATATGAGTATTGCTACTCCAGCAATTTTGATTTCCATTTGAATGGAATATCTTTTTCTATCCCCTCAGTTTCAGTCATATGTGTCCCTAGGTCTGAAGTGGGTGTCTTGTAGACAGCATATATATGGGTCTTGTTTTTGTATCCATTCAGCAATCCTTTGTGTTTTGGTTGGAGTATTTAATCCATTCACATTTAAACTAATTATTGATATGTATGTTCCTATTACCATTTTCTCAATTGTTTGGGGTTTGTTTATGTAGGTCCCTTTTTTCTCTTGTGTTTCCCACTTAGAGAAGTTTCTTTAGTATTTGCTGTAGAGCTGGTTTGGTAGTTCTGAATTCTCTTAGCTTTTGCTTGTCTGTAAAGCGTTTGATTACTCCATCGTATCTGAATGAGATCCTTGCCGAGTAGAGTAATCTTGGTTGTAGGTTCTTCCCTTTCATCACTTTAAGTATATCATGCCACTCCCTTCTAGCTTGTTGAGTTTTGCCGAGAAATCAGCTGTTAATCTTATGGGAGTTCCCTTGTATGTTATTTGTCATTTTTCCCTTGCTGCTTTCAAAAATTTTTCTTTGTCTTTAATTTTTGCCAGTTTGATTACTATGTGTCTTGGCAAGTTTCTCTTTGGGTTTTTCCTTTATGGGACTCGCTGCACTTCCTAGACTTGGGTGGCTATTTCCTTTCCCATGTTAGTTAAGTTTTCAACTATAAGCTCTTCGAATATTTTCTCTGGTCCTTTCTCTCTCTCTTCTCCTTCTGGGACCCCTATAATGCAAATGTTGTTGCATTTAATGTTGTCCCAGATGTCTCTCAAGCTGTCTTCATTTCTTTTCATTCTTTTTTCTTTATTCTGTTCCACAGCAGTGAATTCCACCATTCTTTATTCCAGGTCACTTATCCGTTCTTCTGCCTCAGCTATTATGCTATTGATTCCTTCTAGTGTAGTTTTCATTGGTCACTTATCCATTCTTCTGCCTCAGTTATTCTGCTATTGATTCCTTCTAGTGTAGTTTTTGTTTTAGTTATTGTATTGTTCATCTCTGTTTGTTTGACCTTTAATTCTTCAGGTCTTTGTTAAACATTTTTTGCATCTTCTTGATCTTTGCCTCCATTCCTTTTCCGAGATCCTGGATCATCTTCACTATCATTATTCTGAATTCTTTTTTGTGGAAGATTGCCCATCTCCACTTCATTTAGTTGTTTTTCTGGGGTTTTATCTTGTTCCTTCATTTGGTCCATAGCTCTCTGCTTTTTCATCTTGTCTATATTTCTGTTAATGTGGTTTTTTTTCCACAGGCTGGAGGATTGTAGTTCTTGCTTCTGCTGTCTGCCCTCTGGTGGATGAAGTTATCTAAGAGGCTTGTGCAAGTTTCCTGATGGGAGGGACTGGTGGTGGGTAGAACTGACTGTTGCTCTGGTGGGCAGAGCTCAGTAAAACTTTAATCTGTTTGACTGCTGATGGTTGGGGCTGGGTTCCCTCCTTGTTGGTTGTTTGGCCTGAGGCGACCCAACACTAGAGCCTACCTGGGCTCTTTGGTGGGGCTAATGGTGGACTCTGGGAAGGCTCATGCCAAGAAATACTTCCCAGATCTTCTGCTGCCAGTGTCCTTGTCCCCACAGTGAGCCACAGCCATCCCCGCCTCTGCAGGAGACCCTCCAACACTAGCAGATAGGTCTGGTTCTGTCTCCCCTGGAGTCACTGCTCCTTCTCCTGAATCCTGATGTGGACACTACTTTGTGTGTGCCCTTCTAGTGTGGAGTCTCTGTTTCCCCCAGTCTTGTCGAAGTCCTGCAATCACATCCCACTAGCCTTCAAAGTCTGATTCTGTAGGAATTCCTCCTCCCGTTTCCAGACCCCCAGGTTGGGAAGCCTGATGTGGGGCTCAGAACATTCACTCCAGTGGGTGGACTTCTGTGGTCTAAGTGTTCTCCAGTCTGTGAGTCACCCAACCAGCAGTTATTGGATTTGATTTTACTGTGATTGTGCCCCTCCTACTGTCTCATTGTGGCTTCTCCTTTGTCTTTGGATGTGGGATATCTTTTTGGTGAGTTCCAGTGTCTTTCTGTCCATGATTGTCGAGCAGCTTGTTGTAATTCTGGTGTTCTCACAAGAGGGAGTTAGAGCTTGTCCTTCTACTCCACCATCCTGTTGTAATTTTTTTACATCAAGGAATGAATTATTTTTATGTTATCTATGTCAAAAAATTTTTTTCCTAGTGTGACTTGGGTTTTGCATGTGTTTCTGAAGAAGACCAGATCTATTTGCAAAATTGAATTTTGAGACATATAATTCTTACAGATGTCTTATTTAATGAAAAAATAGCTCAAAGAATGCCTGTCATGGTGAGCATGGTGAGGTTTAACTGGGAAATATTCCAGTGGTGCAGCTTTTCACAAATTTCCTTTGTCCTCATAGGAGCTTTGCTTGCATGGTGATTAAATTATATCCTGTTTGTCCATGGTGTAGATCTGCTTTGATATAAGAAATAAGCAGTCAATATACTTGAGTCACCATGCAGAGAGACATTTGCCCAAGAGAGCTGTCTGACTCACATCAGAATTTGCATGAATTAGGAGTCTACCTTTGATATATTTAGGTACTGAAATTTGGAGTTAGATTATTATCAGACTATTACCTAGACTTTCCTTATTACTAAACTCCTGTTCCTCTCCTATTGAAATTTTTTCTCATAAATGTTTGTTAATTTAGATGAAAAGATACTGCTGGCATCTATAACTGTGAAGCATTTAATTGTCTAATGTAGTAAATTACATTATTTGATTGCCTTAGGTGTCTTAGGTCTTAATAAACTGCTGCCTTATAATTTTTCTTTTCCTTTCTTTTAATGCTCTCCTTTTATAGACTTATTGCTAGGACTCTGTAATATTAATATTAAAATTTGGACAGATTTTTGCCTTTAATTTCTGTTACTTGTTTTCTATTGCTGTATAGCAAATTACTATAAATTTGGTGGCTTAAAACAATACAAGTTTATCAGCTCTGTGGACCAGGAATCTGTACACAGCTTGGCTGAGCCCTCTGCTCAGCATCTCTTCAGGCTGAGACCAAGGTGTCAGCCAGGTCTGCACTGTCATCTGAGGCTCTGTGTCCTCTTTCAAGCTAACTTACTATTTGCAGAAATAAGTTCTTTGCAGGTATAAAACTGAGGTACCTAGCTGCTAGAAGCCATGTGCAGATACCTACCTCATGGCTTCCTCCAAAATATGACATTTTGCTTCTGCCAGCAAAAGAAAGTCTGCTGTTGCTTCTGATCTCTTCAACTTCTGTCATTTAAGTACTCACCTGATTAAGTCTGTCTCACACAAAATAATCTCTCTTTGATTAACTAAAAGTCAGTTGCTTAAAAAACTTGATTACATTTACAAAATTCCTTCATCTTTGCCATATAACACAATCATATCCTGTTAAAACAGTCCCATCCACACAAGGTGAGGAATTATATAAAAGAATGTTAAACCAGAGGGTATTATCTTGGAACTATCTTAAAATTCTGCATAGTTCAATTTAGAACATTATATAGAGTTTTCAAATTGGCTTTCTTTGTGGGGGGGTAGGGAGGTTTTTGTTATGGCAAATTTCTGACTATCTTTCCATTTTTTTCCCTCTGAGAATTTGTTCAGATTTATCCTAGGTACTGTTTCCCAACTTTTGATACCCTTTAACCTTATTGTCTCAATAATTCTAATGCATTGTTATTCTGTAAATATTTTCTCTAATTGCTTAACATTTATGTATATAGTTAATTCTTGCTCCATTTTCTTTATTTGTACACTTGCCTTCTATTCTTTGTACTGATCAGATTATCCCTGAGTGTCTAGGATAGAACAGTTATTCACTGATTCAAACCCTCTCAACCACTTTGTCTGGTGGGTGTGCTGGAGCTTCTGTGGGTAACTATGCAGTTGGCATCCTTTATAGTGAGACATTTGGATTCAGAAGATCTCACCTTGAAGAAAATTGCAGCATGCCAATGACCCTTGAGAGTCTCACACTTTGCAGCTGTAGTTCAGACTTCAACCAAGAACCCTTAAGGTATTCTGATGGAGAATCCATGGAGAATCTGGATTCTTCCTCTTCTAATGTGTCTTGCCCTACCAATCTCATCAGCTTCAGCAGCCTCCTGAGCTCAGTGAGGAGGGTGTCCCATTTGGGATTCATCTCTCTGCTTCTAGCTCCAAAGAGCTTCCAGGAAGAACACCAGGTTTATTGGGGAATGACCTTGGAGTTCATCTCATGTCATTACTTATGCCAAAGGATACAGTCCAGCAAAGCTGCTCAATCACTAAAAACAGTTGCCTCATATGTTTTATCCAGATTTGCAGTCGACTTTTTCTAACCAATAAATCTGGTGTTGATTTCTCTGTCATAGCTAGAAGAGGAATTCTCTATGGTAATATGGAGTCAGAAGAAAAGGTATTTCAAAGGAAATGCTTGGTGAACTCTCTGAAGTTACACAAATCAATATCATAATTGAAATTAAAAAAATATTGATGACTGATTTGCCATGATCTTGGGGAGTCCTGAATCTTGTTTAGGGATTGGGAAATTATGATATTATAGAATCCTCCAAACAGGTGGACATGAATTTGAATGATAGTTTCCTAAAGGAGTTAAAACCTTGTGCTTCCTATGGTTTAAAAATAACAAGTTGTTACATTGTGTGAGTATCAAGTCATAGGGAAAAGATTATACTTTCCACAGAGTTTGTAATGCTCCACTGGCCACTAACTGAGGACAAAAGACAAGATGGACACCTGGTGGGCTAGTGCTCAGATAAGAATTTGATACAGAGATTTGAAGAATGATTTGTACATGGACTTGGAAGCCAAACCACCTAGAATGAAAAGACATAATTTTTTAAGCCCCACAATTCTTTATGCTCTTTTTCTCTAGAGCACACATGAAACTTCTCTTCAACATATCCTTAAAATATATCCACAAGTTCTTGCTTTCATTTGTTCCACACTTTCCTTCTTATTTATTTTTTAACAATGTCTGGAGTCTCATTACAAGCTACTCTCTCCTTCTTTGTATTGGACTTTCAACTGAAATGATTTTAGTTCATATTCATCTAGGCTTTAGCAACTTCTGGAGACTACTTTACAATTTGCTTTCTCGTGAAATAATCTCAAAAGGATATAATCTGTTGATATGTTCTACTGATTGAAGACAGAGCTTTAGGTTCAAATGGTCAGATGACTTCCCTGACAACCAACAGGGGACACTTTTGGGGACAGTATTTTTAGGGACGTATTTAGTGTCACATACATGCCCATGTATGGGGGGTGATGTTTCTTGTCCTGAAAGAAAGAGTGTGCATCCAGTAAGATTAATTATACTTGAGTTGATTTCTAGTATAAAGGTTTACAAAGACTTTAGCAGGAGGCAGAATTTTAGCAAAATTTATCACAAAAGCAGGACATGAAATGGAGTAAAACACAATACCCAGTTGAACAGAGGCCAGAGTGCTCAGAAATGCTACAGTCCTGATCCTAATAATTTCTGTTACCAGTGGTCTCAGAAAAGTTTGAAAAGTACTAGCAGAGTAGATAAGACAGTGGCCCAAATTTAGAAAGCATGTTTTATAATCCTGATACAGCCCTCTTCAACTGTGTGGTCTTGTCAAATCGATTGACCTCTGTGGCACTGAGCTTCTTCATTAGTCAAATAATTTGGTGAGAAAAAAGATGTAGATAATTTCTACATTACTCTCCAGCTACACCATTGTACCAGGGATGATCTATGTTTAATTAGTTACAAAAAATAGAAATATTTATGACTTTGGTTATTAATGAATTTTTGTAATCTGAAATAATAAAATACCTAGAGGAAATATAGCCACAGTTCATTGTCAAAACACTTTTGAAACAATAAGGAAGACTATTCTCTCTATAGTGCAAAACAATTTAAATGTGCACATAGAAACCTATGACATTCTGTAATCATAAAAATAAATGATTGGATTCACACAGGTAAATGGCCAATATCTATAATAACTGAATTATTTCCTGAAAAAATTCCCAGTCTGAATTCATAATGGCCTATTACAGGAAAAAGCATTTCAATCTTCATATGATCTGGAATTTGGCATTTGGTCTTCTCTTTTTCTCAGGTTCATTACGCAGGGTGAAAATAATGTCAAAATAACCTGGAACTTATATCACTAGCACTATTGATGGACAATCACTTTTTTATAAGAAACTATGGATATGACTTTACTTTAATTTTATGATATGGGAGTAACTAGAGGACCCTCTTCTAATAAAAATGTTCATAAACAGCCTCCTAGAAGACTGGAGATAGCTATAGTCCTCTATTTGGTTTTGGAAGTTTGAAGACTTCTACATATTTGAAACTATCTATATATCCATACGTATATCTATCATCTCTCTATGTATCTATTATCTATCTATATATCTATCCATCTATCTTTCTAAATTACACACACCAGGGAGAACTAACTATACTTTTTTCAGTGTCATTCATAGCATAGTAATCATGAGTTTCTCTAGTTAGAAATTTATCTCATCCTTAAGTGAATGGAATACACACTAAGTTTTAAGAGGAACATAAAATCTTGAACTTTTAGACACTGACAGAAAAAAAAGGCAGTTGGATGGGATGAGACGAACTAAAGTAGGGAAATGTGGGACTGGGGAAATTGTTAACTCTCTGTCTCTGTCAGGGAAAAAGAAATGGGAGATTTAAGGGCACCTCAAACAAATCTTAGGTATCTTATCTAATGTCTCCTCAGACTCAACTTGATATTGTTATTAACTTTCAAAATGATGAGGCTTTTTATATTGTTACAAATTGTTTCTATTTTTGACTTCCATAAAACTCTCATATTCCCAGCTTTATTCATTCATTCAAACATACAAATATGTAGTGAGCACCATATAAGCCACACACTATTTTAGGTGGTGCTGACAGAGCAATGAGCAAAACCTATAAAGTTCCCTGTCTATGTGTCAGTGCTTAAGTATGGCTGCTGAATGGGACACTTTGGTTGAGGAAATCATATACATCTCCTTTATCTTCTGTGCTTCATGCCTATTGAACTCCATTCAATTTTGATAAACTCAGTTCCTCCATGCCATGTGAAAACTCTGCCTATTTTGGGTTATATTTATTTCCAGTGCTTGAGACATGCAAACTGTTTCCATCGACATTGAAAATCTATCTGCATCATACTTGAGACTTGTAACTTGTAATAGTTCTTGCTGTACAACTTGTGGGCCACATTTCTAAGCTAAAGTTGTGTTGCCTTGTTGTTGTTATTTTTTTTTCTACCATCCTGAAAGAGGCTTCTCCTATTATATTTTTGAATACAAATAAATACAGCTGAACTGTGTTATGCAATATTGAAACAGAAATATATGACTTTTTCATAACATATGCCAAGAGGTTTCTGATAAACATGGAGTTTCCTAGTATACTTGAAGTTACATCACTTAACAGGCCTCCAAAAATCTCTTTTTTACTTCCAAACATCTTTTTAGTAAAATTTTTGGTGCTTAAATCCTAATTTAATGGATTAAATCAAATAAAAGTCTTCTTTTATCAAGTTCCTATCTGAATCCCTGAAATACTCAGAGATGTGGAGATTCTCTCCAGTATTTAAGCTACAGACCACGCTGCAACTGCAGGGTGTATAAATATCCTGAAGTCACTTAGCTTTGTAGTGAGCAGGAAACTTCTGACAGCAAATATCTGTTTGCCAGCAGTGAGTTCCTCTGAGTGTGGGACCACCTCCTGATTTCCTGTCATATAGCTAGTTTCCAGTTGCTGCATAATCATCAAGCACAATATAAGATGAAAACAAAAATGTCCTTAGGTTGATATTTTTCCATTTTTCCACCCAGCAGGTAAACAAACATTCATCGATTTTCTCCCAGCGGGCTCACTTCCAATTTTGAAGAACTGATTATAGAGACTTCTTTGAACCCACTAGACAGGGAACATGTAGGTCTAGGTTATACAGTGGTTAGTACTTTGTTGAAACCCTTCTGAG
Organism: Physeter macrocephalus; assembly: GCF_002837175.3. Taxonomy (NCBI): domain Eukaryota; kingdom Metazoa; phylum Chordata; class Mammalia; order Artiodactyla; family Physeteridae; genus Physeter; species Physeter macrocephalus. The sequence continues at coordinate 140,428,153 of NC_041214.2, read as the reverse complement.
ATTTCTCCCAGAAAGAAAACTGCAGATGAACCCCACTGTGCCAGTCTCTCACTGGTGGTGTGAATACACACTACCTTTCTATGGCATTCCAGCAGTACCTTTGCCCTGAGCTTGATCTTAGGACTGCAATTAAAGCATTACCCATGTGTTCAAACTGATTACTCAAAGCTTTTATTCATTCTTCTAAAAACAAATCACTCTGATATAAAGCATATGAGTAATAGGAATGAAATTACTGCAGCATGTACACACATTTACGAACAGGTGCAATATTTTACACTTTTTTTCATGTACAATGTATATAAGTAGTTCCAATACATAAAATATTTTACTTATAGTCACACAAGGCCTTAAATATTCTTATCACTATATTTAGGTTATGAATATTGTTAATATATATTTGCTTCCTTTGATAAATCTATCAGGTTTTCAAAGGCAGAAAATGCATCTTGGACATCTTTGAACCAAAAAATCAACAGCAATATACAGCTTGTAGTAAATATTTATTAATGTCTTTAACAATTAGGAAGAGTTGATTACCAGATATACTTTGTATACAGGATGATCTATATACATTCTTACTTATTCATGTGTTTATAATACTCTTTGCATATTACTATTAATGTATTATTTCCAACATCTATTTACTTTACCATGTAAAGTAAATTTTAAAACTCATAGTGACTTCTATTTTTTTCTTGCTAATGTTGTTAAGTCACAAAACAGTTCTCAGAAAAATACATTAGATATATCTAATATTTTACATTCTTAGGATGATCTGGGCCTTGGTTCACTCAGGGTATTCTCCTTATACATTGACCATGGCTGTGGTGTAAAAGTCTTGAACACAATAACCCGTGAGATGCATCTACAAGCAAAATATTCATTTGTGTTTAGGAAGATCTGTTCTAATAGCTACTGAGTGACCCAGTCATTTTGAAGTATACATTATCATTTCATATCTACTACTCTAGTCACTGGAAAGAGAGAAATGGCCATTTGTTTAAATCTGCAAATAACAGCTGAATATATAATCCTTGAAAAAAATATTTAAAACGTTTGAATTTCCTTTGATGAGCACACTGTTCCTACAATCCCCAGCAATACCCATTGTAGCCCAGGGAACAGCCCTTACTCCTTGTGTTGTTTTTATCCACTCACTGGTTTGAAATCTCATCCAGCCTTTGGTTTTAAATAACATCAATATGTGAATATATCCAAATGTATGTTCTCAACTATGAACACCTACCCAAACTACAAAATTCTAAAAACAACTGCACGTTCATTATCACTAATTAGATGTCTAAAAGGTAACTTATCCTTAAATTATCTAAAAACAAACTACTCTTCCTCTCTCAAAGTGTACTTCCTCTACATTCGTCCTCATTTTATCAATGGCAACTTCATTCTGAACTATTCAGTCCTATATATTATCATTTTTCTTGAATACTCACTTTCTTTGCAGCATGATATCCATTACTAATTTTGTATTAGGACTAAAGAATGCAATACACAATTATAGACACAGCTTGATATGTACATCAAATGCAGACCTTATTTTGTAGTGTAAGAGTAATTATATGACTGAATAAGGCAGATTAAAATCGGGTAGACCTTTTCATCATAAGTTTTTCTTAAATCTATCCCAAATGAATGAATAAATGAATATATACGTAAAAATAATTATTCCTAAATGTTACCTTTGTTAAGTAGAAGTAAATATATTTTAATTTGAAAGATTCTGCTAGTACAGTTTAATTTTTTACTGATAAGAACTCCTAATTAGGGAGTTCCCTGGTGGTCCAGTGGTTGGGATTCAGCACACTGCTGTGATCCAGGTTCAATCCCTGGTCTGGGAACAGAAATCCCACAAGCCATGCAGTGACGTGACCAAAAAATATATATATATATTCTTAACTAAAAACAGGTTGTTGTTTTTTTTCCAGAAACTGCAATTTTTTTTCACATGATTACTGTTGTGTTATGTTAAGTATTGTAAGTGAGTAAGTAATATCTACTAATTATAACACTCATAGACTTAGGATTTAAATACATAATGTTCCTAAAAAGAAATGTATGTAGCTTATATGGAATCTTAGTGTGCAAAGATAGTTTTATAGTCCCTTAGAACATAAACAAATTACATTAAATTACATATATGTATTCTAAATGTATTTAACATTCTATTACATTTTTCAACCTTTATTAGGTAATCAATATGATCATAGCTTTTTCCCCTGAAATAAAATTATGGGATGGAACTTGGGGAAACTCTAAGGAGTTTATTTAGAATAACAAAAGTTCTGGTAAGCTCTACTGTTTCCCTATGTTTGCTTTAGGCCAAAGACCTCCACTACAGAGATCCAGAAATATCTTGGTGCTAGTTGAAATTCTAGACGCTCCTCTACGAATAATATAATAAACATATTCGATTAATCTTGGTCCACATTTGGAAAATATACTCTGTGATGAACCTTAAATAGCTTAAGAAGTCAGGTTGCTTGAACTGAAGTCCTGCTTAAATTTTTACCTGATATACAGCCGTTGGCAAATTATTTAACCTCTGTAACCTTTGATTTCTTCATCTATAAAATTGAGATAATAAAAATAATATCTATCTAGGGACTTCTGGTGGTCCAGTGGCTAAGGCTCCACACTCTCAATGCAGGGGGCCCTGGTTTGATCCCTGGTCAGGGAATTAGATCTCACATGCCACAAAGAGTTCACACACAGAAAGAGAAAAACAAATACCATATGATAACACATACATATGGAGTCTAAAAAAAAAAAAAATGTTCTGAAGAACCTAGGGGCAGGACAGGAATAAAGATGCAGATGTAGAGAATGGACTTGAGGACATGGGGAGGGGGAAGGGTAAGCTGGGACAAAGTGAGAGAGTGGCATGGATTTATATACACTACCAAATGTAAAATAGATAACTAGTGAGAAGCAGCCACATAGCACAGGGAGATCAGCTCGGTGCTTTGTGTCCACCTAGAGAGGTGGGATAAGGAGGGTGGGAGAGAGACACAAGAGGGAGGAGCTATGGGGATATATGTGTATGTATTACTGATTCAGTTTGTTATAAAGCAGAAACTAACACACCAACAGCTGCATAGCACAGGGAGATCAGCTCAGTGCTGTGTGACCACTTAGACGGTGGCATAAGGAGGGTGGGAGAGAGACACAAGAGGGAGGAGCTATGGGGATATATGTGTATGTATTACTGATTCAGTTTGTTATAAAGCAGAAACTAACACACCAATGTAAAGCAATTATACTCCAATAAAGATGTTTAAAAAAAAAAAAAAAAAAAGATCCCGCACGTGGCAAGGAAGGTCCGGCGTGCTGCAACTAAGACCAGGTGCAGCCAAATAAATAAATATTAAAAAAATCTATCTATCTAACAGAGTTATTGTGAGATTTAAGTGAGGTAATATGTGAAAAACCATGTAGAATAATCTGGCATTTTATTAATGAAAAGGGAATGTTTGCAGTTATGGTTGTAACATAAAATATATTCTCTGGACTTGGATACATTCAAACTTCGAATTTCATCACCTACTTCCTCTTTCTTAATACCCAGTGTCCTCTCCCATTTTTTTCTTCTTGATCCTCTCTACCCCACTGTAAGCTAGAATGGATCCTGTATTTCCTTCCCATTCAAAAAATGCTACTGGGTTATTAGCAGACAAATAAAATGAATGGTTTCTCCTAGTAACGATTTCATTTGAAGAGGAGAAGGAACAGACTATCCTAGAAGGATTTGTTTGCATCAATTATCTATCAGTTATATAATCCAGAATTTCATCCCCTGTCAAGTGCTCTCACAGAATTCACAAGTGACATGGCAGGGAACTGCTTTATTACCTATGTGAAGTTGCTTTACCCAGGCTTTCACGCAGTTCCTGTGGGTTAACTGTATCAGTTATCTATTTCCAAACACATTCCTTTGTAGAACAGAAATAATTTATCTTGCTTTCTATTTATTCTTCTATGTGCAATATATCTTTTGTTTACCTTATTTATATCTGACAACAATATTTTATTTTTTTCACATCTCTGATTTGACTGTTGTCTCCCAGGAGACAATATCATAACAATCACCTGTTTTCCCTAGCACAGTGATTGGTCAATAATTAGCAATCTATAAATATTTAAATAATAAGATTTAATTCTGTATATCTTATCCTCATAGAAAATGTTCTGATATATTCTACATTTACATAGAAACACTATTCTTCCTTTTATTTTTACTTTGTTGTATAGAGAAAAGCAGTATTTACTAAGGCTGGCAAGATACATAGAAGATTATTATCTTTTCTAATAGAATAAAAGTTTATCAGAGATTAACAGCTAATTGGCTATTTACCATGACATATTTCAAAGCATATCAGAGTTTATATGATCTTTAGTGTGTGCATCAACTGCTCCAGTAAACTGATTAGTATAATTTCTTCTCACTGTTCATGTCCTCACATAACAAGGCAGGAAAGCATCACATGCCTAAGATGGTAATTTACAGTATAATGTCCTGATATTTTCTATTTCTCAAATATATTCCCACTAGCATGTGCTGAAATGGCATTGATACAAACAGGACCATGGCAGTGGTGGAAACTCCTAAAAGTGACCCTCAATGAGCCAAACCCTTGTATAATCCCCTCCCCTTAACCTGGGACTTACTTCTAATCAATAAAAATCGAATACAATATTGGTGCATGAGAGTGAGATGCTGCTGTGACAGATATTTTAGAAGTAGCTTTGTAACCAGGAGGTGAGCTAAGGCTGGAACAATTTTGAGGAACATGATAGAGAAAGTGTAATCACATGAACAGGCTGTTAGTAGAAATTCAGATATGAAAGTGCCGCCAGTATGAGATGAGAAGGAGGTGAGGAGTATGTTATTAGAAACTGGATGAAGATATCCTTGTTACGTAGTGGCGGAACATTTAATAAATCCTTGCCCGCATTTATATGGAAAGCAATTCCAACTAGAGTTAGCCCAGCCAAATTTCAAAACTTCCAGCCCCAGGGACTCTTTCTTTACTGTATTTTTTTCCCTTCCTTTTTGAACTAGAATGTCCATAGCTGGCATCCTATTGCTGTCCCACCATTGTATTTTGGGTGTTTTTGTGACAGATAATTTGTCGGTTTGGCTTTACAGATCCACAGATCAAGTGGAACTGTGCTCCACGAGGTGTGCCTAACAGATTTCAACCATGAGCCTCATTTGCACCTGGACCAGATATAGATGGAATTTTGAGCTTTGTGCTGATGCTAAAATAGAATGAGACATTTGGAGACTTTGGGATTAGGTGAATGCATTTTGCGTTTGATTATGAAACACTGGTGGTCAGAGGGCAAAACGTGACTTTAGGTGAACTAAAGTGACCACTAATGAATCACCTCCTTGTTTCTCATCCTGTGACTCACTGGCAGTCACGTTAGTAGAACCCTTCTCCTTGAGTGCAGCAGGACCTGTGGCTTACTTCTAAGCAACAGAAAACTAGTACAGTGACTTTCTTCCCATCTTCACAATGCACTAAAAGTATTCAACTGTGCAGAATTCACTATATGGTTCTACAGATCTATTGTGAAAGAAGGTGGAATATTCCAAGCAGACAAATGACAGACACATTATCAAGTTATAGAAAAAATGTATATTCTATTTAAGTCTGGCTTAAACTAAGTCTGGCTGGACCACAGATTTTGTGGAATGAAGGGAGGAGTAGATATGAGTCGAGTGGATAACCAAAGGCCATAATTGATACTGATCATCACTCATGTTGAAGAATTTGACTTCACACTGATGATAGCACATAAATAATCATATTTTTGCTCTTGGACTGTGCAATCCAATATATTAGTCACTATCTGCATGTGGCTATTTACTTTTAAATTGATTAAAATTTAATAAAATTTAAAATTAGGCCCTCAGTTCTACTAGCTACATTTTAAATACTCTGTAGCAGCGTGTAGCTGATAGCTACCATATGGGACAGTACAGATGTAAAACATTTCTATCACCACAGAAATTCTATTGGAAAGCACTGCTTTGAGAAGGTTAACTCTAGCTGTAAAGTTGAGTAGGGATTGGAGAGGGAAAAAAAGAGCAAGTGAAAGGACTGAAGGAAGTCACTGAAATAATCCAGTTGAGAGATTGTGGTGACAAAAGTAGGAGTGGAAAGAAGAAATATTTAGCAAGGCTGAAAGGGACTGAATGTTCACATACCCCCAAAATTCATATGTTAAATCCTAACTCAAAATGTTAGGGTATTGGGGGTGGGGCTTTGGGAAGTGATTAGGTAATGAGGATGGAGCCTTCCTAAATGATACTAGTAGGCTTATAAAAGAGATCCCAGAGAGCTACCTTCTCCCTTCTGCCATATGAGGACTCAGCAAGAAGACCATTGTTGCTGAACCAGGAAGTGGGCTCTCACCAGACACTGTATCTGTTGGTGCCTTGAACTTGGATTGCCCAGCCTCCAAAACTGTGAGAAATAAATTTCTGTTATGTGGAAGCCACCCAGTCTATGGAATTTTGTAATAGCAGCTGAAATAAATTAAGACAAAAGTCCAAATGATAATGAATAGATAGATGTTGAGAATTGGGAAATGAGTAGTTAAAAAGTTACCTGACTTCTGATCAATAAATATATAAAATGAGATCTGTCTATGCCTTAAGCTTCCATTGTACCAAAATACCTCATTGTGTTCATTATTTTCCTTTCTAGGCAGTGAGACTTCAGGGACTGATGTATTTTTTAATTTCCTGTGCCTGCTAATTCCTACTTCATGAAAGGGTTTCCCATAAATATTTGTTGAATGAATACATAAATAAATAAGAAAGGAATGGAATCTCAGAATCTTAGTAAATTAGGATTATGTGCAATAATATATTCATATATTATATACCCCAGGGTAAATTCTGTGATTTAAAAAAAAAAAAAGCTATCTTTAAGATGCTAAATTAAAACACCAAGCACCTAAATGAAGAAAGAAACCTCTCTGAATTTGCTCGATGTGCTGTGTATCAAAGAGAGCTTGTTAAAGTCTGTCTATAGCAGGGTAGAAAATTGGAAAGCAAAATCCTCCAGGCAGTATGATTACTGATTTTATTAATGAACAGAAGAGAGGTATCTTTTTAGCATTACTTGCTGAGAAACATCACTATCTGAAGAATATAAAGGGGTCAAAGCTTCTTACAGAAGAGTTATCTAATGCCTCAAGAAATATGTGAATCTGACATTTGAATATTTTATTCAAATGAAAGGATGGTAACGAAAATGGAACATCTTTGCTTTAATTATCATCATATATGGAACTTAGTTGTGCCCAAAGGTATTTGTTTGTTTGTTTTTTAATGGGAAGAGTCTCACTGCAAATACATTTGCCTGAGAATTTTTGTTGTTGTTGTCTGCTGCTATCTTTTTCTTTCTGGGTGAAATACTTTCCTCCAAAATATGCTTATCACAAAATCATACATCCCCTGCTTGCCAAACTTTTCCAACATGAAGAGTTCAAAGAGACTTTTAAAATCCAACTTCTAAATGAATTCTTATTACTGATACCTTAAACTACTTTAAAAATGGAAGTCAATTAAAATACCAGCTAAGTTCTCATATGATCATTGAAAAAATAGTGATAATACTGACTCCATGAGTATATTTAGGAGCTGATGAAACCCAGTGTCATTTAAAAATAAGAATTTTAGTAGATTTTAGATTTTCCATAGATACATTTAAAAGTCTTGATCAAAGAAATGCATTGGTTTTCTCTGTCAGATACAATTTTATTTTCCTGTACAGATTGTGCCCATGTTTGGTGATTAGTATATTATGTCTTTATTATTCATAGGAAACAAAGTTTTATTGTAAGTACAGATATATGCAGCCTATATACAACTTGTTTTACTGAAATTTTTACCTATTTTTAAAAAGATTACTTTTATATATTCCAGCCATGCTTTTCTTTTTTTTTCTCCAAAATATAATTAAAACCTGGGGTCCTATTAAAAATCAGATCCGTATTATAGAATTGGTAAGCTACACCAAAATATAAGGTATAAATAAGTTATTTTTAAAAGGCGTATTGTAATTGTAACCTAAGTTATTTTCATTAGAAAAGGGTTAATGATGATGATTAGAATTATTAATCGAAATTCAAAATGGAAATGTGGTATAGATTTGCCAACTGTTAAAATGGAAGACTTCTCATAATTTCTCCTATATCTAATTCCTGGGTTCACATAGTTAGTATGTAAGAGAAGCAGAGGAAAGCAAAGCTAATGAGATCTATCTAAGAAGCACAGCCAGTATATTTCTTGGCTCTCCTCCTTTCTTTTCTTATCTTTCAACCTTTATTTTTTCCATCCTTTACTACTTGTCTTTTATCTCTGCATAACTTAAAAAAATCTTTTGCCTCATCATATTATGCAACTGAATAAAGTTATTGATTTGTTATTATTTGAGAGATTTAATTTATCACACCAACTCTTAAAAAAATAAAGACCAACATTTTCTGTTTTTCTCAAAAACAATACAAATCACAAAATTGTAATTTGATGAACTAGAAAGTAAGTTCCAGATTTACAAATGCAAGTTCTGAATCATGTCCTGCTACATAATAGCTATATATTCCCCCCAAACTCCCTTCTTCTGAAATTCTGTAACTTTACTTACAATTTAAGAATAACAATGTTTTCATCCATAACTCAAATAATTACCGTGAGCATAAAATGTTTGGATATGAAAATGCGTTACAAAATGCAAAAACTACAAATTTATTACAAATGTGCTTTTCTTCTGAATGTCAGTGATCAGTGAAAGAAAAGTTTTCCTTACTTCTACTTTAATATCATGTTAACTGAAAAGGAGCTTACTTGAAAATTAAATTCATAGAATCTCACTATAAACTGAGAATGGAGTGAATTCTCTCCCAGGATTAGGTATCTATGGTTATTTTGTGCATATGTGAAATTTAGAGATTATTTCTGCATTTGTGAACGAGTTGCCTATATTTACTCCTCTCTTCTATTCTGCCTGACGTATGGCAGAAATATATGATCCAGTTCTAGGCAATTTTGCCATCATTAATGCCCTTATGCTTCTCTGTTCTTGTGGACCCTCTGCATGTGGATGCTCCATACCAACTGCTCTCTCCTCTAGTACAAAATATTTTCATCTCTTTCAATCTCTGTCTTACATGCCCCAAACCACACTGTGCCCAACCTGCTCCATTGTTCCATATGGTAACTGTTAAAACTTATACCATATTCAGAGTGAATATGCTCAAAGGAATTAATATTCCATTTAAAACTTCCTTAGTATAATTTCACATATACCAAATTTTAAAATGGCAGAAGATTGCAGGACAGGAAAAGGGTAGTAAAAACAGTATAAATGTTATCCTTAGTTTTGCTAACTCTCCTTAAAAAAACAATATTTAAGATACACATTGCTGGGCTTCCCTGGTGGCGCAGTGGTTCCGCGTCCGCCTGCCGATGCAGGGGAACCGGGTTCGCGCCCCGGTCTGGGAGGATCCCACATGCCGCGGAGCGGCTGGGCCCGTGAGCCATGGCCGCTGGGCCTGCGCGTCCGGAGCCTGTGCTCGGCAACGGGAGAGGCCACGGCAGAGGGAGGCCCACATACCACAAAAAAAAAAAAAAAAAAAAAACAAGATACATATTGCTTTACTTTTTGAAAGAGCATGACTGTAGGGTACATAAGTGGCACTCCACTTGAATTTCACACTATTCAGTATTCATAAGCATCACATTAATAAATAAAACTGTTCATAATTTGCTAGTTATTATCAGATACCCAGCACTATTTTAAGCACTAAGAATGCAACAATAAGTATAACAAACATTTTTTTTTCACAGAAAATTTAGGATATAATAGAATTTACAAATTACTTAAGAGAGAACTGCAATGCAGAAAACTGTGGTGGCTGATGTACCTGCTGCTCTAGGTACATCTACATAGACTTCTTGGAAGTTTAAGAACTGAGATATTAACACCAATAAAAACAGATTAACACCAATAAAAACAAAGAGTAAATACAAGTTTAAAATACAAATCTTTGGTGCAAAAGGTGTAAGAAAATTCAGATTTGTTTTAAATTTGGAAGTGTAATATGATACATATCACATTTCCCCTGAATAGGCTTATTTGCTGTATTATTCAATTTGCTGCTGGTATCCATAGAAATTGGAATCTTTCAACCAGCCTGGCTTCACTGTTATAATCTTCTCTATTAACACTGTATAAGTAATTTATCACTTTCAGTCAAGCTCCCTTAGTATCAGTTTAAGACCCCCAGACCATTTTTACTAGTGGCATAAAACCATTTTTCAAGGTCATCATTAATCTTCTCTATTTCATGATGTTCTTTGTCTTCTTGTTAATTATGACAAAGCTATGCTTTTATATAAAGGAAAACTCATAAAACAAACATCTTTTATGGATTTATCACCCTTATAATCTCTCTCTTATTTAGAATACCTTCAACACTTAACTATGCATTTTTATTGCCTTTGAGATGTATACACATTGCAAACCCAATCATACCACAGAAAAGTTTGTGTCTAAATTGAAGTGATAGTATAATTTGTATGAAAATACAAAAAGCAAGCAACCAAGACCATCTGTGAGAAGAATAGTCTACGGGAGTTCAAATACCTGATGTTGAGACCTAACCTAAAGTTATACTAATTAATACAATGTAATATTGGCACAATGATGGATAAATAAACCATTGGGAGAGTGTCTGGAAATGCTCTTACACATTAATCATTTCCTTATATTTGACATTCATGACACTGACATGCAATGGATAAAAGATAGTCTCTTCAGTAAATTGTTCTGGGTCAAAAGGATATTCACATGGAAACAAATACACCTTGACCCCTAACTCACAAAATGAACAAAATCAATTTCAGATAGATTTTGATTTAACTATAAAAAACAAACCAATAAAGCATTAGATTAAAATATTGGAAAAATGTTAATGATGTTGGCATAAACAATTATTTTTAAATTAGACTAAAAATGTGTTAACCCTAAGGGGAAAATGGATCAATAATACTATCTTTAAATTAAGAATAACTGTTCATCGAAGGACACCAAACATAGGGTCAAAAGGCAACTGACAGAGAAGGAGAAAATATTTATAGTACATATATCTGAAAAGGGGCTCATTTTCAGAATTTATAAATCAGTTAGTAAAAGACATAGAGCCCAGCAATAATAGATTTCTGTAAGAGGCAGTTCACAAGAGATTACTTAAATTATTCATAAACATGAAAATGTGCTGATTTACATTAGTCATAAAGGAAGTACAAATTAAACACATACATGAAACACCTAAAAATCCCTCCAAATAGTTAAAAAAATTAAACTATATCATTTAAAAAGATGAGCAATAACTAGTGTTGACTAGAATATGGATCATCTGGAGCCCATACTCATTATTTGTGGAACTGTAAATTAGCACAATAGTATAACTACTTTGTAAAATACTTTGGTTGTATCTACTAAACCTGTAATATCTATAGATCTGATAAAGGAATTCTACTCTTTACTTTTACATAAAAGAAATATGTGCATGTCCCCCAAAATATACCAAGAATGTTTACAACAGCACTACATTCAAAATAAACACAAAACTGGAAACAAATCATCATGAATAAATAAATATATACTGTGGTATATTCAAACAAAGGGGTAATATACGGTAAAGATAATGAACAAACTACACTCATTAATATGAATGAAAAAATGTGCTATTCTCAGAAATATGGATGAATCTCCCAACATAACAAAGAGCAAAATAAACAAGAATCAAATAGAAATGAAACAGCATCATAGATTTTTCTCTGTTTGAACATTTTCATTTTATATTTAACTTCAGAGTGATGAGACCCCAACTATTCTGTCTCAGAAGATTTGACTTTCTAATATGGGGATAGGTGGCAGTGAATGATACCAGCATTAATATTAGATCAGGTGACACAGATTATTTGTTGTAACATCCTGTAGCAAAATGCATGTACCAACTTATATAGATGTTTCTGTTATTTATTTATCTTACACATTGAAATACCATCTGTTCTTACTTTTGTTCATTAGCACCAAACACTAATTTATTTAGGTACTATGGATATGCTTTAAAAATCTCCTTCGAAATGTTTTCAAAACACAACTATTTTGGTATAAATATCTATTTCAATGATACTATCAACTTTGATTTTAATACCCTGGGACATTTCCTTGACAGGAGAAATTAGCAGACTTATAACATTCCTCTGTGATAATTTATTTTCAGTGATTGAAAGTTCTATGTCTATGCTTTTGTTGTTTACAGTACCTGTCAAAATTTCTTAGTGAAGCGAATACCAAGATAGGTGATCACATTTATTAGTTAATACTGAAAATTTATTTTGATCCACTTTTGCAGGAGACAGAAGAAGAGAAAGAGAGAAGTGATATTATGAAAAATTTCAAATTCCATGGGGTATTCTAAAATGTTTAACATTTGTGGAAACTTCACTTTTTATCAATCACATTGTTCATATTATTTTCAAATATTAGGCAGGTACACATTTTTATAACAAAATAGAGAATGCAATGTCTTTGAAAAATAAAATATAATCTGTATTTAAGTTTTAATTTATGTATTTTACTCTGGAAAATATCCGATAAACATTTTCAAAGTAATGATATTACTTAGAATGTATGTTTGAAAAGTAGTTCCATATAATTATTGTACAATATATTACTGTCATATCTCCCATAGAGGAATATTTGTGAAGAGTTAACATCTGCTAAAAAGGCTTTGAAAGATTGGGAGGGTTGTAATATGAATTAGAATGAACTGTATCAAACATATCTAAAATTAGAAAAAAATTATCATTGAGGAGATGCAATTCTGGCATGGTGGCTGAGATGCTCTACAGATCTCTTCCCCCCAAAAATAAATAACTGATAAAAAGTATTTTCAAAAGCAAAAGAATCTGGAGATTATCCTGGGAGCAAACTCAAATTGGAGAAACATTTATTTACGAATATTTACATAATCTAATTAAGATCAAGAAAAGCCTGTAGCATTTGAGCCATAACCCACTTCATTCCCCTCTACCCCTAGCTCACTGTGAAAGAGTTCCAGTCCAGTTATTTGTAGTTAAGAAGTCAAGGCTCCCTCTTCTCCCTGTTCCCAATTAAGGGTTATGATATATCCCCAGGGCAAGGAGACAACCAGCATTTCTCATCACTCCCAGCTACATATTGTAGAGGCTAAAATCTAAGCAAGCATGACTGAGAAGTTAGGGTCTCCATTCTTCCATTAAGCCCCCCTGCAGAGAGAAAAGCCTCTGCACAAGGTCCTGAAAGCAGGAAATACTGGGATTGCAATTGTTCTTGCCTCATTTACTCATAAAGTGAGGTTCCATGCTGGGAGAGGCAAACTAGGAAAACCAGGGGCCACCAAACCTGTCATAGTCCATTTGGTCTCCTATAACAAAATGCTGCAGACTGGGTGGCTTATCAACAAGTATTTATCACAATTCTAGAGGCTGTAAGTTCAAAATCAGGGTTCTGGTGAAGACCTCCTTCCAGGTTTCAGACTGCCAACTTCTTGTATCTTCACATGGTGGAAAGAGGTAGGGAGCTCTATGGGGTCTCTTTTATAAGAGCAATAATCCCATCCACAAGTGCTCCACATTTATGAGCTAAGCATCTCTCACAGACCCCACTTCTTAATACTATCACATAGAGCATTAGGAAGTCAACATATGGATTTGGGGTGTGGGAGAGAAACAAACATTTAAACCATAGCAATACCTGCTCATCATCCTGCTTATAAAGCAGACTGTTACACTGAAAGAAGAGGTCAACTGCCTCTACTGCCATCTCTGGAACATTGTCTCAGAGCTTTGGGGCAACGTGAGAGATAGACCATAAAATAATCTACAAAGTTCTTCTCAAAAGAACTGACTTAACTTATTGCATAGTGTAGGACAGTTCAAGTCTAAGAGTGCTCTGAAAACAATGGAGGTGTTTGTGCTGAGAAACTAAGAGAAGGCTGGTAGCTCCAGGAGAGCAATAAGCTTACCTGCAGACTAGCTAGTTTACCAGAGAAAGCCAAGGAATGAGGGCATTGTTGAAAAAAAAAGAGCAATCATCCAACAATGAGTTGACCCTAAAAGATTGGTGTAATACCTAAACAGGGGCAACAGGCTTAACAGAGGGAAAATGATCCTCAGAGAAAGCCTTGCTGTAACCAGTGTTATCCCAGGGTGACTGCAGGCTCAGAGGTGAGCTTTCTGAAGAGGAAATTCAGGGCCTCACAAAGTAGAGGAAACAGATTTTACTAGTAAATGCAGGCAAGTCACTAAACAAATATATGAACAATCAATAGCAACAGCAGTACTGTAGGGGAGGAAGAGTTAGTATACAGAGTTTCTATAATGTTATATAAAATATCCTGTATTGAGAAGAGACAATTATGAGAGACTTGAAAAAATAAAGTGTGAGACATGCATAGGAAAAAAAAAAAGGCAACAGAAACTGTGAGAGAACCCAGATGTCAGACTTAACAGTTAATTCTAATTAATCATTATTGATAGCTTAAAGAAACTAAAGGGGGCTTTCCTGGTGGCACAGTGGTTAAGAGTCCACCTGCCGATGCAGGGACACGAGTTCGAGCCCTGTTCCGGGAAGATCCCACATGCTGCGGTGCAACTAAGCCTGGGCGCCACAACTACTGAACCCTGAGTGCCTAGAGCTCGTGCTCTGCAACAAGAGAAGCCACCGCATTGAGAATCCCGCTCACTGCAATGAGAATACCGCACACCACAATGAAGAGTAGCTCCCACTTGCCTCAACTAGAGAAAGCCCACACACAGCAGCAAAGACCCAATGCAGCCAAAAATGAATAAATACAATAAATAATTTTTTAAAAAAGAAACTAAACCAAATAATGTTTAATTAAATAAAGGAAAGTATGATGATTATGGATTACTAAATACAGAATCTCAGTAAAGAGATAAAAAATATTAAAACGTACCAATTGGTAATTCTGGTGTTGAAAATTTCAGTAACTGAAAAGAGATTTTCACTAGAGAGAACAATAGTAGATTTCAACTAGGGGGTATAAATCAATCATCTCAATAGACAAAAAAATCATTGGATAAAATTAAACACCCCTTCAATGTAAAACAAAACAACAACAACAAAAAACAAAAAGAACTCAACAAAACAAAGAATAGTGAAAACTTCCTGAAAGTGATAGTGGACATTTATAAAAACTTTACAGATAATATCACAATTAATGGTAAAAGGCTGAATATATTCCCCCTAAGATCAGGAACAAGACCAGGTGTCCACTCTTGCCACTTATATTCAATAAAGTTTACATTCAGGGAAATTAGGCAAGAAAATCAAATGAAAGGCACCCAGATTGGAAAAGAAGTAAAACTATTTCTATTTGCAAGAGACATAACCTTGTACACAGAAAATCCTGTAGATATGAGGAATCCACAGGAAAACTATAAGATCAGTATACAAAAAGCAACTGTATTTCTACATATTAACAATAAATAGTGCAAAATGAAATTAAGAATATAATTCTATTTGCAATAGCATCAAAAAGAATAAATCAAGTATAATTGTACACACTGACAACTACAAAACATTTTTCAAAGAAATTAAAGAAGACATAAATAAATGGAAGAATACCTATGCTCATGGAGTGCAAAACTTAATACTGTTAAATTAACAATACTCTCCAAATTGCTCTACACCTTCAAAGTAATCTCTAATTCCCACTTATTTTTTTCAGAAAAATTGACAAGTTGATCCTAAAATACACAGAGAAATGGAAGGGATCCTAAGTAGCAAAAATAAACTTGAAAAAGAAAAACAAAACTTATAAAACTTGCTACAAGGCTATTGTAAACAGGACTGTGTTGTACAAGTATAAGACAGACATATATTGATATATCAATGGAACAGAATTGAGAGTTCAGCAATTAGCCCTCACAGTTTCAATCAATTTAGTTTCAACAAGGATGCTAAGACAATTCAGTGGGGAAAGAATGACATGTTTAATATATTATGGTGGGGTCCTGGGATATCCACATGTAAATGAATGAAATTAGCCCACTTCCTCACACTGTACACACAAATCAATTCAAAATGCATCAGCACATAAATATAAAAGCCAAGTTAGAATACTCTTAGAGTAAAAGATAGAACTAAATCTTCCTGGACATGGGTTGGCAAAGCTTTCTTAGATAGGATACCAAAAGCACAAGCAACAACAACAAGAAAAGTAAACTGGATTTCTTCTAACTTTTTTAAAAATGCACTTTAATATACTCTATCAAGAAGGTGTAAAACCAGCTACAGAATAGGAGAAGAATTGTTAATTATTTATGCGATAAGGCACTTAATCTAGAATATATAATTTACTCAATAATAAAAAGACAAACAATTCAATTTAAAAATGAGCAAAGAACCTGATTAAACATTTCTCCAAAGAAGACATACAAGTGGCCCATAAAGATACAAAGAGATATGTCAAGATATGTCTAAAGATATGTTTATTTTCTAAAAAAAAATAGAGCTAAGAGATGTATACTTGAGTCACAGAACAAATGAAGAAACAAATGAAGTAACTGTTATAAATTCAGAATAGCTGTTACTTTTAGAGGGTATAAGGGAATAGTCATTAGGGTAGGTACAGGAAGGGCTTATGGGATGATTGGAGAGTTCTTTTTCCTGACCTAAGTTATTATTACAAAGGAATTCATCTTATATTAACAAACTAAGCTATACATTTTTTTGTGGTTTTCTACAGCTAAGTGTACTTGATATTATAAAGGTTGAAAGTACTATGGACACAACCAAAAAAATTCTAATGTGCATTTTTCTATATATTCTTTTTTTTGATTATAACATACACTGTTTTCTTCAAGTCCAAAACATAATATGATTTGAGAAATGGATTATGAGTATTCTTCTTAGTAAATGAAATTAAATTGAATTACATTTTGGAAAATTAAGTTTTCTAAATCTTTACATATGCTGCAGAGATCAATGTAATCAGTGTTTATTATATTGTATGTAAACATATGTTAATTGCATATATTATAAAATACCAAGAAAAGAAGATGGCTCAAAAAAGGGGATTTCGAACTTTCATCTTAGAAAATAAATAAGAGAAAATAAAGAAATCATACAAACAGAGCTGTGTAATGCTACTGAATAGAACATGAAGGGCAGTTAGAATAACTCCTCTTATGGATTCCTGGACCTCTTGTCTTTCCTCTTCTTCTCCCTCACACAAGATGAGGAAGGAATAATCAACTGCATTATCCTTTCCACATGATGTATGAATGGTACCTTTTGTCTAGGGTCTAAACTGTCTACAACAGTATTAGAATAAAAGGCTATATTAGGGTGAAGAAATACTGCATAAATATGATACTAGTGTCTGAAATCATAGAAAGATTGGTCAATAGATCATTAAAGAAATTTTAATATGCTATTACAAACAATAATTATAAAAAATATTTAAAAATGAATACTTTTGAGGTGAAAGGAATATTTTAACATGAAAACTTATGTCCATACAAAACCTTAACATGGATGCTGTCAGCAGCTTTATTCAAAATAGCCAAAACTTGGAAGCAATCAAGATGTCCTTTGGTAAGAGAATGGATAAATACATTGTGATACTTCCAGAAAATGATATATAATTTTTCAAGCTATCAAGCTATGAAAAGACATGGAGGAACCAGAAATGCATATTACTAAGTGAAAGTAGCCAATCTGAAAAGGATGTAAGCTGTTTGATTCCAACTATATACTAGTCTGTGAAAAGGAAAACTATGGAGACAGTAAAAAGATCAGTGTTTGCCAGAAGTTGCAAAAGAAGGAGGGGTGAATAAGCAGAGCACAGAGGATTTTTAAGGTATTGAAAATGCTCTGTTTGAATCCATAATGATGGATACATGCCATTATACATTTGTCCAAATCCATAGAATGCACAGCACCAGCAGTTCACTAAAGTGAACTGTGTATTTGGGTGATTATGATGTATCAGTATGGATTCACCAATTCCAGCAAAATAATCGGTGTGGTAGGAAATGCTGATAATGGGGGGATTATGCATGTATGGGGGCAGGAGAGTATATGTTCCCTGTATGTTCCTTTCAATTTTATTATAAACCTAAAACTACACTAAAGAAATGAACTCCTTAGGAGAAATTGAAACAAACAAAAAATAACCCATATAAGAGTGGAATGGCAATCAATTCACAAGAGAAAAAAAATTTTCATGGCCCCGAAACACTTTAAAAATCAAATTGTAAAAGTGGTTTTAGAAACAAGGTTACTTCCATAATTTTTTTTTTTTTTTGTGGTACGCGGGCCTCACACTGTTGTGGCCTCTCCCGTTGCGGAGCACAGGCTCCGGACGCGCAGGCTCAGCGGCCATGGCTCACGGGCCCAGCCGCTCCGCGGCATGTGGGATCCTCCCAAACCGGGGCGCGAACCCGGTTCCCCTGCATCGGCAGGCGGACGCGCAACCACCGCGCCACCAGGGAAGCCCTACTTCCATAATTTTAATGCGAATGTAAATTGAAATACTTTTCTAAAGAGAAATGTAACTATATGTGTCAATGTGTCATTAGATATGAAAATCCACCTTCTAAAGTATATATACTTTAGAATCAAGTAATTGTAGAGATGCATATGCAAGAGTGTTTATATCAAGGGTCTTATAAACTACCTCTGCAAACTGGGGACATAATTAATAAGAAATTAGGGTATTATTTCTGCAGAATATCATTCATACTGTCTCAACTTTCAACAAATTGAAAAAGATTATAAAAGATTAGCTCTTTTTAATAATTGAAAATTAAAGACCTTAAAATGATGCAGTAATTTGCTTTAGTTAAGTAAATTATGACTCATTTATCTATAATGTAGAGTCATCTCATGTCTCTCATAATGGTGAGCACTATGCATGGCCTACATGGATCTATGTGTTATGGACTCTGCAATTCTCTCAGCTTCACATTATATAATCCTCCATATATCATTCTCAAACCTGTCATTCTTGTCTGCCCTAAATTACTCTTAAATCTTAATCTTTTTCCAGATTCTGGGGCATAATATTGCTGTTTCCTTTGCCTATAAAATTATTTACTTTCTTTTTCCTCTGGCTAAATCTTCTTGATTTTCTAAAAATGTTCAAATGTTCAACCATAATGAATGGTTACAGTAGCTTCTCCTAATGGGGAGATATATTTAATTAGTTATTAAAATCTCTGGTACTTGAAATACTCATTGTATATTCAAATATAATTGTATAATGAAAGGCATTTGTTTCATATTATATATTTATAGCATTTAGAATCCAACACCTAATGTCAAGGACCACAGAAACTACATATGCATAACTTGAAACATAATTTAATATAGAATAAACTGATAATATGATGGCTTGCAAAATAGTCTGGTCAGCCTTTCTTGGAAAACTAAAGAGATTATTGTATTATTTGGAGCCATCCAGTACCGCATTTGAGTCTAATATTTCCCAAATATCTACATGAATTTAGAAATTCACTTAATGTCACTAAGTCATTATCCTCACTTATAGTAGGAGAATATCAGGCCCTTATATTGAGACAACTTTAACTAATACAGAATATCTCCTTTTGTGTGTGTGGTGGATGGGGGTAGTGGAGGTTAGACTACATAACTTACTTTTAGCTATAATTAAATATATTTATATATTTTCTCTGATTTATTTTTTTCACTATACAAGCTTCTTTGAATCCCATTAACTTAAAAATTCTTAACTGTATTTCATTAAAACTTCCTATATTTATTTTTATTCTTTAAGAAATGTATTCTAGACTCCAGTATTTTATCACAAACTATAAAACCTGTTTTTAGAGGTTGATGCAAACTAATTAATGACTTATCTTTGAATCCCGGATTGAAGGGGTCCAGGAGGTTTGGATTTGAAGTTTGCCTGGGATCTAGGTTCAGAGATTACAACTTTCAGGTGGTTTACCTATTGTATTAGTTTCCTGAGGCTGCCTTAACAAAGTACCACAAACTGTGTGATTTATAAAACCAGTTCAGGAGTCTAGAAGACTGACATCAAGGTGTTGCTAGGGTTGGTTCCTTCTGAGGCCTGTGAGGGAGAATCTGTTCCATGCCTCTATCCTAATTTCTGGTAGCTTCAGGCTTTCCTTGCTTTGTAGATAGCATTCTCCCTGTGTCTTTATATCATATTCCCTCTATCCATATCTGTCTCTTTTTCTACATTTTCTCTTCTTATAAGGACACCAGTCATATTGGATTAGGGCTTAATAACCTTACCTTGATTTGATCATATTTCCCAGTAAGGTCACATTCATAGGTACTGAGGGGTAGAACTTCAACATCTTTTGGAGGACACAATTCTAATCATGATAGCTATCTATAGCAAAGATTTTACTTGATGATTATTTCCTGGTTTTGAAAAAAATAATTAAAAAATATTATAGTAACCCATGATTTGCTGTTTAAATGAATCCCCAATTACATAGTTATATACTCTAAAGTGATAGGCAGTGCTAAAATGTTGATTAAAGGAATGAGGTCTAATTTCACTTGTTTAAAATGTGGTTAGGATCCAAAATTTAATTGTTTGAAAACCAGTAAGGCATAATTATAGGATACAGTCTGTTTTTCAAACTTCTAACTTCAACAACAAAAAAAAAACTATGCTGGCCCATTAAAAAGTCTCCAAATATTTCATTGTAATGAAAGTGGTATTCTACAACAGGTTACTATTGAGGAGCATGAATCAGAAAAGCACATCCATAAAATTGAAGAAGGGCCAAAAACATCTGGTACTCACTATCAGAGAACACAAGTAACTGAAACTTGAAGCAACAACATTGTGGAGAGAAAAGAGACAAATTGCAGGGGGCCAGAATTATACTACTTTTATGTTGGGGACTTTTTTCCCTAAATCTCATGATAAGCCATAAAGCCCTAGCAGGAAGCAGAAACTTTGAGATATTGTTATGAGGGAGGCAAAATTTTGTTTTCAGAAGTAATAAGGCATCTAGGATATGAGAAACAGAAATTCTGGAGAAAAATGACCCAGAGAAGTGATCCCAAAATTCTGAGTGCTTTAATACTGTAGATTACTGGTAAATCCTAAAAAGCATAGGGCAAGAGGCCAAGAAATCAATCAAGAAGAAATTGCTAAGTAACTAAAAAAGCCTAAGACCTTTCAATAATCTTGCAGAGGAGACAAAATTGGACTGCAGGATGGGAGAGGAGTCTTAGAGGACAGCAATAAACACCACATGCATTCAGTTGAGGCTTCTAAAGAGCTATGCCCTGAAATAAAATGTGCACCAAATAAAGATAAGCCTTACAACACAGGCTCAGAAAATCTAGATTGTTTATTGAGACACAGTAATATGCCCTTACTCTAACTGCTGGCACAAAGCAAGTTAATTCTTCCCTGAAGGAAAATAAAATTATCCAGAGCTGTTTAAATTTTTCATATAAAGTGTAGTATGCAATAAACTATCCCCAGTATTAACACAAGACAAAAATCCGAGACTAAAAACCAACAGCTACAAATGAAACTGATCCACAGGTGATATAGATAATTAAGTCAGGCAGGGAATTTAAAACAAATTTGATTAGTATATTTAAATATGTTCAAAACAATAACATGATAAGGAATTGCACCAGAGAAACTTAAAGCTACATCTGTTACCTGATCATTTTAGGTACTTCTGCTACTAGATCAACAGAGAATAGGAATTAGCATATTGACAGGGATAATTTTCCCTAATCACTATGTGTAGGTTGGTCAGCTTTTATG
Source organism: Physeter macrocephalus (assembly GCF_002837175.3). Classification (NCBI taxonomy): domain Eukaryota; kingdom Metazoa; phylum Chordata; class Mammalia; order Artiodactyla; family Physeteridae; genus Physeter; species Physeter macrocephalus. Next base: position 140,406,241 of record NC_041214.2, on the reverse strand, counting down.
TAATGGGGGTAGAGAGAAATAGATTGCAGCTCACTGAAGCAAGTCATGGTTTTCCCATGCCCAGTATTATCGGGAAATGAGTATAATAAATAAAGTCTGATTAAAATATGACCGAGTATCAGATATGAAGTTCTGAGTCAACCAAGATGGCAAGCCAATTTTGATCAGCAGGAATGTCAACTAAATGGGAGGTGTAACTACAGTGGACAGTGGAAAATGGGGATGTTGATTGTCATTTATGGTCTCAGGACCAACTGAAGCAACAGGACCTAAATTTGTCACATTAACCCTCCTCTGATAATTTTTCCAGAAATTATAATTAAATGGAATCTTTGGTGAGGTTGAAGCCTAGGTAAAGTAGAAAAAAAAAAAAATTGGGAGAAGCAATGGAATCTGGGTGATCCAAGGGGTAGAATATGTTGGATGCAATCATTCACCAGAGTTTCCTTTACCAATTGGCGTAGCCATTTCCTAATTTCAGTCATTGTTGAATAATTAAATTTGCAGCTGTCTCCTTCTCCATAAAATTCTTAGAATGTTTTCCTCTGTGGTGCAGTATGTACTCCTTAGCTTCCTTGTGATATCAGTCTGAAGTTAGTCTCAGCTAAGATCACATTCTTGCTTAAATTAGTTACTCTGCCCTTATTCTGAAAAAATATCCTCCCAAAATATATGGGCTCAAATGCTTAAAGTTCTTAGATAAAACCACTTCCCAACTTGTTTCATCACCCCAGGAAAATCATGACACAAAATTATGACTTTACATAAAAGAATATTATAGGCTAACTTCTCTCAAGAATATAGGTAAAAATATATTCTAAATAAAAGTCAATCAAACTTACTAACATATAAACACATAATACATCACAAACTGGATTTCACTAGAAATTTAAGAACAGCTTAGCACTCGAAAACAATAAATGCATTATCACTACATCAGTAGAACAAATGAGACAGATTCCCAAGATCTCAGAGTCAAAGATGGCTTTCAAACAGATGGAGCAAATCTCCCAGTTCCTAAAAGCTGCGGAGATCTATGGCGTCAGGACCACTGACATTTTTCAGACCGTGGACCTTTGGGAAGGTAAAGCCCTCGTGCCTTTGGGATCATTCTTCCCTCCCCCCGCACCCTTTTGCTCTTCTCTTTGTGAAACCTTCCCGCAGTGTTCTTCCACGTATCTCCAGGCGTGTGTGTGCGTGTGGAGAGGATTATCAGCTGTTACCCGGGAGCACTGTTCGCCTCCCGCTTTGTGATGTTCTATTGAAAGTGTTCCTCCTCTAAGGAACACACACCCCAGGACACAGCAGGGACCCCAGCAAACTAATGGGTAAACAGAAGCCTCCGTGGAGAGGAAGCTAAAATGATTACACGGATGCCTCTCCTTCCTCTTACCCCTCCCACAATGTACTTTTTCCCCACAAGTGATAGCTCCTGGAGGAGAGGGGGGCGGCGAGTATGCTTCTGACTCACCAGCAGCCAGACTTATAGACAAAGCTGCCTGGTGCAATTTTGTCATTCAATCTGAGAAATAAATAGCACCCCACCCTTTTACTAAACGATTATCTGGGAGCTTTGTGACTATACCTTCCAGATGTGTATTTTCTTAGAGAGGGTGACAAATGATGTTTTTCTTTCATAGTCGTGAATTGATGTAAGAAATCTAACGAGGCATAAAAAGGAGATCAAGTTTCTGGACATATTTAACAATCCACCATTATTAGGGCAAATGATGTGGATGGAGGGAGGTACCGCCAGAGAATTTGGGACCCATGGTCTTAGGGCTTAGTAAAAAAAAAAAAGAAAAAAAAAAAAACAAAACAAAAAAAAACAAATGAGACAAATGTGATCTCAATAGTTAGAATAAACCATAATTGTCTTAATCTATTTAAAAATATTAAGTAAACCCATCCTAAATACTAAAACATGACATTTTTTCCCAAGATTTGAAGAAAAACGAGTTTAGAAATAAAAGATTACTGGTATTCAACAACTTATGTTAATATTCCTAGTCACTGAAATAAGACAAAGGAAAATAGTAAGATTCAGAAACGGCAAAATAAAATTTTGGTAAATGGCACATAACAATGTAAATATCCAAAATTCAGAAGCATCTTCAGATAAAATGAATTAATAAGTGCATTTAATACGTTCTCTGAATACAAATCCAATAAAAAATGATTAGTCATTATACGCTAGAGGCAGAGAAATAGATTTTAAAATTCACTGAAACCATTTACAAAAGCATCAAAACACCAAATACCTACGAATAAGTCTAATAAAATATATGCAAGATTTCTACACTGAAAATATTTTTAATTTTTGAGATAATTTAAAGAAAACCTAAGTAAATTGAGAGGCGTAACCACCTGATCCCGAAATGGAAAGTTTAGAATTTTAAACATGTTGATTTTCGATGAATTGACCTATAGATTCCATGTAATTCCAATAAAAATTCCAGAAGTATATGTGTCTTTGTGTGTGTGTGTTTGTGTGTGTGTGTGTGTGTGTGTGTGTGTATAAAAATTGATAAGTTGATTCTAAGTTTTACATGGGAAGGCAAAAATCAATTAAGCATCAATACAATATGTTGGAACAAAAATGGAGTTCTTATATACCAAGTCTATATTAAAGCTATAGAATTAAGTTAGTGCAATGCTGATATAAATGTACATACATATATTTATAAAATAGAATAGTGAAAGGCCCACTCATTTACAATTATATGATTTACAACCAAGTGCTACTGTACTTGAGTGGGAATTATTTTTCAACAAATGGTGCCTGGTTAATTGGATATACACAAGGAAAAATTTGGACCACTACCTCAAATCATCAAAAAAAATTCAAATAGAAGTGTATTTGAGAATTTAATGTAAAAAAAAATAACATCAGTATCCAGATTAAAGGCTGTATCTTCATAAAAATATAGCAAGATAAAAATTTTTAAGAGGAACACAATAAAGACTAGTAAATTGGACTATATTAATTGTGACTTTTTATTCATTAAAATACAACATAATAACAGTGATAAGACCACCATTAGTACAGAATAATAGTTTTGTATTACATAGGGCTCACATAAATAATTCCTATAAACAATTAAGACAATTTAGAAAACCCAACAGAAAAATGGGCAAAAGATTTTAACATAGTTTTCACAGAAGATGCTCTTCTATAATCAATAAAATTATGTAAAAGTTTGCAATATTACTGACCACAAGAAAATGCAAATTTAAACTACTTTGGGTTTTTTTTGTTATTATTTTAGCATGTGTAGAATTTGTAGTGATGTTTTCTTTTTTGTTAAGATTTATTTTTATTTATTTATTTATTTTGGTTGTGCAGGGTCTTAGTTGAAGCATGTGGGATATTCGTTGTGGCATGCGGGATCTTTTTTTTTAGTTGCAGCACGTGGACTTCTTGTTGCAGCATGCAGTCTTCTTTAGTTGCGGCATTAGGACTCTTAGTCACGGCATGTGAACTCTTTAGTTGCAGGTGCCTGCGGGATCTAGTTCCCCAACGAGGGATCAAACTCTTGCCTCCTGCATTGGGAGCACAGAGTCTTACCCTCTGTACCACCAGGAAGTCCCAAATTTAAACTACTTTGAAATATCATAACATACTCATAGAATTGCTAAAATAAAAAATGATTAAATAAATTCATCATCTTTAGGCAGGATGCAAAGAAACTGAACCATTTATACATTATTGCTTGAAGTGTAAAAATTGACAAAACTTCAAATTTGTCTAAGTTGAACATTTGGATACCCTGTTATTTTATTCATAGATATATACCCAACAGAAATGCATATCTAGATGCACCAAACATATGTTGAAGAATATTATTAAAGCAGCATGGTTAGAAATAACCAATAGTAGAAAAAAATGCCATATTCATAATATGACACTTACCATATTCATAATTATTCATTCATAATGAAAAGGAACACACTATGAACAACAACTTTGATAAAACTAACCAATAGAAGTTTTAGCATAAGAAGCCAGACACAAACAGAGTAAACTTGTATATTCCCAATCACTGAAGTTCTAAAACACGAAAACTAAGGGTGATGGAAGTCAGCAGTTAATGTTGAGCTGGGGAAGCTAGTTTGAAAAAGACTTTAAGGATTCTAGACGTTTTTTGTGTGCTTCTGATTTCTGAATCTTTTTTGTTTATAATTTATATTTCAATAAAATTAGTTTATTCTTAAAAAAAGAAAATCCTAGAGTATGTTCCCTAAGCACAGTGCAATTAAATTAGAATCGCACAAGCACACATGTATCTTTAACTTATGGTTAAATATAATAAAAAACTAAAAATGAAAAATAGAAAATATTTTGGGCTGGATGATAATTAAATATAAAACCTGTGTGATGCATTTGAAACCATGTTCAGATATCACTTATAACTTTAAAATGGTAAGTTAGAAAGGATGAAAGCCTGAAAATAATTGATATAAGACCCTTCTCAAAAAGTAAATGAATAGCAAATAAAAACCTACGAAAAATAGAGGGAATGATAAGAAATAGAAAAACACATATAGGAGAGAATATTAGATTTATGAAAACTGATGTTTTAAAATAGTTAAGACATGAAAACAATACAGAATAAACATATCCTTTTCAATAACTATTGAAACAGATATGAAATGCTCTCCAACATAATCTGGAGTGGGTGCTCCTAAAATGCTGAAGGAAAGTTGGACAAGAAATTTCATATCAATATTAAATAATTAGAGATATAATACATGTTCTCTCAAGGTGGCTGTCTCTTTTCCAGGTAAGTAAAGGACTATCATTTCCTACCTGACCCTTTCTCCTCTCTCATCTTTTCCCTCCAGGGGTATCCATAAGCATTCTTATATTGTGTGTGTGTGTGTGTGTGTGTGTGTGTGTGCGCGCGCGCACGTCTGTGTGTGTGAGATTAGAAAAAAAGTAATTATCACTATGGTCAAATTAGATTATATTAGGGCTTAAAGGGGTGTGTATAATCCAACATAGACTTAATTAGGAAGAAATAGATCCTTTTCCCTCTGGCTTTTCTGAGATACTAGACATATAACACTGTGTAAATTTAAGATTATAATGAGATGAGTTGATATACATATATATTGGGCAATGATTTCCAAAATAAGGTTAGTTAACACGTCCATCACCTCACACAATTACTGTGTGTGTATGTGTTGTGAGCGCATTTAAAATCTACTGCCTTAGCAACTTTTAAGTATACAATACAGTATCATTAACTATAGTCACCATGCTCTACATTAGATCCTCAGAATTTATTCCACTCATAACTCAAGTTTGTAACCTTTGAACAACATTTCTTCATTTCTCCCATCCATCAGCCCCTGGAAACCACCATATATTATTCGTTTCTATGAGTTCAGCTCGTTTAGATTCCACATATAAGTGAGGTCATACTGTATTTGTCTTTCTCTTGACAGAATTATTTCACTGAGCATAATGTCCTCAAAATTTATCCACTTTGTAACAAATGACAAGACTTCCTTCTTCTTTAAGGCTGAATAATATTCAACTATATATATATATATATATATATATATATATATATATATATATACACATATATAGGTTCGAACTGCTCCTGTCTACTTATATGCAGATTCCCTTCCACTACATACAAACTACAGTAATACAGGATCTGGTTGAATCTGAGGATGGGGAACTGCTGATATGGAGGTCAGACTGTAAAGTAATACTTGGATTTTAGACTGTGTGGAGGGTAGGCATCCCTAATCCCATTATTATTTAAAGGGTCAACTGTATATCTTATTTTCTATATCCACTCACCCTCCAACAGACACTTTGCCTGCTTTCGTGCCTTGGCTATTGTGAATAATGCTGCAGTTAACATGGGGGTATAGATATTGCTTCAAGATAGTGATTTCATTTTCAGCTGATATATACCTAGAAGTGGAACTGCTGGGCGCTATGGTAGTTCTAGTTTAACTATTTCTATTAACTTTTGAGAGACCTCCATAATGTTTTCAATAGTGGCTGTATTACATTTCCACAAACAGTGCACAGGGACAAAATTTTTTCCACATCCTTGCTAACACTTATCTCTTGTCTTTTTGATAATAGCTATTCTAACAGTTGTGAAAAGATACCTCATTATGGTTTTGATTTGCATTTCCCTATTGATTACTGATGTTGAGCACCTTTTCATGTACATGTTGGGCATTTGCATATCTTCCTTGAAAAAATGTCTATTCAAGTCCTCTGCCCATTTTTTAATCAAATTATTTGGATTTTATTGCTAATGAGTTGTAAGAATTCCTTACATATTTTGAAGATTAACCCCATCATCAGATATACAGTTTGCAAATATTCCATAGTTTAGCTTTTCATTCTGTTGATTGTTTCTATTGCTATGCAGAGGCATTTTTGTTTGATATAGCCCCACTTGTTGATTTTTGCTTTTGTTGCTTGTGCTTTTAGTGTAATATTTTAAAAAAATCATTGCCAAGACCAATGTCAGGATGTTTTTTCTTATGTTTTCTTCTAGGAGTTTTAAGGTTTCAGGTAATGTATTTAAGTCTCTAATTCATTCTGAGCTAATTTTTTGAGTGGTGTAAAACAGGGGTACAATTTCATTCTTTTGCATTTGAATATACAGTTTCCCCAATATAATTTATTAAAAAGACTATCCATTTCCCATTTAGTATCCTTGTCAACTATTAGTTAACAGTATATGCAGGGGTTTATTTCTGGGCCCTCAATTCTGTTCTATTGGTCTATATGTCTGTTTTTATGTGCATATCATATTTTGATTACTATAGATTTATAATATAGTTTGAAATCAGAAAGTGTGATACCTCCACCTCTATTCTTCTTTCCCAAGATTTCTTTGGCAATGCAGTGTCTTTTGTTCTTCTATTTGAATTTTAGGATTGTATTTTTCTATTTATGTGAAAAATGCCATTGAATTCTTAACAGGCATTGCATTGAATGTATAGATAGCTTTGGGTAGTATGGATATTTTAGCAATATTAATTCTTCCAATCCATGAACATAGGATATCTTTATTTGTGTCTTCTTCAATTTATTTTACCAATGTCCTTTAGCTTTCAGTGTACAATTCTTTCACCTCCTTGGTTAAATATATTCCTAAGTATTTTATTGTTTTGGATGATATTGTAAATGGGATTGTTTTCTTTATTTCTTTTCCAGATAGTCAGTTTATTGTTAGTGTATAGAGATGAAACTGATTTTTCATATTGATTTTTGTATCCTAAAAATGTACTGCTTATTAGTTCTGACAGTTTTTTGATGTAGTCTTTAGGATGTTCTACAGATAAGATCATGTTATCTGCAAACAGCCAATTTTATTTCTTTCTTTCCAATTTGGATGTGTTTTATTTCCTTTTCTTGCCTAATCTCTTTTTGTAGGACTCTCAATACTATGTTGAATGGGGATGATGAGTGGAGGCACCCTTGTGTTCTTACTGGTCTTAGAGAATCTTTCAACATTGAGTATGACTATAGGTGTGGGTTTAGCATATATGGTCTTTATAATGTTGAGGTCCATTCTTTCTATATCCAATTTGTTGAGAGTTTTTGTCATGAAAGGATGTTGGATTTTATCAAATGTTTTTTCTGCATGGATCATATGATATGGATCCTTTATTCTATTAACATGGTATACCATATTTATTGATTTGCATATGTTAAACCATTATTACATCTCAGGGATAAATTTCATTTGATCCATCCTGCTATACAGTCATATGAATGTGCTTTTGAACTCTGTTTCCTAATATTTTGCTGAGATTTTTTGGATCTATGTTAATCAGGGATATTGGCCTGTAGTTTTGTTCTACTTTTGTTTTTTCTCGTCCTTTTTTGGCTTTGAAACAGGGTAATATCAGCCTTGTAAAATGAGTTTAGAGTGTTCTCTCCTATTCAGTTTTTTGGAAGAGCTTGAAAAGATTTATTGTTAATTCTTATTTAAATGTTTGATAGAATACACTAGTGAAACCATCTGGTCCTAGGCATTTCTTTACTGAGAGGCTTTTAATTACTGATTCTATCTCTTTAGTTATTACTGGTCCTTTCAGAGTTTTAATTCTTTCATGATTCAGTCTTGGAAAATTAAATGTTTTAACGAATGTATCTATTTCTTCTAGGTTATCCAATGTGTTGGCATATAATTGTTCATAGTAGTCTCTTATAATTTTTTGTATTTCTGTGGTATCAGTTGTAATGTCTCCTCTTTCATTAATAACTTGTTTGCTTGAGTCTTCTCTTTTTTCTTTGTTAGTCTAACTAAAGTTTTGTAAATTCTGTTTATCTTTTCAAAAAACCAATTCTTAGTTTCATTGATCTGTTCTAGTATCTTTCTGGTCTCTATTTCATTTATTTCCACTCTGATTTTGTTATTTCCTTCCTTCTGTTACTTTGGGCTTCCTTAGTTCTTCTTTCTCTTGTTCCTTGAGGTGTAAAATTAGGTTGTTTATTTGAGATCTTTCTATTTTCTTAATATATACACTTATTGTCATAAAATTTCCTCTAAGAACTGTTTTTGCTGAATCCCATAAGTTTTGTTATGAAGATAAAAAGCATATGCCTGGCTTCCCTGGTGGCTCAGTGGTTGAGAGTCTGCCTGCTGATGCAGGGGACACGGGTTCGTGCCCCAGTCTGGGAAGATCCCACATGCCACGGAGTGGCTAGGCCCGTGAGCCATGGCCACTGAGCCTGCGTGTCCGGAGCCTGTGCTCCACAACAGGAAGAGACCACAACAGTGAGAGGTCCGTGTACCGCAAAAAAAAAAAAAAAAAAAGCATATGTCTTTTATGTTGTATCTCCATGATAATAGGAGTGCCTCCCTTTGGGTCTCTGGGTTGGCAGGGCTATTCATGAACTGTAGCTGACAGGGATTAAAGAAGACACAGACCATTGATAGGACCATGTCCTTGTTACATATGAATGCTATTTCATCTTTACTGTTCATCTGCACCTAATTCTACATTGTTGAAATAGTATATTGGTGATCAACATTTTCTACCCTATTCACAAAATTATCATTTAGACCCACTAAACACTAAAGTATTTAGTTAAGTATTTTTCATAAAAATGCAAGAACAACAAAAAATACCTAAGATTTTGTACAGTTTTTAAAAAACTCATTATGTCTACTTCCATTAGCACAATTGGGATGTAAGTTAGATTCAGTTTGGATTAGTGTTTTTTCATAGTAAGCATTCATAAAAAATGTGAACATTCAGCTTGACTTCCTTTTAGTAAGAAAGTACTGAAGACATGGATAACTCTCCTATTATGTCATACAGCACTAGCTTGATGTTTGCTATAAGGAATAAAATGTATAAATATGCTTTTTAATGATTAAATAAATTAATTTTTATATTCAAATTGTCTTTTGTTTTCTACTCTTCCACAGAACACTGGTACAAACAATAATACACTCAATAAAAACAGTTTTATTTTACAATTCTCACTTGTCTAAAATTATACAATGCTTCAGCTATGTCCACAATATACATTCCATGAAGATATGTCTTGAATGAATATTTTTTTCTACTGTGGATGAATTCAATTATATACAATTAAAAGCATTGTCAATTGTTTCCTGGAATTTGTAAAAGCAATTGTCTGAGAATCTGCACTAACATTTACAGGTATAATGATTCTTACTAAAGAATAAATGGGTTAGTAGATACAGGAAGAATATAATCAAGAAAATTGATTTATATGTGTGAATTTTGTGTGATATGATAAGTAAAAGTTTTAAAATAAATTCAATTTCTTCTGACCTCCCATGGATAATTGATCATACACTAAGGTAAGAATATCATTAGAATAATAGTATTAAATTATGCTGTCTTTAATAGATATATATTTATATGTAAAATATGCTACAAATTGAGGGTTTTGTGTGACAATCCACTTAATCATAAATTGGGTCATACTTTACTGATTTTTTTTCAGAATGTTGGGCAAGAGGTTGTTTTCTGCAGTAAACCTGCTGACTGATTTTAGTGGCCTTTTGAGTATAGATCCCCATCTCACTTTATCGTTGTGATAAAATATCAGCAAAATGTATGCACTCTTTAATAGACTCTAGAGAAAATGAACCTAAGACAAAATAACAACCATGATGATAAAAAGCATTTGTTTCAGTATTTGGGGTATAATCATATGTATTTGCTGAGGAGACATTTTGTATTGAGTATTATGTTTATGAGTAAGTAGTATGTATCTCTAGGTAAATATTTAGGATGATTAAAAAAATAAGTCTGTTCAGTGAATTGTTATTTCATCTACTGCCTCCAATGGATCTTTTCTATAAGGCTAACTTGGTATGTCACAGAAGAGTTTATCCTATGATTTGTAGCAATATTTTTAAGAGTAAAACTTGGATAAGTGAAACATACATTCTTAGCTTCTTACTTTTGACAGTGTATCTATTAAGCTGTTCATAGGCAGAAGTGTCCCGTGAATGAAATAAATAATTTTTATAACTAAAAATATTAAAATTAATTATTATTATTAATTATTATTATTAATTGATGTGAGAACTAAAACCTAATGGGTATTTCAAAAATAAAACAAACTGATATTATTACAGTGTTATAATATATCCTCCAGTGAAGATTTTGATGAAGATATTTAGATGTTGATCATTTACAGCCACCTCTAAAATGTGAATTCTCACTTACAGGGATTGAAGTTCTACAACTAAATAAACACACTGGAGGGTGAATTTTTGATTAGGACCTATCATTGTTGATTATTTGTCTCTATGAGGTAGACTTAATTTAACTTATACACATCACTCTCTTCATAATGAATTTATTATAATTTTGAACTTTCTTATCAGTAATTAATTTTGAACAGAAAATTATTATGAGGAAATCTAATAGCATAGATGAAAGATATTGAAAAAACGTTGTGTTTAGAGAAATCACAAACCGGGGGAAAAAGTTAACATAAAGAGTCAAGAAGGCTTTGCATGTACAAATAGGAAACAAAGAAGCACAACAAAAACAACAACAAATACTTGATAATTAAAATATGGCCTCCAAAAATAAATAAATAAATAAGAATACAGTTGAGAATATCATTCTGAATATTAAATATACTATAAAAGAGAAAATAGAGATAGAAAATAAAGATGATTATCCAGAAAGCTTCCGTATCTGAAGAACTGAAATTATTTTGAATGGTTTCAGTCAAAAAAGTTTGCATTTCCTAAAGTAAAATTGGATATATTTTACCAACAATTTTTATTTTAGCATTATAAAAAAAACCTGTGTGTTTGTTTTTGGTTTTAGGTGAAAATTTTAGAAAGCTTACGGGATTTTAAAGTAGTATTTAAAGTAACGTGTTAAAATGTAATGTTCTCAAAATTCCTTTTTGAGAACTTTATCATCTACCTATTGCTATGTAATAGTTCACACCAAATTAGTAGCTTATAGCAGAAATTATACTGTTAGTTCATGATTTTGCAAGTCAGCAGTTAAGGTTGAACACAGCTGGCTGGTTCTTTAGATCTCAGCAGAACTTCTGTATATGGCTGATATCAACTACAGGTCAGCTTAGAGATTCTACATTTGAACATTGGCTGGGGCACATTAATCTTCCTCCATGTGAAGTCTCAAACCACCAACTGTGTTTATGTGCTGGTACAACTCTGAGGGAGACCAGAAGAGTGCTGCATTCCATTGACCAGACCAAAGGAAGTCACAAGTCCAGCTTATATTAAAAGAATAGTAAACGATATTAAAATCCAGATAGGAAGAGCTTAAAATGACCTTGCAAGTGGTGAGGTTAGAGGGAGGAATGAAGAACTGTAGCCATTTCTGCAATATATCTTCTGCAATTAAGATTTCATTTTTATCTTATTGTACTTAAAGACATTTAAAATATTGCCTTATAAAAGTGAGAGAGTCAAATTATTTTTTTCCTCAAATTTGGAGACTATCCTATTCAAATTGACTTAAATATTACCTTATTTTATTTCACAAATATGTAGGTTTGGTTTATATGTTTATGTGTGTATAGATGGATACTACATATCTATATAACTTCATAATTATAATTATTAGTGATGAAATGCATAATGATACAACTATTTATCCCCCAGAATCTGGAACCTATTATTCATTATAAATATCTATCAAGTGTTTGACACTGTTTCCAAGTGAACATTACAAACACATTTAGCCAAAATTATTAATTCCTATCAATTTTTATGGAACAGTGCAGCTTAATTCATTTAATTTCTAAAATTAGTCAAACAGTAATATTTAAAATTAATATTAAAATTAATTGTTAAAAGTAATGAGACTGGTTAATAGTTAAAGGTCAATCCACAAACAGAAAGACAAGTTCATTTACTTTGACATTCATGACAGATAACAAAGGGCATAGTTTCTCAAGTCCCTGCCAAGTTGCAAAATCATTCTAAATAAATAAAACTGGTTTTGACAGAGGTTTATTTCATTCAGTTTGGCTGAAAGAACCTACTCTTACATAGACATGTTCTTCATCATGCAAAAATTACTTTTTCTCTTTTCTATTAGGAAGTGAATAATGATCAGGAAAACATTACATTTATATAGGGTGGAAATAAATGAAAAGGACAATGTTAAATTTCATTTGACTGCATGGAAATTAAATCACTAGTATTATTCCTCCATTTTCCAAATATTCACTTCACATACATAAACTCAAAGCAAAAAATATGAAACTTCTGGAGTAAAGAAAATCCAATCTAACTAATGAAGAAACACCAACCCTTAAATTTAAATTGGATTGTAAAAGTAATCATACCACTCTATAAAAGCCATTATCCCTATTACAAGCATACATTAGTTTCCCATATATGGTTAATTATGTCTACTCTCTTTCAGTAGTATAATTCTGAAAATGATACACAAATTGAGAAAAAATGCATTAGGTATATAATATTGTATAGTTTGCATTTTCTATTTTATTTAATCACCAACAACATGCATGTAATAAAATTTATTTGCTCCTAATTGCTAATAAATGTAATAAATAATTCCTCCCTAACTGCTGAACCAAGATGTTCACTTACAGTACTAAATTAAGAAATGCCTTAAAATAAAACACTGAAAAAATTATGATACTAAAACAAGTGAAGAGTGTAATAAGTTTAACTGTTTTGTCATTAATTGTAATTATTCATCCTAAGTTTCAGAATACTATTGCTAAATAGTGAATTTGGTTTATTTTCTTCCACAGTGCCACCATATTTGCCATTCAAAAATCCCATAAAACTACAATGTAAACAAAAGGATGTGCCTGACAGCCTGGGGTATAGACACTAAACCACTGCAGATCAATATGTTAAGAATTTTTGTTGTTCCTCATTTAATGCTTCTAGTAAGTGTGGATAATAAAAACACTTGGAGACCTATTTTGCACCTTTATTCACCAAAAGCTCCTTTTCTGCTATTTCCGTTATTTTGCCTATGGGGGACTGTACTTCAGTCACTCATATTCCTCCACTGAAATGTGGACAACACTGTTTTATCTGGCCATCACAAATTACAGGCTCTCAGTCTCAAGAAGAATGTGGCTTTTTTGGTGGGGATGGGATCACGGGCTATGGATGATGTGGCAGAGGCTTTTCGTAATGCAATCTCATTGATTTCTGCTCTGATGTTTATTATTTCCTTATCCTACTTGCTTTGGGTTTATTTTGTTCTCCTTATCCTAGTTTCTTGAGAGAGAAAATTAGATTATTGATTATTGAGATCTTTCCCTTTTTCTAATGTAAGCCTTTAGTGCTATCAATTCCCCTCTTAGCACTACTTTAGGTGTTTCTTACATATATTTTAACTCCATCTTCCTTCAATTCTACATATTTCTTTTATTTTCAGGCCACCATATATCTCTGCCATCTCAAGATTTGGAGATGAAGAGTTGCTTCATCTGGTTGTTGCTTGTTGTGGTGGTACCTTCACTTATTTGTGGTAGAGACAGAGCACTTCCTGGGCTAGACATTTATTAGGTTATGATCCCTACTGTATATTTCCTCCTCCAGCCACTCCAGTGTCTCAGGGAAGAGATGGAGGATTCAGACCCCGATGGGAAAAATAACTCCTCCTCTGCTGGCTTTTGTAAGCAGAGTTTGTGATTGATGGTCCTTACCAGTGATGCCAGGCTTACCTCATCTTGTCACAGAGAATCCTGACACCTACTTGGGTGTCTTCTGTTGCTAACTTGGAGACAGGAACGCCAAAGTTGGGGATAAATGGAGCTTAAGATATCCTCCCGCTTTGATTCTCCTCCAGTAGTGTATTCTCACACCAGTTCTCCTTCCTCTTACCACCTGTCAGAGTTCTTTGGTTGTCTCCCACATTATTTAAGAGTGTATAGTTTACAGAGTGAGAAAGAGGAGGAAAAAATTGGCCTACACCATATTGTCCAGACCAGAAGTCCCTTTTAATTCCTTTCTTAAGTTTCAAGTCTGTTTCTATAAATCACTTTACTGTTTTGAGAACTTCCTTTAACTATTATTTAAGATTATATTTACTAGCAGCATACTTTCTTGGTTTTCCTTTGTCTGAGAAAATCTTTATTTCCCTTTAATTCCTGAAGATATTTTAGCCAGATATAGAAATTGCAGGTGACAATTCTTTTCTTCTAACACTTGAAGAATGCTGTGCCATTTTCTTCTGGCTTCCATGATTTCAGATGAGAAATCCATTGTTATTCAATATAGTTGTTCCTTTTAAAGTAATGTGTCATGTGTCTCCAGCTTCTTTCCATATTTTTATTTTGTTTTCAGAATTCTAATTATGATGTATTTTGGTGTAGATTTCTTTGAGTCTCCTATTTTGCTCAATCTCTTGAACCTGTACGTTTATAGCTGTCATCAAATTTGGAAAGTTTTCTGCTATTATGTTTTTGAATACTTTTTTAATTCTACTCTCTCCTCTTCCTCTAAGTTTCTATGATACAAAAATGAGTTCTTTGCTTTTGTCCCACTAGTCCTTCAGACTGTTATTTCGGTCTGTTTTCTCTCTATTGTTCAGATTAGGTGAATCCTATTGATCTGTCCTCAAATTCATCGCTTTTATCCTCTGTCATCTCCACTCTCCTATTGACTTCATCAAGAAACTTTGTTTTTGTTGTACTTTTCAGTTTTATAATTTCTGTCTGGCATTTTTTGACAGATATTTCTTTGCTGAGTTTTTTTTCCATCTGTTTGAGGAGAATTTTTAATTGCTTGTTGAAAATTTCTTATGATGGTTGTTTTAAAATATTTGATAAATAACTCCAACATCAAATTCATCTCCCTGTTGGTTTTTGCTGATTATTTTTTTTCTCATTCAACTTGTGATTTTCCTGTTTCTTGGTATGAAGTGTAATTTTTATTTGGATTCTGGAAATATTATAAATTCTATTCAACTAAAAACTGTGGTGCCTATTTTTTTTAAGCTGACAGTACCCCTTGTTGAGGCATGCCGCTATAGCTGCTGGGTGTTTATGTTCAACTTCCCACTGGGCTCCACCAACACCACCCTGGAAAATGTGGGGCATTGACTCACACCATCCTGTTGCCTCCAACTTGGAGAGTGTGCTTACCTCTCCAAAGGCCTCACAAACTTAAGGGAAAGGGGAATAAGATGACTGACACATACCACCTTATAGTGCATGATAGAGTTGTAGCTGAGCACCTCATGATTCCTGCTGACAAAGGGGGCCAGGCAAGCAAGTGCAATCAAGTCCCACCTTGTACCACCTTAGTCTGTCTCCTTCTAAGCAGGTGGATGGTGGGCTTCCCAGTGGTCTTTGCTACTCTGGAATGGGAGGTGCTGAAGTTCCCAGGAGTCCTGACTCAAACTGCCTCACTCAGTGTCATTGTTACTTCATGGGTGCCGAGGTTTATCTATTCACTGGGCCCCATTGGTCCCAGGTGTGTGTGGAAAGTAGAATGCTGATTAGTTTGGACTCTCATATCTTGGTTAAGTCTCTTTGACACTAGGTGGTGATGGTAGAGGGAGTGTAATTGAGAGTGGCAACTAGCTCAATTTTGTACTGCCTTGTTAAGTTTCCTTGCTGCTGGGAGGGAGTAGAGGTTCAGCTTGCCACCAGACCCCATGGACACTACCTTGGCTGGGAAACTGGAGTACCAGCTACTTCCGCAAGACTGAAGACAGGAAACCAGCTTCTTTCTCCTATTAACACTATCTCAGTAGAAGAATCAGAGCACTACATCCTTCCATGGGCAGGGAAAACAAGATCAACTCCCTGCTGTGCCCCCCAAAACACTACCAAGTGGAGCAATCAGAGTGTTGCTGTCTGATTCTACAGAGCATGGCACAGGATGGGGTGAAAGACCAGTTACCTGGTTCATCACTTGGAACCCACAGTATGGGGTGTAGGGTTGGGAGTGAGGGATGGGCGGTAAGGGAATAGGGACAGTTATATATAGTAAGCAGCTAGCCCTCCCAAATATGTCTATATCCTAATCCCTAGAATCTGTAAGTATATTATATTACATGGCAAACAGGGTTTTGCAGATATAATTAAGGTTTTGGACTTACAATGGAGACATTATTTTAGATTATACAGGTGGGTCCAACATAATCACATGAGGCCTTAAAAATGGAGAACTTTCTCTGGCTAAGGTGAGTCAGATGCAGTGAAAGAAGAAGAGAAAAGCTGCAGATAGGAAATTCAGATATATTCCAGTTGAGAAAGAATTTGATTTACAATTGCTGGCTCTGAGATATAGGAGCATACATTTAAGGACCAGAGGCTCCCTTCCTAGTCTTTACAAACCAACTTCTTGCAGGGGAAGCCTCTTCACTAATCAGCCCAGCTAGAGGTTCCAGGGCCTCTCAAACCTCTTCTAGGCATGTGTTTTCCCTGAGCTTGGCATCTGCTTTTACTCTAGAATGTACAGTTACTTTTAACTATCTTAATTCCCCTGTAATGTTCACCCTCAGTAGACTTTGGCTTCCGTTTCTATTGAATTACTATGCCTGTAATCTCTTGCTCCCTCCATAGCCTCCCTATAGAACTGCACACTCCCTGCTGATCTAACATCCATGGCACTATGACAGGTCTCAAACCTCTTAACCCAAACTACATTACTGTTCCCCAAGCAGTCCAGCTCAGGTGATACGTACAGTAACAAGTTCCTAGAGCAGACTCCAGAAAAATTCAGAACACTGGATATGGGTTCCACTCTTTCCAGGAGGCAGGGATTGGGAGATGTCGTTCCAACTGTGCTGCACCACACTGGGTTGGGGGATTGGCAAAGATGAGCACACACACACAAAAACCCTTTTTAGTCAAATCCCTTCTTGGCTATGTGTTGACTGGGTGCTGAATCTTCTTTAAAGTTTTCTAGAGTTTTCAAAAATGTATTTTGGTCCATTTGGTTGTAACTTGTGTCTCCATGGTGTAATTAGGGCCTGGAGCTTCCTACTGTACCATATTGACGTCACTCTTCTCCACATTTACTTATAAACACCAAAAAGTTCTCTCCATACATATATATCTGGCAGCTATGTAGGCAAAAACAAACAAACAAAACAAAACAAAAAAAACCAGAAATCTTGCTTCATGATTTGTTATATGAAAGAAAACCCAGTCAGAAAAGGGCACTGATAAGGTGCTTTTGTATTTAATAGCTTATCATCCAACATATAAGATACACAATTTTAGTTAACAAATATAATTTCAAATATATTTTCTAAATGAGAGCTTTTATTTGCTTTTCCATGTAAATTTTCACATTCAGTATACTTTTAAAATTTAATTCTTTAAAACATCTTTGAATTTTATAAATTTAAAAGTTAAATATATTTTATGTAAATTTTAAACTTTTCATGAAGAATCATGTCTTTGATGTATAGCAATTTTAGTTATAACTGTGCATATGACAATGTTAAAATAGCATACAGAAAATCAAGGAGATATTTGTCTACTCATTTTAAAGTTTTTAATGTCTAAATTTACAGGTATATGATTTATTAAATTCTATCTTGATGAAGTTAACAAACCCCTTATATATTTATAATTTTTATACAGTTTTATGCAACTTTTCAAATATATTTTGAAATTATATACTTTAATTTATAAAAAAGCAGATATATAATTTACCTTATTAATCACTAAAAATTAGAATAGCATATGTTGGTGCTAAAAATAACATTCTAAATTATGTAATAGTTCCATCCCCTCGTTTTACAGCTGGCAAAATTTGGTGCAGTGAGATAAAAGTGCTTATCTCTGTTAGAGGAAGGAACAGGGGTACAAACGCTAGAAGGTGAGTATAGAAATGGACTTAGAGCTAAAACGTGACTTTCAGTGAGGTGAATATCATCACCACTCCCAATTAGAAAGCAAAGATTTGTGAGAAGGATCAGAAACATGGCAGTGTTTTTTTTTTTTTCTGTCAAACAACATTTCAAACCATTGGAATAATTTACAGTATTTTTTTTTCAAACCTCTGGAGTAGCTCACATTATGTTGACTTCAGTATGAGAATAGCCAAGATACCAATTATACTCAGAAAAAGTAAAGATCAAGCCCACATTAAAACTACCCTGTATGTATTTCACTCTTAGTTAATCATGTTACACTAATAAAATTATAATGAAAGTATCACAGGCAAATTAATCATAAAGTAATTAAGGAATGAGACACAATTAGTCTGGATAACTCCATTATCAGGTTGGTAGAAAATTTGGAGGGCTTGAAATAAAGATGAGAGTTGAGGACAAATAACTGTTTTTACTGTTTTGAAAGTGTAAACTATAGGAGAGATGTATTCTCTAGTTACCAGGATTTCATGTTTTTCCCATTACAGTATAAATTAGCATTAGGTAAGGAACACTGCCATGCTTACATAATTCCATCATTGCTCCTCAGATTGAAATATCAAATTGAGACATCAGAATGGGAAAATTAAACTTCATTTCCTGGTGCTCATGAGGATTTATCTCTCATTTATGATACAATGCATTCTCCTTCTCAATCCATCTTTCCAATAACACTTTATGAAAATGTTGGTTAGACAAATATTCAAGATTTATGTTATGAGTATGTAAATGCTGTTCAAAATGTAACCATACAGCAAAGTATGAATACTTTTATTTCCATGAAAAATGCTTATTTTCTTGGTACAAATAATTATCTTGTTTCATTTCATTTGTTTAGTTTTATGTTTCTATCACAATTTCTATTCCAAACTCTCCAACTGCCTCACATTCCTCTACTATGTTGAGATACATAGATAACATATAAAATTTATCTTCCTAATGAAACATCTCCCAAGTCATATAACTGACTTCAATTTTAATGGATTATTTCATATATCCTGTATACAGCCGTCATCCTATCTGTCCTGTCCTGGGGATTGCCTTTATCTCTTTAGTCTGTTTATTGTAACTTATATCTCCTATTTTCTTTGTTTACTTCTTCATTTTGGGCATAAACATCATCCAGGAATTTCCTAAAGAAAGTGTCTCAAAGTCACCTTTCTGAGAGTCTGAATCTGAAAATGTATTTATTCTATCCTCACAGTTGATTGGTAGTTTGGGCAGAGGATCATGTTTCAAAATAATGAAGGATCTTAAAACAAAGAAATTGAGAATTTGACCATGTTTCAGACACTGTGTCAATACGTTCATTAGTGCTTCGAAGGGTAATGCAATGTTCAATTTGTTTTCTTAAATGTCCTCTTTTACTGAAATATGGAACATGATATGAGATGGAGCAAGGGAGCTGTCAGTGAGATCAGCTAAGAGGTTGTTTTTGTAATCCAAGTTGAGAGAAGATAGTATTCCTGGACTAAGGTAAGAACAGTGCTGGAAATCTGGGCATTGATTTTAAACAGGCTAAAGTAAAGGAATGAGGAATAAATTTTTAATCTGGCTGGGAACAACTGTAACAATCAGTGAGCTGTGGAAAATGACCAGTGAAGCAGGTCTGGAGTTTGCTCTGCTTGCAGGCCCCATCTGCACTCAAGTAAGATAATCTTACAAAACTTCACCCCAACGAATGCAGTTAGAGTGGATTTACATGGTAGCTGACTTTGGTTTTGCATAGTTCCAAAGTGTCAAAAAACTCCTTGTGAATACCCAATTCTCCTCAAAATTGAATTACCCACTTCTCTGTAGTATAGTGTAGAAAAACCCAAACAAACGTTAAGAAGACCTACACAGTTTAACTTACTTATTCTCTCAAAGGCCATCTTTTTAATATATCCTTAAATGTTTAAGCACATAATAATATATTATCCATCAATATGTCTTAGAATGCTTAGGAGGAGCAAGTATGATAAGTCACATAAGGTGCCTGGCACACACTAAAATTGCCATAAAACTTATGCATACGATACCTCATAACCCATACTATTTCATGTATACTAAATATTTTTGTAAGGATGGAAATAATGTGCATGAATTACATCCTAATGCCTTCACATAGTAGTTACAAATACATATTGTCATGCTATATACATAAATCATCGATAATTATCTATGCCTATGAGTAAAGTATGGAATTGGGATCTGATGGACCTATTAGTTGTGACATTTTATAGAATATATTGAAATATTTATCTTTGAAAGAAAAGAGATGAACTACATTTGCTTTATTCATATAAACATATAATGTAATAGTCATCTTTAAAACTGAATTAGCTTATTATCATATAATATACTCTCTTATACTCCATAATTTACCACACCACATGAAGATCTTTATTTACAAACATCTAGCCAGATGCACTGCAAATAACATGATAATGGTTGAGCAATATGCTCTCAGGGGGTCATAATTTTTTGAAAGCTACGTTGACCTTTCCAAGCCACTAGGGTATCGTTTAGTGTAATAAGTGCTAGTTTCCTAAGTGGTATCCCAGTGACCTAAAAGATTTTTCCCAGCTTCTAAAAGTGCTGCTTAGTCTCCATGGTGTAGTTTACACAGTGGGAAAATGTGGTTCATTATCTCACAAACATACATTGCAGGCAAAGAACTTAATAATCACAACGACATTTTTGGCTTAATTTAAACTAGATAACAATAAAAAGTGTTTCTAAAAATAAAGTGAACTTCACCTGCAGAAAGCCAATCATTATAATCCAAGATTTTCTTTTTTACTGAACTTTGTCAAAAAAAAAGCATTCATCTACACCTTATTTTAGGACTCCTTTTAAGATGTAAATGAGTATCAGAAGGGGGAGTCTATCTCCGGCTAATTTCTTTGGTGCACTCAGAATGATGATTTTCATTTTCTCCTATTGCTCTCTAAGGCCCTTTTCTGGTTCTTCAAACTGATGTTTTGTTGTTGTCAAGCTTGAATGGCAATTGGAACATATTTTTTAGTTCAATGAATTTGTATCTAGGCAAGTTCCTAACTGCCTTACATAAACAGCTTCTTTGATTTTTCTATAAAAAATTCTTATACAAATCACTGCCTCTACAGAGAATAAAATTTAGATTTCTCTGAATGATAAGAAAAAAAGAGTGATGGAATGAATAGCATATTATATACAACATATTCCCATAACACTGTAGACATATCATCCTTGCTTTTCCCTTGTGCATAATACATAAGAGTAACCGATTTAAGAGAGAGAGGAAATCACTTCTTTCTCTTTCGCATTCTTAATCTGAGATCAGAAATACTTTTTCAGAGTTATGATCATGTCTGAAACCACTACTTTAGAGATGGAAGGTTAGTTATTATGTTGAGAACTTCAACTTAATGTGTGGTATATTTCCACAAAGAGTATTAATGGATGATGAAGCAGGAATGTATTAGCCTTCGTGAAAAAAAGGGTGGGAGGGTGGTGGGCAGAAACTTCTTTCTACTGAAGTCCCATAAACATTATTTTCTTCTTACAAGTTTATGTAGAAAATTTCGATTGCAGAATCAAATTCATTATGACCTATTTTCTTCTCAGTTTTATCAAAGGAAAAACATGAATTCTACTGCAGGGAACAGAGTAGTGTATTCCCAATTTTAATGCAGCTACAGAAATCACATGGATATCTTACCAAAGTGTAGATTCTGATTTAATAGGTTTTGAGTAGGGCTTCAGACTCCGTGTTTCTAAGAAGCTACTGGGGAATGCTGATGTGCCTGATATGTAGACCACATTTTGAGTAGCAAGGGAGTAGAAAATGGAGTTATTCCTTTTTTACCATCGGCAGATTTTCAGAGATGCTTGAGAAGTTACATGATGAATGCCTAGTTACATATCAGTATAAGTTCTTTAGTTAAACTGAAAACCAAACAATAATTTATTGCAGAGAAAGGATTATAGAATGGAGATTCTGCTGCTACAATAACTGTCATCTTATTCTGTCAGTTTTTAGATTTGTGACAAAACCGTATATATCAGACACAGCCTAGAAATTTGGGGAAGAAAGTGGTTTGAGTATGGAGACAGTGTGGAGTATGAAGATAGATATAGGGCATCCCATGGAGGTTTACAACTGCCTTAACCTTAATAAGCAAAAGGGTATACTTATTATTATGTAAAAATGAATGTGTTAATGTTCATTGATTTCATAAAATTCCACAAAAAGTAGGAAAGTTTATTTATTAACATGAAATGAAACCAGATATAATTTTCATTGCATATCTAATAGATTGAACCCTATAACCATACCTATGTGCAAGAAATGTTATTTTAGAATAAATGCTTGTTGACTTGACTATTTTACACTTCCTATAGAGTTACATCACAAATGTTTTAATAAATAAAATATTAATAGCCAGTTATTTCATTTATTATATGATTGCTACAAGTATATAGTTATAAGTTGCAAGTATCACATTATGACTATGACAACACAACTGAGTGTATTCCATTTGAATAAAATGATCATTTTTTTCTATACCAAGATTTGAACAAGTAATATTATACTTGTTTTAGTAAAAAAGTCTACTTTCTCTGTATATTTAAATTATTGCTAACAGTACTACATTAGAAAAATTCCTGTTTATTTGGAATTTAATAGGCTTAAGGTCTTTGCAAGAAATCTGAGTAGATTATAAATTTGGAGTTTGTAGTGTGCTAGAGAGCCTTTTTTGAAAGGAACACTTTCCATCACACAGTATATAATCAGTATTTCTTTTGCATTTGAAAGGAAAGGTGAGTAGCTATTATTTAAGTGCAAGTTCTATAAATAGAGAATTTGGTAATGAGAGGACCACATGTTACTTCGAGTAAAAATAATATATACACAAGAGATGTGTGTGAATGTTACATGTAAATTTATAGAACAGAACTCAGAAAACAAATGGTGAAGCTGGGATTAGAAGTAATGATAATATAGCAAACATGGTTTATAATTTACAATAAGTAGTAAAATGTTCAGCTACGTTGCAGTAGCAAGAATAGAAAAAAGGAAAAATATTTAAGTGGTTTAGCACAAGAATAGTTTATTTCTTACTCCTATGTGGTCTGCATGTATTAAGGTAGCCTGGCCCCTACAGTCTACAAACCTTCTCTATAGCAG
The DNA here is from genome assembly GCF_002837175.3 of Physeter macrocephalus. NCBI lineage: Eukaryota > Metazoa > Chordata > Mammalia > Artiodactyla > Physeteridae > Physeter > Physeter macrocephalus. Next base: position 140,382,726 of record NC_041214.2, on the reverse strand, counting down.
ATTACAGAGGCTGCCATGGTAGAGAACAAGAAAGGTAAAAAAGGCAAAAAATCTGTCTTATTCACCAGGCATCTCTTTTCTTTTTAAATATTATAAGCTTTAGTTGATTCTTATTTTGCTTTATTTTGTTATGTTTTTATTTAGGGCATCTCTTTGATTCCTTCTTCCCACACGTAGAACACACACATCTCCTCCTTAAAGGAAATAAAGTCTTATCTTGTCAGTGACTGGTCTGCAGCCATTCACCTTACAAATAAAGTCAGAAATTGCTTTTATTTGAACACTTACAAATTGAGCAGTCATTTTTAGAGACTGTCACTTTCTTCTGAGACCTTGATAAATGCAAGCCATAGCTATGTTCACAAACGTTTACCATGTTTCTAACTTCCTCCCCTAGAGCTGCAAGTTCAGGAGGCAAAGAATTTCCTTTCTAGATGATTTCAGGCAATAATTTCCCACATGTTTTGCTACTGCTAATATGAATCTCCATCTCTTTATGCTTAGATATCAGTTTCCTTACTTTCCCTAACCCAACTACTAAGCCAGGACCATACAGTTAAGTTTATATTTTTGTTTTCTTATTTTTTCAGCAGCATTTCACTCAGGGTCCAATTTCTATTTTAGTCAGCATAATGTTAGGCATGCTATAGAATCAACACCCCACAGAAATTAAAAATTAAATGTTTTAGTGTTTGTTCATTCAGAGTTCACTAAAGGCAAGCAACTCTGCTCCACCTTCAAGTGCATTTGGAGAAGTGACTCCTCACCCAGGAACAGACACACATCACCTCAATTCACAGCCTGCCAGCTAGAAATAGTCACATGATGCCAACCCAACCACAGTGAGAACTCAAAATATGAGTGAGTATGGATATTTGGGGGCAACTAGCTCTCTCAGCTGTGTGGCAAAAAGGACAAGAGAGACATAAGGCCTACCTTATAAAAGTGCCTTCAAGCTAATTGATGATATAAATCAGTTCAATTAACATATACATATTCTACCCAAAAACAGGGCTTATTAGGGTGGCAGAGACCAGTAGTTGCATAAAAGTTAAACCTTTATTGCCAGCAGTTCAATTCCTCCTCTAAACAACATGCTTATAATCAACATTCTTTTACTAGTTATTCTAATTGTATTCACTGTAGCATTCCTTACATTAATTGAAAGAAAAGTCCTAGGCTATATTCAACTCCAAAAAGGGCCAAATACCATCAACCTCTATGGATTATTGCAGTCCATTGTTGATGCAGTCAAATTATTTATTAAATAACCATATGACCATCAACACCATCAATTTCTATATTTGTTATTGTACCAATTCTAGCTTAAACCTGGCTTTCCCAATATGAATTCCTCTTCCCATATCCTAACCACTAATCAATACAAAGCTAGGTGTACTATTTATGCTAGCTATATCAAGCCTAGCTGTTTACTCCATCATCTGATCTGGATGAGCCTCAAATTCAAAATATACACTTATCAGAGCTCTATGGGCAGTAGCCCAGACAATCTCATATGAAGTAATATTAGCAGTTATTGTCTTATCAGTCCTACAAATAAATGGATCATTTACACTTTCAACACTAATTATTACACAGGAACACCTAAGACTAATTTTCCCATCCTGACCCCTAGCCGTAATATGAGTTATCTCTAATCTCACAGAAACCAACCAAGCCCCATTTGCTTTAACAGAAGGTGAATCAGAACTCTTATCTGGCTTCAATGTAGAACACATAGCATGGCCATTCACCATGTTCTTGGCAGAGTATGCCAACATCATCATAATAAAAATTTCCACAACAATCCTATTTTTAGGAGCATTTCATAACCCCTACATATCAGAATTGCACACAATTTCCTCATTAAAACACTTCTTCTAACAATCTTCTTTGTATGAATTCTAACACCCTACCCATGATTTTCATATGATCAACTTATACATCTCTTATGAAAAAAAATTTTACCACTAACACTAGCCTTATGTATGTGACATGTTTCACTACCAATCGTCATATCAAGCATCCCACCACAAACATAAGAAATATGTCTGACAAAAGAGTTACATTGATAGAGTAAATAAAAGTGTTTTAAACCCTCTTATTTCTAGAATTATACAAATTGAATATTGAATTCAAAATTCTTCGTGCCACCACATTACACCACATTCTACAGCAAGGTCAGCTAAATGAGCTATCAGGCCCATACCCCGAAAATGTTAGTTTACATCCTTCCCATACTAATAACCCTATTGATTTTACTATCATTCTACTGACTATTATCTCAGGAACCATAATTGAACTAACAAGCTCACACTGGTTATTAATCTGAATTGGATTCGAAATAAACATACCAGGTATTAGCCCTATTCTATTAAAAAAAAAATTAACCCACAAGCTATAGAAGCATCCACCAAATATTTTCTAACACAAGCCACCACATAAATACTACCTATAATGGCTATTATTGCTAATATAATATACTCCAGTCAACGAACAATTACAAAAATTTTTAATCCAAAAGAATCCACCATCATAACAATAGTCTTTGTCATAAAATCAGGACTTTCCCTACTTCACTTCTGAATGCCTGAAGTTACACAGGCATTCCACTAACAGCAGGCCTAACTCTGTTAAGTCATATTTTGAAATATTAGGGACATTTCATATTAAGAGACATATACTGCCTTCCACAAATGATAACAAAACATATGTTACATGAATTAATTTCCATTTTGAACTACAAACCCTCTGAATCTAAGTGTAGCCTCTGGGTAAAACACATTTAGAATCTGTGGTTGAATCCCATTGAAATCCATCTCAAAGCCCAGTCATTGTTACTGCCTTCTCTGTGAGACTAAGAGACTAATATGGGATCTCCGTTAAATGATCATGGAAAGAAAATTATACACAGAGCTAAAGCTAAAAATGTGAGGACCAACTTTTCTGATGTGGAGCCAACCTTCCTGGACAAAATCAAAGTGGTGTTAATATATTGCTTCCTAACTAAGAACAATTTCACTTTGCGTCTTGTGTTATATTTTATTTTCAAACAAAATATATGTTGTTCTGTCTTGCTTGGGGATGAGTGCAAGGAAACACTGTTAAAGGTAAGTTTAATCCAATTCATGAAAAATGAGAACATCAGTATATCGTTACATTATATTTTAAAAATCCAAGTTTAAGAATGATTAATGTCTTGCAATTTAAAACTAAAATGGTAAACTTAAAACGATAAAATTATATGATAAAGTTTTAAACAAGCATAGATTTTGTTCACTCAATTCTAAATGAACAGCATGTTAAGAAGTGTATTTCATTTCTATTTCTGCATCCTAATATTTTGAGTTCCTTTGAAGTCATCAGTCAGACTTCATATTCTTCCAGATTTAAAAGCTGCAAAAGAAAGATACAGTTCCTGTTTTACTTGTTCTTTATTCTGAAACATTTCACATTTCCAAAGTTCCTGTTCCCAACTCCAAAGCCCCTACCCTGCTCTAAATTGGGTTCTACTTGATCTGAGTCCTCACTACCTCAGACACAATATTTTCTACCCACACACATCATGCTGTGAATGGCTCTTAACCTTATTGGCATGAGTATCTTCCTGTAAAATGCAAAACATTCCCATGCTTCAGGTCCACTGTTTTTAATAATACTTCTGCTTCAACTCACTTTCTCAAGACATGCACATGCTTCCAGATCCCATTATGGTTTCTGCATAATGGTCAACTCATCAGAAATGCCTCTGGGGACCAAAGATGTGATAGATCTCCACATTTCTCTCTAAAATTGCTCTGTTTTCAGTTAGTGCTTTAACACTACTTAATAATAGAGAATGTTTTTAACTCTCATTTTCTGTCTTCCCAAAGAGTGTCAACTCCATGAGTGCAAAGATTTTTTGATATATTCTGATATAACTTCAGTTACTAGAAAAGCCTATTACATATTGGACACTCAACACCTGTATATATCATCTTCAGTGCCTTGAAAAGTACCTGCTATATAGTAGACATTCAGTATATATTTATTGATCCAGTGAGTTAAACAATTAATTTGTCTTAAAGAAACACATTTGAAATAACATCTAGTATATGCACGTAATCAATACAAGATCATCCAAAAAATAATTATTTTGGTTGCTTTACTTAAATCCACTTACCTCAATCTCATAACAACAATAAAAGGTCGACAGTATTACTTTCCCTGCTCTATAAATGTGAGAACTAAGGCTTAGAGAAGTAAAGTGATATAGCCACTGGCACAGCCTGAGAAAGTGGCTGCATTCTCGAATTAGCTAAGGTAGAGATAGATGATAGATTGATGGTAGATAGACCAATGATAGATAGATAGATAGATCAATAGATACATACACACATACATAGACCATATAAGCATACATTGTCTTGTCAATGCACAAATATAACAAGGCTTTTTGTTAAAAAACAAATAGGATAATTCTGAGTCAAGATGTAATATAAAGTTTACCAGATATTGTCATACAGAAGTTACAAGTAAGACTCAGAACTTGTGTTGTTGTTAATTTTACAATTATCTGAAAACACAGGGTAAACAAAAATAAGAGCAATACTGTGCTACATTATAATTCTAAAAGGGATAGAGGAAGCCTTAAATTTAGGCTCATTTAACAAAATATTATAGATGAGGTAATCCATGCTCAATAGAAAAGGTGATGTGAAGAGCCGTGAGGGTCTGAGATGTTCCTCTCCGTGCAAGCTGATTAGTAGGCTGACCATATTTTCACAGATGCTTAGAGAAGAAAACAAACTTGGGTTAGAGAACAAGTACAGTTGATTACTCACAGCAAAGTCAATAGCCAGAGTATCATTATTTTTGTACTCATTTCCTGAAACCCCATGTTCCACACATGACTCAAAGAGGGATGGATGACATCTGCACACTCACTGTGTTGAGGCAGAGAAGAAGATCACAGAACTATAGCACCAGAATATTGTTTAGTGGTCAGTAAGTGTGGCTGCACTTTGGTCCAGTGGCAGACAGTGTCTTTAATATAATGAACCATAAGCAGACCTGCCCTTTGGAAACAACACTATCTCTATCTTCCAAGCTATGAACAAACTTGCCATTTGGGAGACACCATCTCTGTATTCCAAAGTGGTGGCTATACAAACATTCTTGAAAGATAGTTCAGAAAAAAAGGGCAGTCAGTGCCTTGTTTCCAAGATTTGCAAACGTGAGAAATACCAATAGAAAGCTGTCTACAAACAGAGCACAGTATCTGAATTGCTTATATTCTTTGTTTTGACTATAGTCTCCCTCACTAATCATGACAGAATGGGCAACATGTCTTTAGTTTTGTTTAGCATTGTAATAAAAGGAGAAATAATTCAGGCCGGGAAAAGACTTTCCCTAGTTTCCCTTAACTCCCACTTTCAATATATTTTTCAGATTTAGGTTATATGACGTTCCCAATCAGTAGTGCATTAGAACTACCTCATACCACATTATAAGAGTCAATTACACACGACAACTGTTAAATATAGCCATTGTTAAAATTAAATTATATAAATTTATAATTATTGTTATATTTAAAAGGTAATAAATACTAAAATACTCAAAACATATCACTTGCTAGTTATTTTAAAACACCATTAAATATGCTTTTAGTTTATATATATGTATATATATATATTGTATCTCCATGGTGGAAATACTGTATAATGGCATGCTACTGTACTTCCCTTCCTGTTATGGTTGAATTATGTTCCCCTAAAATATATATTGAAATTCTAACACCTGGAACCTTTGAATGCGACCATATTTGGAAATAAGGGTGATGAGGTCATACTGGGTTACAAAGAGCTCTAACCCAAGGCCTGGTATTCCTATAAAGAGAGGAAAACCTGGACACAACAACACAGAGAGGGGAAATGCCATGTGACAAAGGAGGTAGAGATTGGAGTGATGCATTTATAAGCCAAAAAATGTTTGGGGGTACTTTGTTACAGCAGATGTAGGAAATTAATACACTTCCCAACTTCTCATTCACTAAGGTCCCATTTGTAGCTTGAAATTGGCCATGGTGGTTACCACACAGGAATTAAACAGTATTACAAATTAGAGATTGATTTAATGCTGATGCCGAAAGAAGTTTTAGTTTAATGAATAAAATTTGTATGAGGGTTAAAAATAGTTAACCAGTAGATCATAGATAAGATTTAATGGCAATGTATTTATTGGGATAAAACCAGATTAGGATGCAGATCCATTTGTTAAACCATAGTAGAATTAAAAGCATAAGTTAGCTATAGCAAAAATCAAATATTCTCTGATAATTAGTTGACCATATCCAATTTACCATAAAGTGCATTCCCCCATGATCTGAACACGAGCACTTTACATGGAACGATGGTGAAGAACCACTTCAAATTATCAGTGACTTTTTTTTTTTTTTTTTTTTTTTTGTGGTATGCGGGCCTTCCTCTGCTGTGGCCTCTCCCGTTGCAGAGCACAGGCTCCGGACGCGCAGGCCCAGCGGCCATGGCTCACGGGCCCAGCCGCTCCGCGGCACGTGGGATCCTCCCAGACCGGGGCGCGAACCCGGTTCCCCTGCATCGGCAGGCGGACGCGCAACCACTGCGCCACCAGGGAAGCCCTATAAGTGACTTTTTGATATGTGAAGTGAAAAATATGTAATGGGGATTATTAGAGCCTTATTAAAGAATATATGATGTTTCTTCCCAAGTCATCTTTCCCTGTTCAAAGTCATCTGAGAGCAGAAACTGACCACGAGTCATCTGGGATATGCAAATAATAGATGGGTAAGGGGGCAAGTTGGAAGGAGAAAAGATAGCTCACCTTAGAGGATTTTTTTAAAAAATCACCATCCCTGGGCCTCAATCTAGACTTATCAAATCGGAATAAGGGAAGTAGAGTGGCATGAATTAAAATATGTCAAAGGTTCACCCAGTGATTATGATAAATGTTCAGAACCAGCAAGTACTCAGATCAATGCTTTTTATATTTTTTTCCTCTAATTAAGAGAGTCCACACTTCCAAATTTCCCCTGTATTCTCTTTCTTTTGTCCAATGCCTCTAGGGAGAATGACATAACCACTTTCTATTGGCAGTGATCCTGTGCTATGTGTGTAGCCAGAAGGGCTGATATATTTTTAACGTTCTCGGTTTCCTAGTTTGGATCTGCAGCTGGGGTTCAGAAAATTTAGTATTATTGACTTTTATTCAAAGAGTCACCTTAATCTGGCTGAAAACCAGACAGAGGCATTCTACCTGCCTCTATTTCCAAGCAGGCCTGTACTTGCTGCTTTGTTTTTTTCCTTGTATTTTAGAACACGTCTGTACATCAATCATCTACCGTTAAGCTTTCCACTTGACTTCACTGTATAACCCCTGCTTTCTGTAACATTATCAATTAGGCATTAGCTAGCAGTATTTAATATTAGAAGACTGGTTCCATTTTAATATATGTTGCCAATTTTGCCTTGTCATTTAACCACAAATATGATGTTCATGACGAAGTCACACCAGAAAAGCCAGTATTGCAGCCATTAAAATAAAACTGGCTATTTCATTAATATAACTACTTGACAAATGGAAGTTGATAGTTAATTTGAAGCATACTATATACTCATCTCTGAAAATATTAGATAGATTTATGGCTTTAGTTTGCCTCTTTGGGAGTTAAATATGTAATCATAGGATGGGGCAAATTCAGTGATTATTTTCAGATCTTTATTACCTGTGAAAATTACAGGCTTAATTATCTGTTTCTGTCATGCTGGCTGGTTGGTGATATCAGAGTCATTTAACTTGGTCATCCATCCAAAACACTGTGCTGACTCTGAAAATTAAACGCTAACCAACATCCTCATCTTTAGGTGCCTTATTTGTACTGTAAAATGAATGACATAGATGGGACAAATTTTTTTTTCAAATAAATCTATACACTATGAAAAAATAGTACATGTACAATTATCTCTATTATTGAGATTTAGGAAAACAGAAGTACTACAGTATATTGTGATATGATGTAAAGCTTTTGAAAAGAGGAGTCATTTTAAATAACACAGAAAGAAAAGTAGTGAAGAAGGCGGAAAATATTAAGGGGCACTAAACTATCAGATCTCTAGATTGTGTGGACCTCCGATACACAACCTTGCCTGGTTAAATACCATCTGGCAGAAGCTACTGAGTTACATAATTACTATACAGTAAATAATGTAGGTTGTAATTCAAGAAACACATCTTACATTCTTTTGGGAAACCTCAACCATGTTGTCCAAATGAGAACCAGATTTATGGGTTGAATTGTGTCATGCCAAAATTCATACACTGAATTCCTAATTTCCAGTACTTCAGAATGCGACCTTATTTGGAGATTGGGTCTTTACAGAAATGATCAAGTTAAAGTGAGGTGATAGGTATCCCTATAAAAAGGGGAATGTTTGAGAGAGACATGAACACAGGGATAATGCCATGTGAAGAGACACAGGGGAAAGATGGCCTGGTATAAGCAAAGGTGAGAGCACTGGAACAGATCTATCCCTCACAGCCCCCATGAGGGATCAACCATGCTGAACCCTTAATTTCAGACTTCCGGCCTGGCCTCCAAAAGTTAGAGACAATATATTTCTGTTGTTTAAGCCAGTCAGTTTGTGGTCATTTGTTATGGCATCCTTAGCTAAATAATACCACCACCCTCTTCCTACGTTATTCTGCTGACTTGATGAAAGTGTTTGGACTATGATTGGCACCTGTCCCATGCTGGAAACGATACAGTCTCACTTTCCTAACCACAGTGTTAGGGACTGGGTGAATGGCCTAAACCAAAGGCCAGTTAGAGTCTTTTCATGGAGATATTTAAATTGGAATTGAGAGAATAATACCCTTACTCTTGGATGAAAAATATGAGCCCAGGAGCTGCTGGTTGCCCTTGTTTCTCTCCATGGAGAAAACCAATCAGCATAAATAGAAAATGAATGTGACATGTAGAGAGGAATAATGACAAAAAGCAGAAAAAGGCAAGAATCACTGGTTGTAGTTCTCAGATATACACCCCTCCAAGCTTTCCTGATTACATGAGGCAACAGGGAAAATTTTTATTTTTTCTTTTGCTAATTACTCTCTGTTTGATATTGTGCAAATTTCTTAAACTGAACCTAAATTCTCATCAGTAAAATGGTATTGATATTTGTTACCTTTGATATTTTCAAAAGGTCAAGTTAATCATTTGTAAAGTTCCTGGCACAAAATACATATTGGATTAAATAAATGTTTTTTAATATTAAATTCATCAATGTCTGAACAAAACTAATAATTGGTTAATAATCATGGTGCACCCTAAGATTGGAGGTCTAGAATCTTGTCTTATTGTTAAACCATAGCCTCAGGCAAAACGTACTTTTAACCCTTACCTTGTTACCTTGTTACCTTACCCGTCTGCTATGTCTATATCTTATTTCCCTTGATTTTATCTAGGCTTCTCCCTGACCCAGGTTAAGTCCCTGCTGTCTTCAGCATTCAGTGCCTCTCATTCATCCAAGTCCCTGCTGCTTGAATTCTTTCTCAAAGTGTCCTGCCTTAGTTCTGCTTGTTTGTGATCCACATCATAACGGCACCGTAGAAATATATGGTCATTACCTGGCAAACCATCAACAAAATCACCTGAGTTGAAGCCTCATTTTTTTCTGAGTTGTTGGCTGCCTTACAAACACATTTGTCCTGTGACAAGAGGAAAAATAAATGTGATGGCAATAGGTTAGCAACTAATTTACTTATGTTTCATAAAAGCAGCTGTTTAAGTGAGTTCAGTTACAGAAATAAAAAAGAACTGGTTGATAATAGATCACCCTAAGTGTCCTAGAATCTGTTTTTTAATACTTTGCTACCTTATCTACAGAATATTATTCCTGTAATAAAGTTGCTTAATGTAGGTTCTAAGGTAATTCCATGTTCAATTTCTACACAGGAGGTCATTTTGCTTTGTATGCGTGGCTTTTCATATTGTTTCACCTGAGCTGAACCTATAGTTGTTTACACATCACTGCTCTTTAGCCGTAACTAGAGGCCACATTACATAGATGTTTAAGAGATAATAGAAATGAATCATTAAATGAAATTTAAATGCACTTTAGGATGAAAAATAAGCAAATAAAAATATTTTCCAGAGGACAAATTTGATGTTATTCCATTTTTTAAAAGAAATCCTTCATATCTACATTGTTAGTAGGAATGATTTTACTAATGTTTCTAGATAGCAATAAGCTTTGACAAGATACAAAAGGATGCATGTCATATTGATGTTTACAAATGTTGAGTTTGTAATGTAATAAAAGTAATAAAATTAAACTTTACCTAATCTTGGTAACTTGTAAAAAATATAGAGTAAGTTGATTTCTTTCAAAGTTTATCATTCTGTTAACACAGGTTATACTTACAGATATTTCTTCATATATCAAATTTCCTCCTGAATAAATATTTAGTTACTCATTAGCATTATCCTAGCAAATGTTATTTGTGCCAGGCTCTAGAATAAGAATGAACAATAAAAATTAATATTATAGACAAATAAGTACTGCTTTACAAGGAGAATTAAATCCTGGTAGGAGAGAGTGCACGGTGCTTTAGGGACATATAGAGGTAGCTAATAGAGCCTTCAGGGATAAATCACATATTTTATCCTATAGAAGAAACCCAAAGTTTGTATCTTCTAACCTTTAAAACACACACTCCCACACCCACATCCACACCCCACATACCGCATACATGTGCTCATACTCACAAAAGTCACCAAAAAAGAGTTCAATATTTACATATCAGAAAAGTACAAATTTTTGAGACTAGAAAAATAAGTAATCATATTGGGGACTGACACTTGTAGCAGGATGTACATAAAGAATATAAATAAAACTAATTTGGCCAAAGTGACTTCTTAGATTCTTAATTTTCTTTTTCAGGAGAAAGATAAAATTTCTTGAATTCTGCTCCAGACCACAAGGATACAAGGAACAAACACAGATACACACACACAGAAACACATACACACATGCCACACATCTATTTTGGATCTTCCTGCACCTCTTCATTTTCTGTTCTGAAGCATCTAGAAGTGACAAAAAATGTCAGAGCCTCAAAGATATTCATTCTCCCTATTGTCTCAATCTAAGACCCTTCCTCAACTTAATCTATATTAATAAGGTTGAAAATTGGCCCAAAAAACAGACATTGCAGGGTTGGAAATTAAGTGGCAGTGACAGAGTCTAAATAAAAAAATCTCTGGACCAGATAGGTAGCAAGAGCTATAGATGGGAGAACATGTATGTGGGGTTTGGGAAATGTCAGAGCAAGGACAAGCATTAGAAAATATTCCATGACAACACAAATAATCAGAGAAAGTTCAAAACATGATTTAAATGTTCTAGAGTGAATTGCCTGAAAAGATCATGGGCAAAATTAAGAGAAATAAATACCTATAAGCAAATATTAAAGAGTGCATGTTGGTGATAATCAAAACTTTCTACTGGAACCATAAAAATAGAAGTCCTGATTAAAATGTGATGTGGTTTAAGTATACCATGGGTCATATAAAAAAAAAGAATTTAGAAAATTGAAATTAGTAAATGAGAATTTAGTACAACTCATACAAATGTTTTAAGGACATAAAGTAAAAGACTAACATAATAATAGAAATTATGGGAATATCAGCAGAAAAATGAAAACTAGATAGGAGGACAAAATGGGAATTCTAACCAGAAAGAACAATAACTGAAATGAAATTTTCACTGGGTTTGTGTGGCAAGCAGAATAATGATGTCCCCACCAAAATAAAAAAATAAGATGTCTATACCCTAATTTGAAGAATCTATGAATGTTAGATTACATAGAAATTGGGAATTGAGGTTTCAGATAAAGAATTAAGTTCCTGATAAAATGACCTTTAAATAGAGAGATTATCCTGGATTATCCAAGGGTGCCCACTGTAATCATAAGGATCTTTAAAATCAAAATCAAGAGACAGAAGAGAAGTCTTAAGTGATGTAATATGAAGGCTCAAACTGCCTTTTCCAGCTTTGAAGTTGGAGGAAGAAGACCATGAGCCAAGAAATGGGGCAGCTTTTAAAAGCTCTAAAGCTGGAAGACATAAGGAAACAGATTCTGCCTTGAAACTCTGGAAAGAAATGCAGCCTTGTAGACACCTAGATTGTAGCCCATTGAGACCTGTGTCACACTACTGACCCACAGATCTGTAAGAAAACAAATTCAACTTGTTTTAAGTCACCCAACCTGTGGTGATTTGTAAAATTAGAAATATCTAGCAATATATAAATAAGAATTTCAAGAATTGAAATTAGCAGGTTAAGTTTTAAGGACTTAGAGGAGAAAACAGACATAGGGAATCTCGGTGAAAGAATGAAAACTATAAAAGAGAACCAAATGGAAACTCTAAAATTGAAAAGGGTAATATCTTAAATGAATATTTTACTGACTAGACTTGCAACAGATTGTACACAGCCAAAGGAAAGTTCAGTGAATTTGAAGACATATCAATAGAGCACTTAACTGAAAGAATGACGAGTGCTGGACATGATAAATATGTGGTTAATGTAAAACTGGGTTTTTTTTTTTGGTAAGAAAGATCCGTACATGATTGTACTCAATTTATTATCTCCTTGTATATGTTTTTCACTCCCCATTGAGGAACTGAGTTTATTAGAAAAGAGAAAATTTAATATTCTGGAACTTTGCCAAAATTCAAAATATCTGTCCTCTTCTACTTTCTTTTTCTTGGATCCCAGCCACCATGCACTGAGAAGCCTAAGATTCATGGAAAGGCAACGTGCATCACTCAAGTAAACTGCCTCTAATGAACCCCTGGTCAAAAGAAGCACAAACTGCTAGCCAAGTGAGTGAGCTGTTTTGGTCACATAAGCCCAGACTAGCAAAGATACCTGCAACCACCGTTGACATGTATTGCAGAACTCTCTATCTGAGCCCATCCAGAACACCGCTATTTGTTGAATCCTCTAGAGCCAGTGTCTACATGTCAGATAACCCCAGCTCTATGCCCTGTCTCCAATTAATTACTTTAGACTGCTCCTTAACTCTTCTAGGCAGTTCAATGCCACTGAACTTAGAATTTCAGCACTGGACACCCAATCTCATGAGCTGACCTCTTCTAAAACTGTTGAAGGATATATAGTGGTTAATCATGTGTTCTTGAGCTTTTCTTCTCTATCGGTCATATCTGATAACATCACAACACACTGCAGGGGTATTATTCAAATAAAGTTAAAGAAACTTCATTCATGACTCCAAACCCTAAATATCTTACATCCAATAGCAATAGAGTCAGGCCCCATGCCAGATACAACTTTTAATAAAATTCCTTGGTAATCCAGTGGACTTGCTGTCATTTCTTCTGCACAAACTCTCCATCAGGACATATATTTTTAGGTTAACAGAGAGCACAGCCTAGTTCACTCTATTTTTAAGGTTGGTAGCGGAACCAAGCAAAAGTGTCAGCTTGAAAATTGCCTGACATGAGAAACACATTAACTACAAAGGGCAGTCTATCTTCTGAGCTTGGGAAGGTCAGATGGTCCCAAAGATGTAGGGAAATAGTTTTAACCACCTGAACTCTATGTGTCCAACTTTGTTTTATGGGATCTCTTTTTACTAGAAAAACCAGTGGTCACAGTGGTCATGACCTGTCTGTGTGGCAACCATGAGTCAAAGGCAGTATCATGCCTCACTACTCATTTATTTCATTTTCTCTACATCAGGGGAAAACTAAAGAAAAATAACAAGCAAACAAGGCTGAAAAACAAAACAAAACAAGACAGAAAACTAGTGACCTCCTGTAGGCAATATGGCAAAAAGAAGTAAGAAGGAATTCATTGGATCTAACTGGACAATAGTTAGACATCTAAGTAGTAGTTCTGTGAACAAGAGTGGAGATGGGAAGAATGCCAGAGTTAATGTCATGAGCCTTACAAAGAACAACGGCATAAAGAAGCTCAAGTCTCTAGGCTAGTGAGAGAAACTGGGTACTTGAACAGGAGAACATCCACCTTTAAAACAGTCATGTTCTTCAGTGACCTTTCTAGATGTCATTTTGTCAAAATATATCTGGAGCTTTAAATATTAATATATCCAAGAAAATTTCCAAGGAAACAGTCATATGTGCAGACAATTTTTATCTACAAATTATTGCAGCATTTTTATGAGTAAAAAAATGAGAATTAAAGAAATGAAACAATGTTTTCAAAATAGAAAGATGGTTGTTATCTCTCTCAATCATGAAAATCAACTCTTCAAACCCTATTTTAAATGTGGATACTTGATATGAGTACACATTCAAATTTAATGTTAATTTGAAACTGCAGTTGAGAAAGTACTTAACCTGTCTGGTGCCTCAATTTCCTTCTCTGGAAAAAGAGAATAAATACTAATACTACCTATTATTATTGTTGCGGGGATTAAATAGGAAGCACTTAGGAGTGAATTTTTTGTACAGTAATTGCTAAATAACTGTTATATCTAAAGCCTAGTTCTATAAAAGGGTGTTTGCAATATATCAGTGCTTTCCAAAATTTTTTGACCTGGACCAATGATAAGACATGCATATTATATTGTATTTCCAGTACACAAACATGTAAACACACATAAACATATGCAGTTTCACACAGAACCACACGAAAGAACTCTTAGAACATTTACTCTATGTATAGAGCACCTGATTTTTCCATTGTATGCTATGTTATGCTATGCTATGCTATACTATTTTTGCCACAGTCTGCTATTTTATTCTACTTTTTAAAATGCTGGTCGTAGACCCCCTAAGTCAATTTTACAATTGGCTAAAGCTTCCCTGGAATGCTCTTACAGATATTACATGACCTCTAAATCAGGCCATCATTTACTACCTAGTCTACCTAATCATTTAATACCTAATCTCACTAATCCACCTGTTTATTCTCTGATATTTGATTGTTTACTGTAATTCTGTCTCCTACTACTAGAATGCAAGATTATTGGAGGCAAGAAGGTTCTTCTTCTAAAATAACTAGAACAGTTGTTTTAGAAGATATTCTAACACATATTTTTAATAAGTGAGCAATTAAAATATTATGGCCCTAGGAAAAGATTAATTAAAAAAGGATAGAATGTCACAAAATTGCAAGGTGATACTTAAGTGAAATGATCTAAAGATAGATAAATAGAAGAAAATAAGATAGCTTGGTTGAGATTTGAGTAAAATATATATATTATAGATACATATATATATTTATGTTAAAAAACATGCCCCAGAGACCAAGAATAACTGCTGATGCTGTGAAATATTGAAAACATTCTAAGGCTAGATATTTTTAAGACTAAAAACAATTCAAGAAACCACTGAGAAAAATATTATATTTAATTTTCATAAACTTTTTAAAGTCATAACACACTGGGAAATATGTGTTTTAAATATTTGAAATATAAGCTTAATATCACGATCATCTGAAAATATCTTTAAGGAGGCTGGATATCTTTGTATTTATACTCAGTTTTACTACATATTTATTCTTTTTTCCTATTTTAAGTTTGGTATCATTCTGGTTTATGTAAAAACATAATCAAACATGTAATTATGTAGTCAAAAATGCTGGCGGCTACCAAAAATGAGAATATTAATATATCCATCCTAATTTAGATATTACATAGCTTCTAATGCATTATTTTCTAGTTCATTTACATTCCATATCACTGTATCAAATTACTATAGAAGTGTGGCCTTGTCAGAATGTTATAAAATGTGACAGCAAACTAGTAGCTGACTATATATATACACAGTGAATTAAACTCAGTGAACTGTCAGTATAACTTGATATTGGTTGGATATTTAAATTGAATTTGTAATTTATTTTTGAATAGGATGTCTTATAACCCACTATGTTAAAATAACCGGACCAAACGCACAGAAGATTTTATTTTTTTATAATTTTTTATTTTATTTATTTATTTATTTTTGCAATATAGTTGCTTTACAATGTTGTGCTAGCCCCTGCTGCACAGCAAAGTGAACCAGCCATATGTGTACACATATCCCCTCACTTTTGGATGTCCCTCCCATCCAGTCACAAGAGCACCGAGTAGAGCTCCCCATGCTATACAGCAGGTCCTCACTAGTTACCTATTTCATACTCAGTGGCATATATTTATCAATCCCAACCTCCAAATTCATCCCACCCCTTTTTCCCCACTGGTGTCCACACATTTGTTCTGTACATCTATGTCTCTATTTGTGCTTTGCAAATAGATGCATCTGTACCATTTTTCTAGATTCCACATATATTCATTAATATATGATATTTGTTTCTCCCTTTTCACACAGATTTTAAATGTAGTGCATGTTAACAGCAAAACTATACCACAGCAACTTCATTAGCAATATTTTTCACATATTCTTTGAACATTTTTCTTTTGAAATACAGTAAAGATAAAATTGAGTAAAATGAATCTCTTTGGTTTAAGTAATAATAATAAAATTTATATATACTGCTTGCTCACATTAAGAAACATTGCCTTTGAATCTCAGAAAGGTGGGCATTCATAAGAATCACAAAGAATATCCACCAATGTGCATGTTCATCTTTATTGGAAATGAAAAAAAAAAAATTACCCTACATGAATATACTAATTACACTCCCACTAGTGGTAGGATGAAAACTTCTCTTGTCTCACACTCTTATACACTTAGTATAAATAGATTAATTTCATTTTAATTATTATCAAATTGATGAACATAAAATTGTATTTTATGGATTTAAAGTTCCTTCTGATATTCATGGGATTGAGCTTCTTTACATAGGTTTCTAGTTTATTTGCATTTCTTCTTCTGTGAAATACCTGTTGATGTTTTTCAACCACTTCCATTTGATAACTGTTTTATTGACTCATAGATATTGCTTATATATTTGGAATTAAAATCCTTGGTTGGTTCTGGCAGTGAATGGCCTACATTTTCACTCTAATTTTTATTTATTTATTTATTTATTTATTTATTTATTTATTTTGTGGTATGCGGGCCTCCCTCTGTTGTGGCCTCTCCCGTTGCGGAGCACAGGCTCCGGACGCGCAGGCTCAGCGGCCATGGCTCACGGGCCCA
>NC_041214.2:140333850-140365394 GCF_002837175.3 Physeter macrocephalus | reverse complement strand
GGACCGGGGCGCGAACCCGGTCCCCCTGCATCGGCAGGCAGACGCGCAACCACTGCGCCACCAGGGAAGCCCACTCTAATTTTTAAATAAATAACATTTTATGTTGAATAAGTCAACTTTATAAATTATTTCCATATTTTTTTGTCTTTTAAAACTTTCTACCCAAATTTATAAAGTATTCACTTAGTGTACTTACTAAAGTTTTATAATTTGCCTTTTACATCAACTTCTATATGTGGAATCTAGAAAAGTGATACAGATGAATTTATTTACAAAGCAGAAATAGAGACACAGACATAGAGATAGGCCATATGGATACCTGGGTGCAGTGGTGGGAGAGGTGGGATGAACTGGGAGATTGGAATTGACATATATACCCTACTGTGTATAACATAGATAACTAATAAGAACCTTCTATATAGCACGGGGAACCGTACTCAATGCTCTGTGGTGACCTAAATGGGAAGGAAATCCAAAAAAAGATGGGAGATATATATATATATATATATATATATATATATATATATATATATATATACACACAATATATATATATATATATATATATATATACGTATAGCTGATTCATTTTGCTTTACAGAAGAAACTATACAGAAGAAATTAACACACCACTGTAAAGCAAGTATACTCCAGTAAAAAAAGAAACAAAAAAAAAACCCACTTCTCTATTCAATGTTATTTTTCCAGGTCATGAGTAAGGGATGGAATTTTATTTTTCCCCATATGAACAACTAATTGTTTCATAAGTAAGTACTGAATAACTCATTTTATTACTGTAGAGTTGTACTACATGTTCTTAATCTCTTTCTTTTAGATTTTATTCCATGTATTTATTTTTTATTGTTATTGAAGAATAGTTTATGTATAATGTGTTAGCTTCAGTTGTGCAGCAAGGTGATTCAGTTATATGTATATATACATATATATGTGTATATATATATATACACATATATGTGTATATATATATATATACACATATATATATATTCTTTCTCATATTCTTTTCCCTATAGGCTATTACAAAATATTGAGTATAATTCCCTGTGCTATACAGTAGGTCCTTTTTGGTTACTTATTTTGTATATAGTACTATGTATATGTTAATCCCAAACTCCTAATTTATCCCTCTCTACCCCTTTCCCCTTTAGTAACCACCTAGAGATTATCATACTAAGTAAGCCAGAGAGAGAAAGACAAATATCATATGATATCACTTATAGGTAGAATCTAAAAAAAAAAATGATACAAATGAACTTATACACAAAACAGAAATAGACCCACATAGAATACACATTCTTAATCTCTAAAATTTAACATTATAATCTAACATCTGATTGAGAAAGCCCTACCTCTATTTTTTTCTAAAGAATCTTGGCTATTTTCAGTCATTCATTCCCCTATATCAATGAGTCTCAATTAGCGGTGATTTTGCTCATAATGGGATGTTTGATGATGTCTACAGACACGTTTGATTGGCATGAAAGGCATCTGGAGGGCACACACCCAAAGATGCTACTAAATATCTAGCGACACACATGGTGGCACCCCACAGCGAAGGCTAAACTGGCTCCAAATGTCAATAGTACCGAAGTTGAGAGCCCTGCTCTAGATGAATATTAGAATCAGCGTGCCTGATAATACTTAGTTGGAAATTTGATTTGAATGCCAACAAAAATTTTGGAGATATTTTTCACCCATGATATTAAGTGTTTCTATCCCTAAGCTAGCGTATATCTCTAAGTCCTTAAGCATATAACTCTAGGTACTAAAATGTTAAGATCTGTATTCAACATTTTGTTAAATATTCTTCAGTACTAGCCACAAAATTTTTATTATATTCTTCTTATGTACTTAATTATTTGCTAAAATTCTAAAAGTTATTCATTTAAACTGCATTAGTAGATTAATTTTTATAGAAATGCACTTGAATTTTATATTAATTTTTAAACACCAAACTTTATTCATGACTTTATAAGTTCTAATAATTTGTCTGTATTTTTATTAAATTTTCTGCAAGTTTTTTCTCTCCTTTCCAGATATGTAACTTTGATTTATTTTTCTCACCTTCATATGGCTACAGGAATCTTCAATATATATATTTCTTAATGAAACTGGTAATAGCTGAAATCTTAATTTTTTTCCTGATTCTAAAGGTATGCTTTCAACAATTCATGTTTAATCATCGCGTTCAGTGTTTCATACCTGCTTGTAATAAGATTTAAAAGTTCTCCACTATTTAGGTTGAAAGGTGTTTTAAACATTAATTTATTTTGAAGTGTACGTATTTTCTGTATTTATTGAAATAGTATTTATTTTAATATGTTAATGTGGGGATTCCATGTTCGACTTGCCAATATTAAGCATTTAGCTTATTCATGGGATAAATGAAATCTTTTCATAATGTACCAATGTATTTTATGTATTGTTCAATAATTAATTTATGATATGACTACATTTTCAGTGAAAATAATATGGATTTTTTTCTTTCTTTCAATCTATTTCAATTATTTTAGTATCAAGATTATGCATGGCTTATAAAATGAGATGAAGAATGTCCAGTTTTTCTATTTACTGAAAGCATTTCTGTAATAGTAGAACCACGTTTATTTACTATATGGTAGAACATTCCTGTAATGCATTCTATACAGTATGCATATATAACTTTGTGTAGAGTTTTTTTCATTTCTACTTAGATTGCATTTATGGTGCAGAGGCCATTCAGGTACTCTATTTCTTCTTGAGTCAATTTTTATGTTATATTTATTTTTAAGAGTATATTAATTTCCTCTGTGCTCTCCTATTTATTGGGACGGGCTTATTCACAGTAACTTTCATGTGCTGATTTCTACCATGCAGCTATAAATACGTGAGTGTGTGTGTTTTGTCTTCTACCCAGTGTCACATTTAATTTTTTTTCTTGGATGTCCTTTCCTTTATAGCTTGGTTTATTTTCCAATCATTCCCCCACTATGATTGTTATTCTCTGAAATCAATGTTAAACATCCTAGGTAACATTCTCCTAGTACATTCCAGACTTCCTGGTAGCCGTTGGATTTCTTTCCTGTTTCCTCTGCTCAATGCAACTGT
Source organism: Physeter macrocephalus (assembly GCF_002837175.3). Classification (NCBI taxonomy): domain Eukaryota; kingdom Metazoa; phylum Chordata; class Mammalia; order Artiodactyla; family Physeteridae; genus Physeter; species Physeter macrocephalus. The sequence continues at coordinate 140,362,286 of NC_041214.2, read as the reverse complement.
CATTTCAGAATTTCAATTTTGTAGTGGTTGGCAGAATCCCTTAGTGTGAAAATGGGCCAGATGCTTGTTTCTGACTCATGGTTTTTGCTTTATTTTTGTTTGAAAGTTCCAAATCATCTTTACCCTTTAGCTAGTTCTATGTTAAATGTAATAAAAGTTGTTTAATTTATCCAGTATTATACCTCCCCAACCTGCGATGTTTTCTTTTATATGTATATAATATCTTTCTATGGCTTGAAACAGAAAGTCTGTATTTTTGGTGCACGTATCCATCTGAGTCTCACATACTGCCACAATATTTGCCAAATACTAGAACATATCACATGAAAATAACTACACATGCACTGGACAGCAATAATGGAAAGAATATTGTCACACACTCTACGCTCCAAGTAACGGTTACCCTCAATGTCATGCATTAGATTATCTATGATAGCCACCTACTTTCCCTTATTCTTTTCAGTTTTCATTAATATGTATCCATACAGCATCAACTGTGTGGTGAGTACTCTCCAAGGCATTAAATACAAAAAGATAAAAGGATTTCTGACAAACCCTTCCTTAGATATTTTGAATCTCACATGCAGTCTTATTGTAAAGTTAAGAGTCTTAAAGTATTACATATTGACAGAAAAATACTCCTCGTTTCTTCAAATAAGATTATCCCTTAGGTTGTTCATTAGATATACTAAAAATTCCATATGTTTAGAGTAAGCAGTTCAGTTGGGTGGCCTTCTTGGGAATTTAAACTTTCAAAAGGACGTGCATAAAACACTAAAAAAGACATGGAATTTTGGATCAGAACAAATAGCACATAAAGACTATCTTGTTCCAAAATATCAACTGCACTAGAAGCCATTTAATCATCATAAGACATTTTCTTTATGAATAAAATGATAATAACAGGATCAGGACCAACTTAGCTCATGGGATCAGTAAAGAAAGTGCAATCAATAGTGGTACTGTAAAAGAATATACAGATGTTACTAAAGTGCCCTAAAAGTACTAAATATTTCAGAACACTCTAAGGTAATGTCAGTTTATAGTAATCTTCATGGCTGGATGCAATGAAAGATAAGAAACAGAAGGAAATAACCAATTTGATTACTAAGGGTGATTGCTCTTCAAAAGGAGGAAGAATAATATAGATTTGAGAAGTTAGAGGCATTTCTCCAATGTTACTCTTGGCATTAAACATTGGCAATGTTTAAATATTTCATTTCTAATGTACCTAACACAAGATCTGGCACATACTCAGTGTTCAGAAATGTATTTACTAACTGTTTTCAGAGAAGTGAAATGCTTTCATTAGAAGCAGGTCAATGTAAATATGTTGTCTCTTTATGAGACAAAATAAGGAAATTGTCCTCATTGTTACAAAAACTGTATCAGAGAGTAACAGGGATAAAATGAGAATTAACTAGGATGGAATTAACCTTGGCAATAAGGCTGAGGTCTTGAAGCTTATTTCTGCATTCTTAGGTTTCTTTCATTTCTTTTTCCCACATGTGAATGTCTTGTTTTCTATTTCCAATCTGAAATCTAAGTACTAGATATATTTCCAAATTTGAGAAGACATTATTATAGAATAACCCCATATTGATTTAAGAAAGACTGCATTGTTACCCATATTGTTTTGTTACTTTCTACTTCCCTACTCCCCTCCATCCCAGACAGAAAAAGGGTTTCCTGGGATCCAGGTTTTCACCGTGGAGAAATAGAAGTGTGTCCTTGATTTTCATAGGTAGAAGTGTATTTACGGTCTACAAAGGTTTATAACTGAAAAGCAAAAAAAAAAAAAAAAAAAAAAAAGCTAAATTGAATTGGAAATAAATAAACAGAATAAGAATCAAAAGAGGCTTAGTGCTAACCTAAAAATAAAATCTTTCAGTATGCTAAAGGCTTCATTGTGAAACACAAGTCTGAAAGTAAAAGACAGAGTAGGCATATGTCCAATTCCTTAGCTGTTCTCTCTTAAATTTCTTAGTTTCTTTTCTGAAAGAAATATGAAAGCATAGAGGAAATTAATATACTCTTAAAAATAAATATAACACAGAAATTGACTCAAGAAGAAATAGAGTACCTGAATAGTCTCTGCACCATAAATGCAATCTATGTAGAAATGAAAAAATCTCTACACAAAGTTATATGTGTATATGGTATGGAATGCGTTACAGGAATGTTCTACTATACAGTAAATAAATGCAGTTCTAATATTACAGAAATGTTTTCTGTCAACAGAAAAACTGGACATATAAGTTAATCAATAAATAACATTATATTAATTATTTTATGTATTTTATTTTTCATTCAATAGATGATTTAACTATAGGAAAGATACACTTCGTGTGGCTTAATTCTTCTATCTTTTATTTAGCCTAATATACAGCTGTAGACAACAGCTGAGTCATTATCCCTAATTAAGGTGAGATCAAGCCACACCACATAAGAGAGACTTACAGAAAGGCTCCTTGATACAGACACCCTAATACGTAGTAGCTTTGGGGTAGACAAAGAAGGCATGGAGATTCTGGAGTCATTTATGATCCTTTATTAAAGGACGATAAGTCTTAATACAAGCTGATGGCTAAATAGAACAGCATATATGCCAACATTCTCTTCACTGGTGGAGCAATCATATTGGGCCCTCACATTCCCATGAAGGTTTTTGTTGCCACTTTATGTTGCTGAAATATAGGAGGATCTTATCAGGGCTTCAAGTAACTTCCCTTATAATTCAGATGGAAAGAAAGCAAGTTATATCTTCTGAGACTTTCTCAACTGCTCTGAAAACTCTACCAATATGTCTTCCTGTCCTTGTCCAGGTAGCATGTAACAACCCCAACACTTCCCTGAGTATTTTCTGCTAAAATGGCTCAACAGATGATGGGTCACCCAGAAACAGTTTTCAGGGATTCCTTATCCTTGATATGTCCAGGCTGTAAGTGTGCTTGAGTCTTTATTTTATTTTATTTTATTTTAACATGGGTTAGCAAACTACTTTCTGCAGGAAAAATATGACCACATGTGTTAGTAAATAAAGTTTTACTGGAATTCAGCCATGTGCACGCATTTAGTCTGTGGCTGCTTTTGTGCTACAACATTGATTACTGAGTCCCCTACAGGGACTCTATGGTTTATAAAGCCTAAAATATTTACTATCTGCACATTTACAGAAAAGGTTTGTCAATCCCTGCTCTAATAAGTGAAAGAAAAAATAAACATATTGCCCCCAGTTTATTAGTTAATTTGTAACCATGTTGCTGATGGGGAGCAAAGATGGGATTTACTATGATGTAGACTCAAGAAATAATACAAAGAGGTAATATTGCAAGTGACTTGTCCAAGAACAAATTTTAAGATAGTCAGAATTTGTATGAATATTGAAATCATTTTCCTCAATGCAACTATTCTTCCCACCATACTCTATCAATTACAGAAACGTAATCTTTCCAATCTTCATGTTATTAGAGAGTAAGTGAGCAACAAACTACAATATTTTTTACGTAAAATAAAAATTGACCGAAAAAAGGGCACTCAATTTTCTTTCTATGAAAATATTCTGTTCCAAGTACCCTGACATGAGAGCCACTCACAGCATCAGGAAGTGAAAAGACTAAAAATCACTTAATCACCTTCAAACTTATAGTATTAACAACTTTAGAAGTAGAAAGCTCATGCAATGAAGAGAAAATAAGATGTTGTGATCTTTAACTATCAGCACTCATCATTTTCCAACTATGGAATTAAAATCTCATAAAATTAAAATTCTATACTTGTGTGAATTACACATTTAAACTAACTCTAGGGCTTCCCTGGTGGCGCAGTGGTTGAGAGTCCGCCTGCCGATGCAGGGGAACCGGGTTCGCGCCCCGGTCTGGGAGGATCCCACGTGCCGCGGAGTGGCTGGGGAGAGGCCACAACAGAGGAAGGCCCGCATACCAAAAAAAAAAAAAAAAACTAACTCTAATGCTCCCTACTGCAATTTATTACAATGGTTTCTCAGGATTTTCATACTTTAAAAGTCTCCTAAAACTTAATCATTCCAATAGTTCATTTAAAGTTACTGTGTATATTTAGTTCACTGAAAGCCTACCCAATTCATAAAGGAAAAAATATATGAATACATAATGTAGTACTTTCACATTTAGCCATCTGTGCACAATATGAATCATTTATTTTAATATTTTGAAAGGATTTTACAAACCATAGCTTATATTTATCATTCTGTCTTTGATAAATAGCTATGTGAGCAAGGAATGGTCCCAGCAATTAGTGTAACTATTCATGTAAAATTTTTCGAGTATCATTTCGGTATAATATGATGAATTTCCTTTATTCCTTTTCTTAGTTTTATAAGAGGAATTTTTCATTTCATATTTAATGAATATAAAACTCAAACATGTTTCTATGGGAAATTTAAACTATCTAAAAGGAAGCAATTGCTTCATTCCTAATAAGACTCCTAAATTATTAAGACAAATGAGAGGCTATATGTATCAAACATAATTTTCCTTATTTTATGTTAACTGACCAATTCAAAATAATTTGGAGAGTATTTTTATTCTCTTCCATATCATTTACAACCCATCAAATAGAAATATTTTTTGATTTGTACTCTTCCAAGTTTTGTTAACAATATCACTACCATGGCAAACAAAAGAATGACAGTTTTAAGGGATAAAAGAACATGCTAAGAGAATATAAGATGTTACCATTAAAAATCACTGTATCCAAAATAATCACTACCAAAATCCATCTGATAGCCAGAGAGAGCAAAGATATACTGTGTCATAAAATATCCATTTTTAAAAGGGTTAATACATCTTAGGTTGGTCTAAAATGATCACATGAGTGAAAATTTACCACTACATATTTGAAATGTCTTAACATATATATTTAAAGTTCAGGAAATGAGTATTGTTTAATAGAAGAAAATGAGGTGATATATAACAAATAAAAATAATATGTCTATCAACATGGATTATTATAGAAAATACCTAGATTTTGATTTAGTTATTTTTCCACAAGTATCAGAAATAACAAATAAACATACAGACACACACACACGGATATATGATATATTTTACATAATATACTAATATTCATACACATATAAGTATGTGTGAATAATATATATAACATAATATATTAACATGTATTCTTACCATAATTTTTAGAAAATTTGGAATCACATGAAATAACATGTAAACCAGAAACAGAACTAGAAGGAATCTAGCAAAGTATTCATCCAAAGTTCTTCTTTTTGCATCTGAATAAAAAAGTGAATACATGGGAGTCAAAATCACTTGTCTATTGACAGATATACTGTTACTGATTGAGCTGGAATTAGAAACAAATGTTATAATTCCAGTGAATTAGACACAAATGTCCAGACCAATGACATTCCCATTATTTCCATAGAGAAGGGAAAGCAGCTAAAATTTAAGTCAAAAGACCAGGGTTCACGTTCCACTTTGGTCACTTAGCATGCCTGTGACTTTGGGCAGATAGATCACCTAATTTTTTCTGAATTTCAGCTTTTTTTAATTCCACAAAATAGAGATCATAAAGAGGCCCTTAGTATTATTGTAAAGAGCTTAGATATAGTATGAAATTGGTTTAAGCTTCTCTAGCCTGTTAAGCAACATTAGTTAAGTGCCATAAACATTCTTTCTCATTGTGTATGTTCCTAATAGAAAGTTACAAATGTAGAAGAACTGTTAAATGTCTCATTTAATTCAAGATATCTTTATTTTTGATGGTTCAAATAGTAGTATAACTTGTAAGACATATATATATATGCATATATATTGATTAAAAATAATGGCATAACATGTACAAGAAAGCAATAGTGGGCTTAAAATCTTTTTTTATGGGTTGGAGAGATTGAGTGATGTAATCAACTATATGAGCATTCAGATATATGTAGCCCTTGATTCACTTACTCATTTCTCTTTTAAGATTCTAAACTTATACTATGATTCAAAGTCAAACAAAACAAAACAAACCTCTGTGGCTGAAAATCACAACATCTATGTTATTCTGTTCATGATGTCTTTTTTTAGTAATCTTATAGGAAAAAAAAAAGGGTCTGGCAGAGGGTACTTGGCATTATCTGATTAAAAAGGATATTGCTTAAACCTTTTGTGGTTCCAGCTTCATTTACCCTGCTCTCAAATTCCTGCCTATAGTAATACTGTCCGGTGTAAGAAAACATAGCCAGATACTCTGTGCTCAAAACTGAACCTGTGAAACCCTTCCCATGTGGCTCTACTCATAGTTGGTGTTTCCCTATGAACTTGTGCCAATACTGTTTACTTCTTTTGGAGCAAAGAATGAGCTACTATACAAAAGTACAAAGAAAATAGTAAGAAAATGGTTGCCCTAGCCTAAACGTTTAAAAAGAAAAATCATTTCCTCTTAAAATAAGAAAACAAAATTGAAAAATCAAGAAAAATAAACTTGTGGTGTCAGACTGTCAATGGTAGAAACAGCTGCAGCAAATATGAGAACAAGAGAAATCTTAATTGAAACAGCTGTTTTAAAATGTGCAATTTTAAATGGTATACAAACATTGATGTAAATTTTAAATAAAATGGAATTGATTGGAAGCATAATTAAAACCCCAAAGAAACAAAAATAATCTTGATGAAAACTAAATTAGAATGATAACAAATAATTGGCTTTGCCTAGACAACAGAGTATTAGATAGTGGAGGAGAGGTATTTTTTATTTTAACTTCAGTGCTACTTAGGCAAACATGTATCCAACAAGGTCTCAGTAGACATTTTCAGTGATGATAAACTTTAGAGAGAAATGAACTTCCAAAAAAAGTGCCCTCTCAACATCTTAAAACACAGTCTAATAAACTCCTATAATGCAAATATCTAAAAATTTTCCAAAAAGGTAAGTATTAAACTAATTGAAAAAAATTAAAATTTATCACATTTGCCCAAATTTTCTCCTTATTCTGGTCTACAAGTTGTCAAGAATGTTGAAGAGTCTGAGATTTCACTCTACTTTCAAGCCAACAAGATAGGATGCCACAGTTTCATGGAAGATGGCAGATGACACAGACTCCTGAATCAGAGTAAAGGATTGCATGAGCACAGTTTAACATGCAGCACAAAATCACACAAGAATAATTCTGTCAATTCTCCTTGTCCCAACTTCCACAAGGTCCATGTGGATGGGCCTAGGTGTATGACTATGACTATAAACAGAATGGGTCCCATTTGATTTAGGAAACACAAAAATTATAAATATTTTATAATAGATAGTAAGCAAATATGCTCATAAGCAAATATGTCTGTCTGGAGACAGACACTATCTCTTTCATGACTTTTTTGCTATACAGACATCTTTTAAAAGATAGTCTACCACAAAAGGCAATTAATGCTTTTCTTTACAAAGGGTAGAGAAATACAAGAGACCGTGGGGGTATGTTCTCCCAATAATGGCGATTTTTCACTCTGACACCAGATCTAATCCCCAAACCTGGGAAAACCAAAGTGGTTGCCTGAGAAGGAGGTCCATCTCTTTCTTGTCTGACCTTTCTCTCATTTTTACCTCAGAACCACTTCTAAATTTCCCTTAACTATAGTAACTGCTGTCAAGTCACATGTGTTGCACATATCCACACTGTCTGTCATGGGGAATATTATTGAGACAAGAAGCACAAATTGTGTCTAATTTAGAGCAGAGCAAGAATGCTGGAGAAAGCAGAGGCTGCTGAAAAAGGCTATTAAAAAAGTTCTACCATAATCGAATACAGACATTTAAGAATGGTTAAATGTGAGACCCATGTGTGCTGCATATCTCATAAAAGCCAAAGGTTTCTGGAACATAGAAGTTGTTCCTACACAAATTTTGATATTAGCTAAAATTTTTGAATTTGGAATAATTCATCTAAATTTTCCTCCAAAATGTAATTTGTTCTTATGTATTTAGCTTTATAGGAGGCTATTCTAGTTTTTTTTTTACTCAAAGGCCAGAGTGAACCTGATGCTGAGGGCTGGACTCATCCAAAGGCTCATTCACTCACATGACTATTGGTTGATGCTATCAGCTAGGAACACAGCTGGGGATGCTAGTAAGAACACCTGCATTCCTCAAGGCATGCTGTTCTATGAGGTGTGCTATGCTATTAGTCCTGCTGTTTTACGGTGATGAGAAATGAGACCAGTGAATTCCAAGAGTAGGAGCTGAATCTTGTGTTTCACACACTGTAAAGGAATTCCCTATTCAGAAGCAATGTTCTGTTGCATAACATGAAAGTGACCAAGGCTTTTTATGAAACATGAATGGTGGCTTTGAAAAAATATTTACAGACAGTGAAAAAAAATCCAGTTAGGTTATTTTTCAGTGAGAACAAAGGACTATGCCTTCCATAAAGGAAATGTTATCAATCTGCCATCAAGTACATAGCTGGCTTCAATGGGAAAGAGTGTCTTCTTAAGGCTCCGTATTGATCTCTGCTACAGGCAGGTTTTGCACTGAGTAGATGAGTACAGTCAAATAAGTTTTGGTGAATTCAAGTCCATGTTGCTTAGCCCACTCATCATCTCCATCTCTACCACCACGACACTATGTAGATGAACCTATGGTTAAGCACACATGTTGATGTGGAGAGGGGCTGATATCCACAGAACAGATCATCTTTACTACTTGACAATAATGTTTTCCTTAAGTTATTCTTTCTTGAGCATTCAAATGGGACATATAAATCTTTTCCAGGACTCTTTGTTAATTTTCCAATTGTGTTCCTTCCGTGTCACTGTACTTTAATCCATACTATTATCCATTGCTCATGAATGAGTATAGATCTATACCTGTCTCTCACTCTCTTTCAAATAAAAAATAACAACAAAGAGCACTGTTAGAACTTCTTTCCACTGGAATGATTTTACTTTTCCACTCCCCTCAATTCACCTCGAAATGAGGTTGTAGTAAAGAGCCAGGGGAAAACAAAAACAAATATATTTCATACATATATTTTATACATATATACACATATATACTTTTTATACATATATATGTATGTATATATACACACACACATATTTGTTTTTTGTTTTTCTTGATTCTTTACTATGGGCTCATTTCATACATGCAAATGCACACACACACACACACACATGACCCTTGAGCAACACGGGTTTGAACTGTGCAGGTTCACTTATATGTGGATTGTTTCTTTCAGTAAATGTAGTACTAGAGTACTATATGATATGTGATTGGTTGAATCCGCAGATGCAGAACAGTGGATGCAGAAGGCCAACTAAAGTTATATGTAGACTCTTGATTGTGTGGAAGGTTAGCACCCTTAATCCCTGTGTTGTTCAAGGGTCAACTGTATATATATATTTGCATTTGTGTGTGTGTGTGTGTGTATTAGATACCTGTTGCCAGGGAATATGTTGGCGTTTATCTAACATCAAAACTGGATTTGGAACAGCTGCTGCAACTGGAGCCACCATCAGTTTTAGCTTACAAAATGCACTGTCATTCTCCAAGATCATTCTGTATTCTACAGAGGACAGTTAGGTGTACTGAATAAGGATGTGGGATGTGTTAGCAATCAACCTTCCATCTTTCATGTTCTTGGTGGTGAAAATTGGTAGTGGCAATAATCTCTACAATACTATTTTAAAACCCCTCACTGCATGGATCAGGAGATGAGTGTGACGATTCTGGCAGTAGCTGAATAAATCCATTGAAGCTATACAATCTGAAATTGAGGAATTCATCACAGGGTACATTTCAGGACTTGTGTTCCAGAACCCAAAACTCCATTAATCACCTCAATTCCATAATCCCATATTCTTCCTGGGGCTACAGGAATGACTGTCAATTCAGTATTCGTAACCAGTATTCCCAAGCAACTTCTAGTTGTACTCCCTTCCCCACTGCACAGTAAATAGCCAAACTTTGGGAAAAGTTAGCAGGAAGACATATACTACAATTTGGTGGTGGGGGTATGGAGTTCTTCCTCAAGCATGCTCAGCTTTCTTTTCATTCATAGATTTTTTTGGGGCTACAGTAAGCTGTTAGCCTGGGAACTGGACTGTGATGCTCTTTTGGTGACTTAAGTCAGACTTCTAATCAGCGGTCCTAGAATTTTTTTACTTCATAAGTCAAGAACCTTTTAGTTATTGTTGTTACTGCTATTGTTGATGATGATGGTGACGGTTCCATCATCATCATTATTTCATCCCTAGGTTTTCCATTATCTATTAGCCAATGTCAGAAACCTCTTTAGGTAAAACCATTCGATTACAGCCATGACCTGGTCTCCATTACACTACTCACATATACCTTATTTTGGCCATTTGGTGCTGACTCTTGTCTTGGAATTCCACTACCTCCATTTAGAGTGCCCAGTTCAGAGAAAACACTTTCCACTGTCATTCCTGTCAAGCAGATATCACAGAGCACATTAGGAATTCTGGGACCAAATCTGATCCAGTGACTCAACTTCCCTTCCTTCATAGAAATAAATGTGTAAGTACACCAACAAATAAATTACCATAGAAAACTTTAGAAAGGTAAATGGGAATATTTTAAGATCTTCAAAACTATTAACTCATTTGATCCTTACAACCACTTTATGAGGTAGGTACCTAAACTTATGAGGAAGGTGTTACTTCATTGTCCTATATCTAACAGCTTTACATCAGTCTCTCTACTTTTTGAACCAGCTATGTGATGATTGCCTACATATACACTAAACTTTTTAATAGTGATATTCTCTGATTGGTGGTGATGGGGATGGTGTGATAAGAAAAGGGAAGGGTACTTTTATTTCTAACCATATATACATTAATATTTCTATAATACATAATACATTTATAAATATATTTGAAATTAATAAAATAATACAATTTATTTATTTAAGTGTATGACTAAAAATTTCCAGGCAACCTCACATGTTTCTCTAATTCCTTTGCCTAAAAACAAATCATGGTGGCCAATACTGGAAGATATTATTGGGATTTCTGTTATCACTCACTCACAGAAGGTGCAACACTAAGTTGACAATAGACTGCCAAGATCTTGTATTAGGCATAGTTAATACTGTTTCAAGAAAAACTAGGAATCTTGTTTTAATACTTTTTCTTGTGGATATTCATAAAGCAAATCTAGAAGTAGGAATACTTAGCTGGCAATGAAACTTCTGAATCTTTGGGAAAAACAATTTATGTTTGTTTGCTTCAGTTATTTGTTTTTTGTCTTACTACCTGAGTGAATCCAAGCAAAGGATATGTCATTGCCAATCCAAAGAGGTAAAGGAAAATCTTTAAAGGATATTCCAGGATAGGAACTTTAAAGTAAAATATTAATCAGAATTTATAAATAATAACATTAAGTTATATTTGTAAATAGGTAAGATGATACAGACCATTAAACTAAAGTCATATAAAATTTTTTTAATTTAAAGCAAAAATATCCTAAAGTTTATTGTGTTTGTCTAAATGTGGTCTCTTTAATATTGTCCTCAATATACTACAAACTATCTTGGATTACAAGAGTTTAACTGAAAATTTGGTTAGTCAAGTGACTTTTCTAGTCACCCAACATCACAAAGCAAAATTATTTGCATAGAGTCAAGCAGTAGCTAAGATGTGAATAAACTCAATGTTCTAATCTTTACATGCTCATTTCAGTAAAATATTTTCTGATTTTGAACTTCAGAATTAACATAATATGTAACCTTGTAGATTAGAGAATGGACACATATAGTGCAAATTTATACATAAACTTATGCAAAAAGCACAGGTGTACAAAATGCTGATACTCAAGAAAGTGCCATTTGTGCCAGTTCATTGACCAGGAATCACTTCTCCCATTATGAATCAATATGATTTCTGCTTTGTTTCAATACCGTGTTTATGAAAGACAATCCATACTGTGGCATTTGGCAGAATATATATTCATACTGATTAGATACCTACATGAAAAAGAAATTCACTTTTATTGAAATATGTTCAACAATCTCATATTGAATTACAGGTTTCTGCTTCCAACCAAGATGGAGTAACAGGACCTGATCCAGGCTCCCACTTGAAACAACCAAAACATGAGAAAAATAAACTGTAACAAGCAGTAAACATTAGGCAGTAAAGGACAGTGATCTCTGAGAGATGAGAAACAAACAAGATAAGCCTACAACTGACCCAGCTTACTTCCATAAGAGGGTTTCCTGGCTGCAGTACAGGGAGGGGGGATCTAGGAATAACCCAGAAAACTGAGTTAAGGAGATTAAGCTGAGAAACCATGGAGATTGAAGTGACTAGACTCTGTAAGAAAGAGTACCAGAGAGGAGAGGGTATCCTTGAGTTTTCAGCTGAGTACTGATCTGCTCATGAATTTGAGGAAGTCACCCTGGGCCTTGGAAAGAACCACCTCAACAGATTAGAAGTAGTAGTGCCCAGATGTACACAGAGCTAGGAATACCACCAGCCAGAATGGAAAAACTCAAGTCACTGGGTCTTGGGTAAGAGCATAGAGAAGGATCTTACATCAGTAGTGGTAAATATTTAATACTAGTTTGGGCACAGACTGTACTCATCTAACAGACCTTAAAAGTAAAGCCCAGAAAAATAAAACTGGTTTAAAGTCAATTAACTGTATTTCAATTTCAAGAATATTTATAGAAATAAATAAGGTATGGAATACAACAAGGAAAATTTTTAAAGTATGTTATCCTGTAAAAAATTACTAGACATGCAAAGAAGCAGGAGAAAGTGTTATGTCCCATAATGGTGAGGAATATCAATCAACAGAAAGTGATGCAGAACTGACAGAAATATTAGGATTAGCAGACACTTGTAAGCTGTTATTATAACAGCATTGCATTTGCTCAAAAGTTAACATAGAAAATATTTTTTAAAAAACACATAATTAAACTTCTAAAGATGATAACCACAAAGCACTAAATGGAATTAATGACAGTTTAAGAATTGCAGATAAAAAATAATTAAAATGGGACTTCCCTGGTGGCGCAGTGGTTGAGAGTCTGCCTGCCGCTGCAGGGGACACGGGTTCATACCCCAGTCTGGGAAGATCCCACATGCCACGGAGCAGCTGGGCCTGTGAGCCATGGCCACTGAGCCTGTGCATCCGGAGCCTGTGTTCTGCAACGGGAGAGGCCACAACAGTGAGAGGCCCAATTTTATAATAACTATAAATGGAGTATAATCTTTAAAAATTGTGAATCACTATGTTGTACACCTGAAACTTATACAGTATTATGAATCAACTATGCCTCAATTTTAAAAAAAGAACATGAAACATCAGCATAAATTATCCAAAATGAAATACGGAGAAAAAAATTATGTAAAAATTAACAAAATATCAGTAAGCTGTAAGATAACTTCAAGTGGCCCCAAATAAATGAAATTAGAGTTCCTTAAAAAAAAGGAGAGAGAGTGATGGAGGAGGAAAAATATTTGAAGAAATAATGGCAGAAAATATTCCAAATTTGATGAAATCCACAAACCTTAAATTTCAAAAGCTCAGAGGACTCCAATTCCCCCAAAATGTGAAGAAAACTACAGCAGGAAACATCACAAAGAAACTGTGTAAAGTAATGAAAAAGAGGAATTTTTTAAATCCAGGAAAGGAAAAAAAAGTACTCATTATATGCAGGGAACAAGGATGAAGATTGCAGCAGATTTCTAAGGAGAAAGAATACAAGACAGAAGACAGTGAAGTGACATTTTTAAAGTACTGAATGGAAGAAAAAAAAAACTGTCAATTTTAGCCACAGGAAATATCTTTTAAAAAAAATGAGACAAAGGCATTATCAAATACATAAAATATAAAATAATTCATCATCAACAGACTTGTGGCAGTAAAATAAATGTCAAAAATGCTTCAGACAAAAGAAAAATGATACCAGATGGACATATGGATCAATATAATAAATAAATTTTGGCCCTGAAAATGGTAACTGCATGGTTAAACTTATAAGATTTTTTTTTTTTTTTTTTTTTGCAGTTTGCGGGCCTGTGCTCACTGTTGTGGCCTCTCCCGTTGTGGAGCACAGGCTCCGGACGCGCAGGCTCAGAGGCCATGGCTCACGGGCCCAGCCGCTCCGCGGCATGTGAGATCTTCCCAGACCGGGGCACGAACCCGCGTCCCCTGCATCGGCAGGTGGACTCTCAACCACTGTGCCACCAGGGAAGCCCAAGCGTATAAGATTTTTAATCGTTATTTCAAACTCTTTAAACAAAAGTAGGAACAATGTAGAATGGAGTTTATAATATATTAAAAGTAAAAATTATGACAAAATACAATTTTCTTTTATTTTTTTATAGATCTTTTTTTTTTTTTTTTTTTTTTTTGTGGTATGCGGGCCTCCCCCTGCTGTGGCCTCTCCCGTTGCGGAGCACAGGCTCCGGACGCGCAGACCCAGCGGCCATGGCTCACGGGCCCAGCCGCTCCGCGGCACGTGGGATCTTCCCAGACCGGGGCGCACACCCGGTTCCCCTGCATCGGCAGGCGGACGCGCAACCACTGCGCCACCAGGAAAGCCCTATAGATCTTTATTGGAGTATAATTGCTTCACAATACTGTGTTAGTTTCTGTTGTACAATAAAGTGAATCAGCCATACACATACATATATCCCCATATCCCCTCCCTCTTATTTTTTATTATTTTTATTTTTTAACATCTTTATTGGAGCATAATTGCTTTACAGTGGTGTGTTAGTTTTTGCTTTATAGCAAAGTGAATCAGCTATACATATACATATATCCCCATATCTCTTCCCTCTTGTGTCTCCCTCCCTCCCACCCTCCCTATCCCACCCCTCTAGGTGGTCACAAAGCACCGAGCTGATCTTCCTGTGCTATGCTACTGCTTCCCACTAGCTATCTATTTTACATTTGGTCATGTACATATGTCACTGCTACACTCACTTCACCCCAGCTTCCACCCCTACCACCATGTCCTCAAGTCCATTCTCTATGTCTAAGTCTTTATTCCAGCCCTGCCATGAGGTTCATCAGTATCTTTTCTAAAAATTCCATATATGTGTGCATTAGCATACAGTATTTGTTTTTCTCTTTCTGACTTACCTCACTCTGTATGACGACTCTAGGTCCATCCACCTCACGACAAATAACTCAATTTTGTTTCTTTTTATGGCTGAGTAATATTCCATTGTATATATATGCCACATCTTTTTTATCCATTCAGCTGTCAAGGGGCATATACCCTGAGAAAACCATAATTCAAAAAGAGACATGTACCACAATGTTCACTGCAGCACTATTTACAATAGCCAGGACATTGAAGCAACAAAATACAATTTTCAGTAGGGGAAAAATGAAAGTATATTATTGTAAGTTTCTTACACTGTAATTGAAATGGTAAAACCATGAAAGGTATCCTAGAAGGTAAAAAATGTATACTAGTAAAGAGAAAAGAAAATTAGAGGTAATATATTAAATATAGAATGAAAATTAGTGAAATATATATAAAGTAAATAACAAAGTGATAAATCTAGTTGCTGGAAATATATTCAAAAGGAAAACAGAAAAATCTAGGATCAAAATATCAGAATGCTTTATAGGAATGTTTAATTTAGCACTGTTAAATAAAGGAAACCAAATTAATGTCAGCCTAAGAAATGTGTTGAATGTCTATTATTAAACTATTAAAAGGTGAGCCAAAACAAGTAACTTATGTTACCTTTTATTAAGTCTCAGGATTTTAAGGTTATAGGCAATTTTACATATCTTTTAGCAAATCTTTTACTACACACATTATGGCACTGAAATTTGGCTTTTATTTCCAAATTCAGACAGCAAATGACTCTCTTAATTCAGATTAATCTTAGTATTGAATATAATAAATTAAGTAAAGTGCCTAGTAGACTGACAAGTATTAAATGCTTTAAATGCTTTATAAGAAATTATTGTGCTTGTCAGAATACATAATTACTGCTCATTCTGATAACAAGTCTGTTCTATGCAATTATGCAGTATATTGTCTTTGTAAGAAAGAACTAATAGAACAAATTTAAATACTGATAAATATAGATTCATATAATTCTAATAAATTTGAAATTAAATATACACATATAGAAATTATACCACACACATATATATATACATATATATGATAGTTTATTAATTTGAGATATCCAAATCCAAGACATACAACTTTGAAAACGAAACCACCCATTTTTTTAATATACCCAGTTACAAGATTAAAAAATTAGGAAGTATACGAAATAAATGTGATGCTAACATGGCCTGCTATACAATTTTATGTTGTGCCATCACAGTTATCTTAATTTGATTTTGTAGTTTCCAGAAGGGTTGAAAAACTTATTGTTGTGTGTTTTCTTATTTTTTGTGAGAATTATTAAGTTATAATTTACATACCATAAAACTCACTTCTTTTAAGTAAAGAGATTGACAACTTTGAAAAATATATAGTCATATAACCATCGCCACATCAGTATACAGAATATTTTCATCATTCTGAAGTTTGTTTATTATCTTCACCCGCTCTCAGTCCCTGTAAACACTGATCTTTTGCTTTCTATAGGTTTTCCGTCTGACACTGGTAGCAAGGATATACTGCAGAATACTGGACTCTTTCAGATGGAACTGAACATAATATACAACCCATGAGTCAGAGAAACTGAGGGAAATCCAGGAGAAAGAGAACAAACAGAGGCACAGCTGCTGCTTCATGACAACATGTTGACCCAGGAGATCAGAAACAAGTGAGTTTTGTAAAATGGTTACTGCCTCCCCTTTGCCCTCCAACTCTCAGAAACAATCTCCCTTGTAGCCCACACTAACTGAAATATAAAAGGAAAGGGAATTCTGAGGGATGTAGTTTATTCTAGCCAAGAAGGCACATAGCAAGGTCTTCATAATGAAGATGACTTATACTTTGTTTTCTTGTTGATATAACTAAAAACTATTGCAAATCACTGATTAAAAATTAAATCAATAAAAATATGATTAACTGCTCCACTTTTTAATTTGAGTTAGATTACATGCCTGGGTAGAAACTTGGAAATACTTACTTGATCTGAATATACTGACCTAATTTTAAGACTACAATACATAAAAAAAGCAATTACTTAGGCCAATTAAGTGAAATAATTTCATTATATTAGAAGTGGTTTTCTTGTTTGTTTTTTACTTTATGGGTTACTTAAGTTTATTAAGTGTATATTGTTACACTGTTCATTGTTTCAAATTAAGAACTCATCTCTTCCCATAGACACCATTTTCCTTTCATTGTTTCTGTTGTGTTGTCCTAGATGAATGAGATTCTTTCTAGTTATATGTCTAATTGTATACAGATTTTTCCAATCTAATATCAAGTGTAAAGGTATGTCATGTTCCAATAGTACTGCTTATTTCAAAACATGCAAAAATAGAAATAAATGGTCAGCTTTTGGCACTTATACCACTAGGGAACTACAGGAACCTCTGTCAAAGGCTCTTAATATCAGTCTTTCAATTTTCTTCAGACTTTTAGGGTATTATTGAAACAGTTTTATTGTACCAGCTTCTAAAAGCTCTGTGATGGCTTCACTTTCTAAATTTAATTGAAACAAAAGAAATATTTTGACCTGCTTGAAAATATGCTATGTATTAGTTTTAATATGGCATTCAATTCCATATTTTATAACTTATTTACCATCTAAAGATCCACCTTCTTATCAGAAGAAAACACACATATTTATATTGTTTGTGTGTGTGTATATATATTTAATTTGCCTATATGCAGTCTCTTGGACAGAACCTAAAATAGTGAAAAATATCACTTTCAATTAACCACATTTTCTATTTAAATTACGTGCATACCTTGGCAATCTCATAGTGATTTATTCCTGGGATTCTATCACCCAAAACAGTATGAATATTATAGTTTAATTGATAATCCTTTACTGCAATAGAATCTATATAGTAGACAAAGTCAAGGTTATATCTAACTATATAATTAGATAATTAATCCATGATATTATTTCAAGTTCATGGAGAGACATAAATGGCCAAATCTCTGAACTTGTACACCCTGTATCCATACTGGAATTGATGTAGAGACTTATTCTCAATTCAATTTTTGTCTTTTAATAAATGCAAACATGCACTGGAGGGGTGACCTAAGGTACATAAGTACACTGTGGACATTTTAAATTTGTGAGTTAATTATATTATTTCTAACTTGACAGCTAATAGAAAACTAATGTTGGGTGAGGGATATTACATCAAGGAATGCTACGTGAGTGAGACCTTATAACCTCCTCTTTATTTAGTTATCTTGAAGAACATTTTCTCAAGGGAATTCTATATCTTGCCCACTAAAATATTGATACAATTGTCCTATGGCAGAGAAAAAGGTCATAAAAATGGAAATTACCTAAAATTGAATATACATACAATGGGTTTATCTAGTTTGGGATAGATCTAATTTCTTCAATAGAAGAGAGCAAAACTTCACAGTGTTAAAACTAAAATTTTAAAAAAAGGCAACAATGTTTATGCTTTTCATGATAAACTTAGATTGTCTTGAAAGATCTCTTTGTTATGTTGCTAGTAGCAAGTGTTTATACCAATTGCTACACAATCTAACTCTGACTCTCAAGGGGAAGTGAGGAAAAACATTCACCTTGACTTTGATCTGTTTCTCATCAGATCCAACTGCACAAAATGTCAGACTTAAAATTGTTGAAGATTTGCCATATGCTTCAGAGAAGAACCTTTTTTCTTCTGCACTGTACAGTTCACCTTGTAATACCAGGAAATGTAGGTTTCAGGAGACTAAACAGTTTGAAGGAAGGGGGGAAAACAAAATATTCCTCTGGCCTTTCTCTCTCTTTCTATTTCTGGCTTTATTTTATGTGTTTATTTTCACAGAAATCCCAATATAAAGTCTCAAGCAATACTTAATTTGGCAAAGACAGTCCAATAAGCTCCCCACTCCCATTTCTGATTAAATCTCAGAGAGTATTAATGCCACTTTCAAGTTTCCCTTAGCCAGTTTCGTGCCATCTCTGTGACTAGCAGCTGAACTTTCCTGCTATTTCACTAATTGAACGAGAGTCTTTACAATCCTAAAATATAATGTCTTTCCAATGCTCCCATCCATCACAGCTTAGTAGTTTAGCTATTACTGTGAAGAATATCATTTAAATAGTCCATACTAAATTTAGATGACTCTCCCAAGAGAATCAGAAAATTATGGCTATTGGAATCAAATGGAACAAAACATTTTTTTCATCTCTTTTATATGTGTTTGATTAGTCAGAATACAGGGCTATATGGTCATTCTACCCTGAAGAGAATTTCTGGAGGGGCATATAATCCCTTCTGAGGCATTTGGAATCTTATAAAATGATACATCTTCACATAGTCCTTTGGAAATATCACTCAATCCATTATATCACCCTCTTCAATCAGATATGCATTCTCAAGTGTGCCTTTGGTAAGATAATGTATGTCTAATTTAGTCATTGCTGATTGCTGAGTAACATCAATATGTTCTTACAAATTCCACATAACATAGCAAACAGTCATATATCCCATCTAAAATGTTTAAGTGTAGAAACTGTATGCAAACAAGTGAGATACTGATTCAGGATTTGGCACTTTCAAACTAAATATATTTGCGTAGTTTTATACTGATAGAATGGCTTAGAGACTTTTAATAGCTTCAACTTGTTTCTTTAACCAGTCATTAGCCTATACAGAAAAAAAAAGGGAGGGAGTTGTTGTTTCATAGGTTTACACCTTTCGTATTCTAGTCCATTCTGCTCATTTAAGGCTTTAATTGCCTCCCTGATAAAACATGAGACTGACTCCATATGACAAAGCTAATTTACCTCACAGACAATAAAAGCATAGAAACATGTAGCATTCTAGCCACTGCTTTTTCCACTGTACAATACTAATATTAAAGCTCATTGTTTTAGACTATAAATCCCTAATTTTGAGTAATATTTTCTGAGGAAGAAATGAAAAATTAAGACACGATATTACTTTCTTAAAGTTAAAAATAAAAATAAGCTAAAATATTATCAGATATTGGACTCTACAAAAATTTTAAAGTAGCCAAATATTATACTGGAATATCACAAAGCATCTGAAACGTATGTGTTAATGAGTTCAAACTCTACCTCTCTTTTTAACGAGAAGTAAAATTTCCTGGCGGGTATTTGGGTAAATTAATCTGCAAAAACTGTTGTGAATTTACATTTTGATATGCATTCCAAAGTATTCCAAGATTGTGAATCTGTTTAAGGTGATGTTTAGTTCACATCCTTGAAATGATTTTTTTAAACGTAACTAATATAAGTTGATGCATTATTCATTCTAGAGATTGCATTGACTCAGAAATGTGACCAGCTGAAAGAAAGTAAATCTAGCTTTAATCACATATTGAGGCAAGGACAAAATTGAACAGATCTTAATTGTTTTGGCCCACAGAAATGCTGATGCTATTTTCAATTTTGCTTTCTGGAAATAATTACAACACCCAATATGGATTCATTTTGAGACTTTATAAGCCAATCCCACTGGTATTGTACATTTTCATATGTTTTATTTACTATCTGGGAAAAAGAAATCAGAGCAATTTTCTGCTAAATAACACAGGCTGGTCATTAACAGAAAGCCAAAAATGTGATGTGCTTCTGGGAAAAATGACATTACCAATGAATGACATACAAAGCCAAAGTGTCTATGATAGCAAACATACGTGGAATAAATGTCTTTTATCTTGGTAGATATTCTCTGGACTAAGTAACTAAGAATTATCTTTATTCACCATCAATGTTCCAGTACACAAAGATGAATGCTTTACAGAGAAAAAGTTGGAAAGTAAAAATAAACAACATTTAAAAAAACACAGGTGATGTGAATTCTGATTCAAGTTCTTCCTCTAATCAGTTGTTAGCTTAGAAAATTTACTGAATATTTCTGATTCACATTTCATCAATTTTTAAATTTAAAATTATGACAATGTAAAAGAATTTAATAAAATAAAATAGAATTATGACCACATAATTCCTAAACCAAAGTAGTTTTACTACTTTATACCAAGTTATAGTAACCTTCCAAAATGTCATGGAAATTCCTTACTTTTTCGTATATAATTTGCTATTATTATGACTCAATGTTTGAAACTTGGGAGTTATCTCAATATAATGAAACACTATTTGTATTTAAACAAAGAGGGTCTTAAAAGTATCTAATCAAATTCTATAACCTTAAAAGTGAAACTATAGCTTTTAATTGTTTAATTCTTAATTTGAGGGAAATAATTTTTTTTAACACTGTTGATGCTTGAGGATGATAAAGAAGGTTGTACCCAGAGTAAGCTTCTTTGGTGATTATAGGTGAAAAGTTCATTTGATTGCCGTAATTTTGCTGATAATTGAACATCTTACTTCTTTACTGAAACTAATATGCTCATTGCATGGTGAAAACACTATTGCTTATCCAATACCTGCCCTGAGAACCAGACATCTAGAAAATACAATGACTACTTTTGAGGGATTTAAGTAGAAAGCTTTATTATTTTTATTAGTATGCTCTATGCTACAGATTCAAAATTATATTTATACCTGGGAATGCACACTTCCCAGGTATAAATTAAATCTCAGAATCACTCAAATTCCCTCTTTTAATACTTAATTTTCTTAATTAATTCTTAAATAAACCAAGGACATATTTTGATATGGCATGTGTTTTAGTTGACATGAATATATCATTTGTAGCTTACAAAATCCAGTATTTGCACTGTTCTTTTGCATTTTTATGTCCTTTCCAAATTATCTATAACAAACATGTTTATTCTGGTGATCAAAAAGGAAAAAAGAAAAAAGGATAAAACTTCCATATAGATATAGTTGTAGATATACATATAAATATAGATGGTCATATTCCAAAAAAGAGAACAGATACATGAATAAAAGGACTAATAGTGAAAAACTGCATTGATATACATGTATTCAATTTGCCTAAGACTATATACAGTTAAGAATATAATGGCAAAAATTATGACATTTTCATCTCAGGCACTCAGCTAGTGCATACTTTGCATTATCCTTTGCTTTTACTAAGACACATATTTGATTAAGACAGCATTTGCTTTTCAACTTGGCTCTGTGGCTCAAAAGTCTTGCTATCATTGCTACCTTAACGTTCATCTGCAAATCTCATCTGACAGTTTATAAGTGAAAGGATGGATATAGTTGAGCTTAAAACAATGACAAATTAATGGCATTTAGAAAATCTGCCATAAAAGTAATATATATACCAAGTGGTCGAGGGAAATGGTTGCAATATTGGTTATGTTGTGGACAGCACTACTTTTTGAAATCAAAAGTGAGTACTATAATTTTAATGATAGTTAATATGCATTAAATGCATTTATATATAGACATATTTGTGTATATACATACATACATACATGTAAATCCATTACATAGAAATATATAATAACTACTAAGAACGTACTCTAGAGCACAGGGAACTCTACTCAGTACTCTGTAATGACCTATATAGGAAAACAATCTAAAAAAGAGTGGATATACGAGATATATGCATATGCATAACTGATTCACACTGCTGTAAGGCAGAAACTGATGCACCATTGTAAATCAGCTATACTCCAACAAAATTATTTTAAAAAATAAATATATAGAAATATATATTTATACTATTCATGATATATGTAATATATTTATTTACATATAATGGATTTACATTTGTGATTTCATTTAATCCTCACTGAGAGCAAGAGATGAGCAACCAATTCGGATAAAATAACTATTCCAAAATAGGAATGGTTTAACAAATGCCTATAAATGATAAAGATTCCATGATTCCTGTCCCAGATCGAAATACTCTTTCAGAAGAAATAAACACAATTATATGGAATAAATTTTACAAAAAACAAAACAAACAAAAAATCACACATAATTGGGCCTAGAATGCATCTGTGGGCTCAGGGCCTACCTCTACCGCACTGCTCGGCTCCACGAGATGGTCCACGCGGTCTCCCATGAGGCGGCCCTAGTGGCCCTCAGCAGCCGCAGTCCCAACTCCAGGCGGTCCGCCCCTTTCCCCTGGCTTTGCCCATCCCAGTGGTAATTGTAACAACTAAAACAAAATCATTTGTCAAAAAAAACACAAAACCTTATTTCTAACAAGTGGATTTCTAATTTGCTCTTGAGAGTTGTCCCCATAATGTCTTCAAACCTTAGAGTTTATGTTTGAGAGGACCACTCAAGACGTTTATTTTTGTCATTATGTTTCTGTTGTTACAAGAATACTGTTGTTGCATAGCACAAGGAGGTCAGCTCGGTGCTTTGTGACCACCTAGAGGGGTGGGATGGGGAGGGTGGGAGGGAGACACAAGAGGGAGGGGATAGGGGGATATATGTATATATATAGCGGATTCACTTTGTTATACAGCAGAAACTCACGCACCATTTTAAAGCAATTATACTCCAGTAAAGATGCTTAAAAAAAAAAAAAAGAATACTGTTGTCGTTGTTACAAAAAGCATAAAAAGAACAACTGATAAACACTACACAAATCTAATGTTTATGAATAGCGGCCATGTCATTTAAAGTCTCTGAATTTTCTACAATAAGATACCTAACATATAATAATAAATGACTCCTACTACAGCCTATATTAAGAAAATTGTATTATTTTATCTTTATGACAACACTTTTTTTTCAAGTATAATAAAAAAGTGGGGCTTTAAAATGTAACTAGAGTATTATGTAATGAAAAACTGAGATTCAGATCAATATAGTCTCAGTCCCAATCCAAGCTCTTAATCTTTGTGCCTAAGTTCGTCATCTATATAGGGAAAATTTTAAGATGAGTAGAACACATGTGATTCAGGGTCAAAATGTTGATTTTAAATCATTGATCAAATATTTATGTGGGTTAATCCAATAGGTATATAAACTGAAAATTAAGGGCTTAGTATTGAGGTCAGGTATGAAGTCATAAGTTGGAGAATTAATAAAATAAATTCTAGATGAAAAATAATCATGCAAGAGAAATTTTCATGGTACTAAATTCATGTGAGAGGGAGTTATGTCATGTGCTCCGCCTATATTTTATTTTCACATTCATATCCTACCATATTAAGTGGTTATTCTAATAGAGATGAAAATTTTCAGTTCTGATATTAGCAAAAAATTTCAAAGGCAAAGAGCAAAATAATGTAGTAAAATTAGGTTAAAAGATTTGCACTTAAAATCTCAAATATTAACCAGACTACATTTTCTGCATCAATTTTCATTCTCCCATGAATCTGTGAAGACAAGAAACTGTACAGACATTAAGAAAAAAATACATCATTTCTCTGAAAACCTTGTTACTCTAGATTTAGTCGTTTCTGAGAGGTCATGTGATGACTCAACCACATTGAAAGGCTTATGATCATGTATAGTTGTCAACAAGATCAGAGACCTCTCATGTGATCTTCCTTCCCCCTGACCTGAGTCACACCACCACAAAACCTGAAAAAAGATTAACTAAGCCATAGTGAAAATACCATGATAAAATTGCTTCATTAGAAAATACAACAGGAGGAAATCACTTTTCCCAGAATTCTCTAGAACAGAAAACACTGAGTTGCTCACTTCAGTGAGAAATAAGCCCTTCTAATCATCAGTCATTTCATTAAAAAAGAATACATCTAGACTGGGCAAAAATTAAGATTTCTTAAGGTGACTAATGAATGCCAAAATAGTAAGACCTTCCAGTAATAAAAAGACTTACTTTGAGAATACACTCATTACACTAATATTCTTTCTTGGAAACTACACTAAAACTGTGTTTGCTTTAATTATGTTATTTTATTGCATATTTATGATTTCTATAATAAATTAATAATTACAATAAGAAACAACTTTATTATTATTTTTTGTGTGTGTGTGGTACGCGGGCCTCTCACTGTTGTGGCCTCTACCGTTGCGGAGCACAGGCTCCGGACGCGCAGGCTCAGCGGCCATGGCTCACGGGCCCAGCCGCTCTGCGGCATGTGGGATCCTCCTGGACCCGGGCACGAACCCACGTCCCCTGCATCGGCAGGCGGACTCTCAACCACTGCGCCACCAGAGAAGCCTGGAGCAACATTTTTGAAATCATAATGTCTCAAACATTGTTGGTGATTACACAAATTATTTCTCTTATTTGTAGTTTATGAATTAGAATTCACAATCACATATAAAAGATGATATTAGTGAATGATAATGTTCATCTTTTCAAGTTCAGTCCAGGAAACTCATGAATAAATAACTCATTTATTTTTCACAAATAACATTTTATATCATTATAATTTCAATATAGAACTTCCAAGATAGTCATATCTGAGAATAGTTGGGCTCTATTCAAATTAAGAGAGCAAATTTTGGAAATTTCACATCAGTATATAAAAAGCCATGAAGAATAAGCAAAGCAATTCAAGTACTAAAGCATTCCTGCTTTGAATTACTCAGAATAAAGGTAGTAATGGATCTATTCCACGGATGTGTAAAATATAGTTGGTTTAGAATTTATTTTACTGAAATTTAAACAAAAATTCACTAATTACCATTTGAACAGAAAGTCATTTATTGTCTTCAACCCTGAGTAATTACACATTAGTTCTTACTTGTTTTATTCATGAGAATAATGACTTCAGTGACCCTAAACTTAGTGAGGAAATATTTTACTTATAAATATTTTTATGGATGATAAAAGAGCAGCAGAGGGCTATACCACCTCTCCTCAAGTAAAATGGAAACACTCTTCCTTATGCTTATATTGTGGATGATTTTCCTCTATTTCTAGGAACAAAGCACCACAAATGTATGTGAGAATAAAGTTTATTCTTCTATGTAAAATAACATGCACATGTCTGTGCAATAAGATTTGGAAAAATTATGGAAAAATAGAAATAGAAAAATACTGTTACTTTCTTACTTAAATCCACAGTATGTTATTTTCCCCAATGAAAGCTGTAACATTCTTTTTAATGTGTTATTAATACAAGAAACCTGTTATCTTGTAGCTATAATAAAGTATATGGTTGGCACAATATATTGCTTTCTGCAATTTCAAATGCTTTTAGTTCACTTATCCATGTCAAACTCTTAATGGTGCCTATAAAGGTGGCTAATAAATTATGTTTGAGCCAGAGAAAATTGCACCTTGACTCTTGAAAATGTGGTTATTATGATTTTCAGAGTAGTTAAAATTATAGTAGAGAACTGTTTTTACTAACTGAAAGAGATAATACATAATGTTGTTACATAATGTTTTACTCTTTTTATTGAAATATATATGTACATGAGAATTTAAAGGACCTATCAAAAATAATTACCATCTGTTTCTCTTTTTATATTAAAAAAATTGCTGCACCTGGAGTTGTCTGAATTCTGTTTTGTAAAATATCTTGCAAATGTAACTACTCTGCAGTTTACAACTTTGTATTTACTTGCAAAATAAATTATGTTTATTTTGAAAACTCCATGGAATTCAGCTCTGTGGAACTACATAATATTAGTTGCAAATTATAATTTATTAAAGAGCATAGACTAAAGGTGTTACCTTTAGCAAAGGGGTTATTTAAAACTATCAGAAATGTTGGGGATAATAATACAATTCCAACGCCAATTTTTATTTTAGAGATGGATTTACTTTGGATTTTACTTGTAAGCAAATACTGCCAAAAGTTTATACAATGTCTTAAGATTTTAATGTGTTTTATTCTTTCCTTAATTCACAATCTTGATTACTGTGAAGTAAAGCAAATAATAAGGCTTACCAATAAAAAGAGGCATAAAATAGGAAAAAATAATGTAATAACTTTCTTCATTTAATGTAGCACATTAAAGATGAGCTTAGCAACCAACAATTTTTACTAATTCTTTTCACAGTCAACTTAGACATATTTGGCAGTGTGTACACAGCAGCTGCTAGTGACCAAATTAATGGATGAAAATATGAATATACTTTTAACTCCTGATTTCTATTTGTTAAATACCAAAAGACCGTTTTTTGATTTAAAAAAATTTTTTAATTTAATTTTATTTATTTTTTTAAACAGCAGGTCCTTATTAGTCATCAATTTTATACATATCAGTGTATACATGTCAATCACAATTACCCAATTCATCCCACCACCCCCACACCCCCGCCGCTTTCCCCCCTTGGTGTCCATATGTTTGTTCTCTACTCTGTGTCTCAATTTCTGCTGTGCAAACCAGTTCATCTGTACCACTTCTCTAGGTTACACACATATGCGTTAACATACGATATTTGTTTTTCTCTTTCTGACTTACTTCACTCTGTATGACAGTCTCTAGATCCATCCCTTTCTGACTTACTTCACTCTGTATGACAGTCTCTAGATCCATCCACATCTCTACAAATGACCCAATTTCTTTCCTTTTTATGGCTGAGTAATATTCCATTGTATATATGTACCACATCTTCTTTATCCATTCGTCTGTCGATGGGCATTTAGGTTGCTTCCATGACCTGGCTATTGTAAATAGTGCTGTGATGAACATTGGAGTGTATGTGTCTTTTTCAATTACAGTTTTCTCTGGGTATATGCCCAGTAGTGGGATTGCTGGATCATATGGTAATTATATTTTTCTCTTTTTAAGGAACCTCCACACTGTTCTCCATAGTGGCTGTATCAATTTACACTCCCACCAACAGTGCAAGAGGGTTCCCTTTTCTCCACACCCTCTCCAGCATTTGTTGTTTGTAGATTTTCTGATGATGCCCATTCTAACTGGTGTGAGGAGATACCTCATTGTAGTTTTGATTTCCATTTCTCTAACAATTAGTGATGTTGAGCAGCTTTTCATGTGCTTCTTGGCCATCTGTATGTCTTCCTTGGAGAAATCTCTATTTAGGTCTTCTGCCCATTTTTGGATTGGGTTGTTTGTTTTCTTAATATTGAGCTGCATGAGCTGTTTATACATTTTGGAGATTAATCCTTTGTCCGTTGATTCATTTGCAAATATTTTGTACCATTCTGAGGGTTGACTTTTTATCTTGTTTATGGTTTCCTTTGCTGTGCAAAAGCTTATAAGTTTCATTAAGCCCCATTTGTTTATTTTTGTTTTTATTTCCATTATTCTAGGAGGTGGATCTAAAAAGATCTTGCTGTGATTGATGTCAAAGAGTGTTCTTCCTATGTTTTCCTCTAAAAGTTTTATAGTGTCCGGTCTTACATTTAGGTCTCTAATCCATTTTGAGTTTAGTTTTGTGTATGGTGTTAGGGAGTGTTCTAATTTCATTCTTTTACATGTAGCTGTCCAGTTTTCCCAGCACAACTTAGTGAAGAGACTGTCTTTTTTCCATTGTATAGCCTTGCCTCCATTGTCATAGATTAGTTGACCATAGGTGTGTGGGTTTATCTCTGG
>NC_041214.2:140331548-140333779 GCF_002837175.3 Physeter macrocephalus | reverse complement strand
TCATTGATCTATGTTTATGTTTTTGTGCCAGGACCATATTGTCTTGATTACTGTAGCTTTGTAGTATAGTTTGAAGTCAGGGAGTCTGATTCCTCCAGCTCCATTTTTTTCCCTCAAGCCTGCTTTGGCTATTCGGGGTCTTTTGTGCCTCCATACAAATTTTAAGATTTTTTGTTCTAGTTTGGTAAAAAACACCATTGGTAATTTGATAGGGATTGCACTGAATCTGTAGATTTCTTTGGGTAGTATTTTTTACAGTTTTACTTCTTCTTTTCCAATTAGTATTCCTTTTATTTCTTTTTCTTCTCTGATTGCCATGGCTATGACTTCCAAAACTATGTTGAATAATAGTGGTGAGAGTGGATATCCTTATCTTGTTCCTGATCTTAGAGGAAATACTTTCAGTTTTTCACCATTGAGAATGATGTTTGCTGTGGGTTTGTCGTATATGGCCTTTATTATATTGAGGTAGGTTCCCTCTATGCCCACTTTCTGGAGAGTTTTTATCATAAATGGGTGTTGAATGGTGTCAAAAGCTTTTTCTGCATCTATTGAGATGACCATATGGTTTTTATTCTTTAATTTGTTAATATGGTGTATCACATTGATTGATTTACGTATATTGAAGAATCCTTGCATACTTGGGATAAATCCCACATGATCATGGTGTATGATCCTTCTAATGTATTGTTGGATTCTCTTTGCTAGTATTTTGTTGAGGAATTTTGCATCTATATTCATTAGTGATATTGGTTTGTAATTTTCTTTTTTTGTACTATCTTTGTCTTGTTTTGGTATCAGGGTGATGGCGGCCTCATAGAATGAGTTTGGGAGTTTTCCTTCCTCCGCAATTTTTTGGAAGAGTTTGAGAAGGATGGGTGTTAGCTCTTCTCTATATGTTTGATAGAATTCACCTGTGAAGCCATCTGGTCCTGGACTTCTGTTTGTTGGAAAATTTTTAATCACAGTTTCAATTTCATTATTTGTGATTGGTCTGTTCATATTTTCTCTTTCTTCCTGGTTCAGTCTTGGAAGGTTATACCTTTCTCAGAATTTGTCCATTTCTTCCAGCTTGTCCATTTTAATGGCATAGAGTTGCTTGTAGTAGTCTCTTAGGATGCTTTGTATTTCTGTGGTGTCTGCTGTAACTTCTCCTTTTTCATTTCTAATTTTACTGCTTTGAGTCCTCTCCCTCTTTTTCTTGATGAGTGTGGTTAATGGTGTATCAATTTTGTTTATCTTCCCAAAGACCGAGCTTTTGGTTTTATTGATCTTTGCTGTTGTTTTCTTTGTTTCTATTTCATTTATTTCTGCTCTGATCTTTATGATTCCTTTCCTTCTACTGACTTTGGGTTTTGTTTGTTCTTCTTTTTGTAGTTGCTTCAGGTGTAAGGTTAGATTGTTTATTTGAGATTTTTCTTGTTTCTTGAGGTACGCTTGTATAACTATAAACTTCCCTCTTAGAACTGCTTTTGCTGCAGCCCATACATTTTGGATCATAGTGTTTTCATTGTCATTTGTCTCTAGGTATTTTTGCTTTCCTCTTTGATTTCTTCAGTGATCTCTTGGTTATTTAGTAACATATTGTTTAGCCTCCATGTGTTTGTATTTTTTATGTTTTTTTTCCTGTAATTCATTTCTAATCTCATAGCATTGCGGTCAGAAAAGATGCATGATATTTCAATTTTTTAAATTTACTGAGGGTTTATTTGTGACCCTAGAGGTGATCTATCCTGGAGAATGTTCCATGCGTACTTCAGAAGAAAGTGAAATCTGCTGTTTTTGGATGGAATGTCCTATAAATATCAATTAAATCTATCTGGTCTATTGTGTCATTTAAAGCTTCTGTTTCCTTCTTTATTTTCATTTTGGATGATCTGTCCATTGGTGCAATTGAAGTGTTAAAGTCCCCCACTACTACTGTGTTACTGTCGATTTCCTCTTTTATAGCTGTTAGCACTTGCCATACATATTGAGGTGCTCCTTTGTTGGGTGCATATATATTTATAATTGTTATATCTTCTTATTGGATTGATCCTTTGATCATTATGTAGTGTCTTTCCTTATCTCTTGTAACAGTCTTTATTTTAAAGTCCATTTTATCTGATATGAGTATTGCTACTCCAGCTTTATTTTGATTTCTGTTTGCATGGAATATCTTTTTCCATCTCCTCACTTTCAGTCTGTATGTGTCCCTAGGTCTGAAGTGGGTATCTTGTAGACAGCATATA
>NC_041214.2:140313698-140331529 GCF_002837175.3 Physeter macrocephalus | reverse complement strand
TTGTTTTGGGTTTGTTTTTGTAGGTCCTTTTCTTCTCTTGTGTTTCTCACTTAGAGAAGTTTCTTTAGCATTTGTTGTAGAGCTGGTTTGGTGGTGCTGAATTCTCTTAACTTTTGGTTGTCTGTTAAACTTTTGATTTCTACATTGAATCTGCAATAAATCCATACTGGATAGAGTAATCTTGGTTGTATGTTCTTCCCTGTCATCACTTTAAGTATATCATGCCACTCCCTTCTGGTTTGTAGAGTTTCTGCTGAGAAATCACCTGTTAACTTTATGGGAGTTCCCTTGTATGTTATTTGTCATTTTTCCCTTGCTGCTTTCAATATTTTCTGTTTTTGTATCCATTCTGCAAGCCTGTGTGTTTTGGTTGGAGCATTTAATCCATTCACATTTAAGGTAATTATCAATATGTGTGTTCCTATGACCATTTTCTTAATTGTTTTGGGTTTGTTTTTGTAGGTCCTTTTCTTCTCTTGTGTTTCTCACTTAGAGAAGTTTCTTTAGCATTTGTTGTAGAGCTGGTTTGGTGGTGCTGAATTCTCTTAACTTTTGGTTGTCTGTTAAACTTTTGATTTCTACATTGAATCTGCAATAAATCCATACTGGATAGAGTAATCTTGGTTGTATGTTCTTCCCTGTCATCACTTTAAGTATATCATGCCACTCCCTTCTGGTTTGTAGAGTTTCTGCTGAGAAATCACCTGTTAACTTTATGGGAGTTCCCTTGTATGTTATTTGTCATTTTTCCCTTGCTGCTTTCAATATTTTTTCTTTGTCTTTAATTTTTGCCAATTTGATTACCGTGTGTCTCGGTGTCTTTCTCCTTGGGTTTATCCTGTATAGGACTCTCTGCACTTTCTGGACTTAGGTGGCTATTTCCTTTCCCATGTTACGGAAGTTTTCAACTATAATCTCTTCAAATATTTTCTCGGGTCCTTTCTCTCTCTCTTCTCCTTCTGGGACCCCTATAATGTGAATGTTGTTGTGTTTAATGTTGTCCCAGACGTGTCTTAGGCTGTCTTCATTTATTTTCATTCTTTTTTCTTTATTCTTTTCTGCAGCAGTGAATTCCACCATTCTGTCTTCCAGGTCACTTATCCGTTCTTCTTCCTCAGTTATTCTGGTATTGATTCTTTCTAGTGTTGTTTTCATTTCAGTTATTGTATTGTTCATCTCTGCTTGTTTGTTTTTTAATTCTTCTAGATCTTTGTTAAACATTTCTTGCATCTTCTCAATCCTTGCCTCCATTTTTTTTCTGAGGTCTTGTTTCATCTTCACTATCATTATTCTGAATTCTTTTTGTGGAAGGTTGCATATCTCCACTTCATTTAGTTGTTTTTCTGGGGTTTTACCTTGTTCCTTCATCTTGTACATAGCCCTCTGCCTTTTCATCTTGTCTATCTTTCTGTGAATGTGTTTTTTTTCCACAGTCTGCAGGATTGTAGTTCTTCTTGCTTCTTCTGTCTGCCCTCTGATGGATGAGGCTATCTGAGAGGCTTGTGCAAGTTTCCTGATGGGAGGGACTGGTGGTGGGTAGAGCTGACTGTTGCTCTGGTTGGCAGAGATCAGTAAAACTTTAATCCGCATGACTGCTGATGGGTGGAGCTGGGTTCCCTCCCTGTTTGTAGTTTGGCCTGAGGCCACCCAACACTGGATCCTACCAGGGCCCTTTGGTGGGGCTAATGGCCGACTCTGGGAGGGCTCATGCCAAGAAATACTTCCCAGAACTTCTGCTGCCAGTGTCCTTGTCCCCATGGTGTGTCACAGCCCCCCACCCCTCCTCTGCAGGATACCCTCCAACACTAGCAGGTAGGTCTGGTACAGTCTCCCCTGGGGTCGCTGCTCCTTCCCCTGGGTCCTGATGTGCATACCACTTTGTTCGTGCCCTCCAAGAATGGAGTCTCTGTTTCCCCCAGTCCTGTCGAAGTCCTGCTGTCAAATCTCACTAGCCCTCAAAGTCTGATTCTCTAGGAATTCCTCCTCCCATTTCCGGACCCTCAGGTTGGGAACTTGATGTGGGGCTCAGAACCTTCACTCCAGTGGGGACTTCTGTGGTCTAAGTGTTCTCCAGTCTGTGAGTCACCCACCCAGCAGTTATGGGATTTGATTTTACTGTGATTGTGCCTCTCCTACCATCTCATTGTGGCTTCTCCTTTGTCTTTGGTTGTTGGGTACCTTTTTTAGTGAGTTCCAGTGTCTTCCTGTCAATGATTGTCCAGCAGCTAGTTGTGATTCTGGTGTTCTCACAAGAGGGAGTCCAAAAGACTGTTTTATATGGGCATGATAAAGTCAAATTACTGATAAAAAATATTTAATAGCATAAAGAGTTCTAAATATAGACAAAAATTGTTTTTGTTTTGCTTTAAGAGATAATTTTTGGACAAGAAAAAATACTTAATGTAGTGGTGGACAATATTTTCTTTGTGAAAGCAAAAGCAGTTTTCCAAAAATATTTTGATATAGGTAGCTTCAAAGATTTAAAGTAACTTCTTAGAGTTTGCAAAGAATTAGGGTAAAAATACACAGATCAAAAGTAAGATATACTTTATTAGAATCTACTTTATTTTCCTTTCTAGACTAGTTAAGAAGAGAAAGGATATATATTTGGCATCTTAAAATTCAAACTAAATTTAAAAACGAAGAATTTTATTTTTGAACAAGATTTCTATAGTTTTATTAACATTGCTACCTGTTTCAATTTCTAGGTAAAAAATATTTTTTGGTTTTACAAGAACTTTAATATATATAACTAGTAAAATACATAAACACTCACCTTTAAGTTATATTTTGAATATTTTTTCTCTTCTTTTTATAATTATATATGTTGCTTAAATAAAAACAAAAAATATGAATTAAAGGATCCTGACAATGTTATTTATATACATAAATTAATTTCTTAAAATATTGATAATAATGTGTGTAACTAGAAAAACTTATGTAGGGTAAGATATTCAGTGTTAGATGCCCAGCTTAGATAATACTGACTATGAGTATTTATAAGGAATGTACTATGGATTAGGAACTTCTCTAAAGTTCTTAAATTCTTTACAGGAACATACAATATATTTTCTCATTTTACAGATGAATAAATTTAGTTACAGATGGATAAAGTCAATTACCCAACATCACACAGTTAAGAAATGCAGGAACCTTGATCTCAATATGTTCTGGGTACAAGCACTCATTATTCAGCTGTCTTTCATCAAATTGCAAATCATCGTTCTCTATTAGTCATCAGACAGACTTCAAATTCTTCTCAGAGTGTAAAGAGCTGGAAAGAATGTTGCTCCTATCCACACAAAGAGAGAGTCTGGACAGACTGCAGATTCATGACTTTTCTTGACTGTTTCCTTGACCATGACTTTTCTTGACAAAAGGAAATTATGGGGGAAAAAAGAGACTCAATATATGGGGAAGACAAGTACTTACAAAGATGCTGTTGGTTTATGTGAGGAACGCACAACAGTACATAGTTAATGTAATTTAGTGAGGGGTTTTGTGGGGAGGATGAATTAATAGGAAATAAATGTATACTGACAAAAAAGCATGTAAGCCCTATGGAATACTGATATTGGAGGAGTCTATATAACTTATAGCATTTTTTTCTTAATGAATTCCACCATGTCCTAACAAAAAAGATTGACAAGTGCCCTAAGAAATCATCACTGTGGTTCAAACATAGGGGAGGGGAGGAACAGCAACTGCGTGAGAGGCATGGTAGCTATAATTAGATTCTTTCTTTCACTACTCTGTGGAATAGAAGGCTTAATCTGTAGAGAAGAACAGCAAATACTTTTGAAATTATGATGCTGGTGAAAAGCCATTTAAATTGAGGAAAGGGAATCAGGGAAAATCATACATACACACACACACACACACACACACACACACAAACACACCATACCCCAGAGGAGGGGCAGGACTATATGCTGGGCTCAGCACTATAGTCAATGGAGGTGCAGAAACACTGAGAAAGCCACATCTACAAGACCCAAGAGCATGGTGCCTGCCCAACATGGAAGCTTAATCACAGCAACAAAAAAATGTCACTTTTATACTACTCCCCTTACTGGCAGAGTAACTGGTATCAAATAATTTTTAACAGCAAAATATTTCTGGGAAATGGATATGTATGAGAAAGAGATCCACTCTCAGACACAGCATAAGAGGAAAAATCTAAAGCTGAGGTTGGTGCAGACATTGAGAAATACCTGGAAAAACCAGCTTCCACCTAAACACAAGATTAGAGCAAGAGAACTATTTCTCAACTGAAGGTCATTTTACCTTACCCCAGGACATGTTTAGCAATATCTGCAGACAATTTTTTAATGACTTTCATCTAACATCTAGAAGCCAGCACTGCTGCTAAACATCCTACAATGTTCAGGAAGTCTCCCCATAAATCAATATATCTAATCAAAAATGTAAATGGTGCCAAAGTTGAGAAACGCTGAAATAGAATAATTTTAAGTCTGGTGCAGTGAGGGGAGCCATAACAACAAACTTTAAACCCAATGCAACTTCAAATAGTTTAACCCAAACTCCCACAGTAAAATTTTAGCATTTACATCCACTATCCGTCTGCACTGATAGTGTTTTACTGTTTTACACAGCATGTCTGACTTTCAACAGAAACAGATTACAACACACAAAAAGGCAAGAAAAAAATATTGCCAAGACCAAAAACAATCAGCAGAAACAGACTCAGATATTCATTCAGAATTTTGTATAACTCCAATCCATTTGTGACTCTCCTTGCCATCCTTTTTCATATATATTGAAAGCAATAGACACATTTTCTACAGAGTATTATGCGTTACACTTTGCATTCTTATTCCAAATTAATCTATTTGGTTATTTTTTGAATAATTATCTTTCGGTCATGATAAGGATTGTATCAACTCATCACTGGTTCTTTGTCATAGAAAATAATAAAATAGAATGGGGCAGATGAAAACTCTTCTTTCTTCTTTTTCCAGAACAATACAAATATCTTGGATAGAAGGAAAATATAAGTTAATGACCATGAAAAATTCACCTTTAAAATGAAGTCCAATAAGTACTACATCCATTTAAGATGGCAATTACAAACCAACGAATTAGTATGCTATGCCATTTTCCATTCATCTGCTTACATACAAAGTATTAGTGACGAAATTTTATTTAGACTTTAGGCTCTCTGTTAGTCCGTTTGGGCTGTTGTAACAAAATATCACAGACTGAGTAGGTTATAAACAACAGATATTTCTTTCTCATAGTTCTGAAAGCTGGGCGGTCCAGGATTATGGCACCAGCAGATTCAATGTTTGGAAAAGGGCCACTTTCTGATTTTAGACAGTACCTTCTTACTGTGTCCTCACTTGGTGGAAGGGGTTGAGTGCTCCCTGTGGGGTTTCTTTCATAAGGCACTAATCCCATTCTTGAGGGCTCCACCTCCATGACCTAAGCACCTCCCAAAGGCCCCACCTCCTAATAGGTCTTTGGGATTTGGATTTCAGCATATGAATTTTGGGGAGAGACAAATATTTAGACCATTATCTGTCTGAATGCTGAATTTATTTTTTCTATGAAAATAATGGATCTGGAAATAAATATAAAGAAAATGCCATGTTTATTTGGCTTTGATTTAGTAAGTTTGAAAAGCTAATACTTACAAAATAATGACAATAGTTAGAATGCTTGTCATGTTTAAGAAAGGAATTGTAAATGGCTCCCACAGAGATCATCTCATGGACTTGTACACACATTGTACTTCATACCATCAGGTTTATTACTGGCCTTGCTCTGAAAGCTATGGTGGCATATTTTTAAAGACAAATCTTCCATGAGTTAGAATCACAAAGCAATTTTTAAAATGTAGAGATAAAAAGGCTTCATAAAAAGATATGGAGTTTTTGCACAGAAAACCATTTTTAAAATAAGCATAACTATTAGATATATTTCAACATTGGTTTACTTATGTATAGACAAAATTATTCTAAATGAGTAAATTTCCTGTTCAAGGAAGTCAGAGAAATCCATAGTGAAAACTAAGATTAATCAAACAAGCAAACAAACAAATAATCAAAAAGGATTGACATTGAGGGAAAAATTCAAATTCCACAAATATTTGTTTACTATTTGCAAGAAGTTTTGTTTATCATCCAACTTATA
Source organism: Physeter macrocephalus (assembly GCF_002837175.3). Taxonomy (NCBI): domain Eukaryota; kingdom Metazoa; phylum Chordata; class Mammalia; order Artiodactyla; family Physeteridae; genus Physeter; species Physeter macrocephalus. The sequence continues at coordinate 140,325,373 of NC_041214.2, read as the reverse complement.
TTTAATTATTTCTGTGTTCTGATTTTACTCTGTATAAGTCGATCCCCCCCACCAGAAAAATAAACTGTATTTGACCAAAAGAGGGCACTGTGACTTTAGGTTTGTACAGGAAAGAGTAAAAACAAGCCCATATACATTTTGAAGTTGTGAACTTCAATGGATGTAAATATAGTATTGATAAAAGCAATAAAATTATGCTGCTTGATTCAAGTATTTGTTCACACTGGACATTATTTTTACTTAATGTGTTAACATCAAGTAAGGTTTTTAAATATGCAACTTAGAGAACTAGTTTGACACAATGGTCAAAGACTAATTACTAAGCTAATCACATGGATTTTCAGAGTAAAATCTAGTAAATAGTGAAATATAATTAAGGATATTTTTTTCATATAAGAGGGTACTTGTAACATAATTTCTTTAAGTGAACATGTGAGAACTGGAACAATTTAGGAATTCCTTAATTTATTACTTAATTTGAACTCTATATACCAGCATTTAGAAGTAACTTGTAATTTCATAATTATACTTAATATTTTCAGATGATAGAAGATAGGAAGCTATTTTATTTATGAAAATAATATCATCCTTTCTTGAAAGGTGTCATTGTTTCATATGGAGGTAACTAGAGCCCTTCTTCATGGTGATTCAAATACTTCTTAAAGATAACTAACTAAATAAATAAATAATAAATAACAATTAGTTCAAATCTAATATTGAAACTAAGTATTCAGGTGCACAGTAAGAATCAGTGAAAATATCTGATTATATGTAATGAGCTCAGAAACAAATTCTTTTTCTTTGAATGGTATGCTATAATGAGTTACAAAATAACTGGAATTACATGTTTATTAATGAGTCATGTAATACAAGGAAAGGATGGCTTTAAGTGTCATTAAGTGCATATATCCTTTTATTTGGCCCAATATGTGGAACATGTTTTACTATAAAGTATACAAAAAAAAGTGTATATAATTCTTATGTGCAATTTAAAGAACAACAAATAAATACCACTGCAGTAATTTCATGTTACTGAAATAAAACCAATTTGGTAATGATGTATTATTATTTCTGGCATCATTTGATATAGTTTAATTTTGTTTAGGTATTTAATTTGCAAGAGATATTGCCTGTAAAAAAAAAATAGTACACATAACACACTTATGTTACCAAAAGAAGCACCAGAAAATGTAATCAGAAAAGAGTGAGGTTGTTTACCAACAGGGTAACAAAATGGAATGGAAAGGATACAGGAAGGTTGACACTTCTCTGAGCAAACCTTTTTTAGCTACTGAAAATGTGATAATGTTACATATCATCAGAAATATAAAATTAAATCAATAAAAGTCAGAAGAAAAAACAATAAAAAAGTCAAAAGCCAACTAAAAAAAACCATAATTTTATTTCAAATGAATATTATAACGCGCTAAAATCTGGAGGAAGGGATTTGACCATGTACTGTTAAAAAATGATTAAAGAAGACAGTTTAGGTGATACAAACAAACTTTATTTAACCCTCCATGAAGTAAACAGTCTCCTTTTGGAGAACTGCAAAATGCGGTGGAAGGCAGAAGGATTTTACAGAGTGAAGAATAAAGAACAAGGAATAGAAAAACTGAAAGTATCTGAGTGACTGGGGCCACACAATCAACCTTGTTTAGGGATGAGAAAGCCCAGAATTGGCTTGGTGTTTGGAGATTGACTAACTGGATATACTGTGTTTCTGGCCAAGCAGAGCATCCTCGGGGACACAAAAGTTATCTTAGTCTTGGTTTGCTGATATGGCACCCCAGGCAAGAGTGGCTCCATCTTGGGTCTAGAAAATTATTTCAACAATACCTTTGGTCTTGAACAGGTCTTTAGGAGGTGGGTGAAAATAATGGTAAAAGCTGTTTTGTTTTGTTTTCTTTCTTTTTTTTTTAATAAATTTTATTATTGTAATGGCATGAGTAAAACAATTCTGCAATTGTTTTATATGTATATTAGAGTTGTTAAAGAAATAAGTAAATGCATTTATGTTATTGGGCACCATGGTCTCACTATGGAAGAAAAAGCAAAAAATACAGAATGCGGGAAGGAAAAGAGAATCCAATTGAGATAAAATAAAAATGAGGGTATCAATGTGAACACATACTTTCTACCAAATGTAGATATATAATATGCATATATATATATGTATTTGTATGAGTGCATGTTTTTATGTGATGAGGAAATATGAAGTGATTCTTGTCTTTATCCGTAAAACATGTTGCAATTTTCTCTGGGTACTTTCAACATTTTCATTTTTTAACAGTGAATGAGAGGAATTATTATTTATGTTTTAAATTCCTTTTCCTCCTGTTTGGGATTTTCTGAGATGATTGCCTATTTGGTTGAAAGTCTTTCATTCCTTTTGGAAAATTCTCAGCCATTATCTCTTCAAATATTTCTCATTCTGTTTTCTTTTTCTCCTCTCCCACTTGAATGCCAAGTTCAACTATGTTGGGCCATTTGATATTCTCTCAAAATTCTCAGTTGTCCTGATTAGGTTGTAGTCTTAGGTAACATTGAGAAAGAGAATTCAATTGATAATGAAGTAATACACCCATAAAAGTGATGTTTTAAAAAATGAAGGGCTGAAAGTCCAATTACTGTAGAGTCTATGACAAAGGTTTACTACCTGGCATTTGGTGGAAATGCCAAGTTTATTGCCTTTTGAAAATCAATTTAGCAATTTCTTCTAAAACTGAAAATACACAAAGGCTTTGATCTAGCATTCACACTTTTAAGAATTTATTATTAAAAAATAAAAATTCAATACATAAAGTGTGTGTCCAAAGGTATTTACTGCAGAGAAGCTTGTAATGTCATAAAAATGATCAACACATTGCATACGAATCACTAGGGGTATAAGTGAATAAATTATGCTCTAACCACACAGTGGGATGTCATGTAGTCATTTTGAAAGGGAGCAGGATCCTATGGTTCTTCTCCCCCATGTATTCAACCAGGCTTTTGTCTGTAGAAAATCTTTAACCAAAGAATAAGTTTAATAAAATAAGTGAGAAAATGTAGAAACAAAGGAAAACAGTCAAACAAGACAAAATAGCAATACTTTAGTCATTAAACAAAGTCAAGGACCTTTAGTTTCTTTCAAGGGCTATAGATAATATTCTGAGGCATATCCTTTGAGCTGTCTTTAGATAATGAAATGCCCAGCAGGTGGAAGTTAACTCCCTGATGACCAGATTGTAGGTATGGCATAAGCTGCCACAATTCTGAGCATTTGCCTCAAAGAAATGAGAACAAACCAAGTCTGGAACTGAAGATTAACTGTACTTAAAACAATCAAGATGGCACTGATCTGACCACCGCATGACCAATTTCAAGATGACTGTCAGAGCTGCCTGTGCTGTTTCTGAATGTAGCACTCTCCCTCTGCCTATAAAAGCTCTTGCCTACGGATTGGCAGAAGGGGTAGGAGGCAGTTGGCCTTTGGACAGGAGTTCAACACCCTCACCGCTTCCCGTTGATGGCCTTGGAAATAAAGACGACTCTCCTTCCCACCAGCCTTGCCTCTTTACTGGCTTTTGAGTGGTGAGCAGCCTGACCCCCACTTTTGATGACAGTTTTTTGGCGCCCAACATGTGACTGCATTCTTGTGGCATCTGGCTCCCCTGGGTTTTCCACAGTAGAGCCGCGGCCACAGCAATGCACCGGGATGGCTGTGATGAGCCAGCTGCTCATAGCTAGCTGGCCCTGAGAAGGAGATTCTGGGGGACTTTCCTAGCAGCTGTCGAAACCATTTGTTTCAGATATCCTCCCTGTTTCCCACCTCCTTGGCACTGGCTGCCAACTTATGCTTTCCCTTGGTGGAACAAGCTCCAAGACTAAGTCCACCTAAATCCACCAGTGTGCACCCGGGAAAACTTCTCTTTTGAGCACAAAGTGATTTTGGGTCATTTTGCTAATTGGTCCTGATGTCTGTCTGCCATTGAGGACCTTTTGTGAGTATGAAGTGCTATTTGGGCATTTTTGCCAATTGGTTCTGATGTGCGTCTGCCATTGAGGACTGTTGGTGTTGGAGAAGTGTTTGCTTGGCTCCATATCGGTAATCCTCTGAGAAGATTTGTGAGAGTTCTGTCTTCCAATGTGTGAGTGTACTTCCCATTTGTGTGACTGGTACTCTTGTTGCCTTTTGTAAAATGGGAAATTCAGGTTTAATTCATCAGAAAAATTTAAGCTATGAAACTATGACTAAAGAATAGTTTAGTCATTAAAACAAACTCAAGGACCATTAGTTCCCCTTCAAGGGCTATAGATAATATTCTGAGACATATCCTTTGAGCTCTCTTGTAGATAATGAAACCCCCACCAGGTGTAAGAAGTTAACTACATGATGACCAGAGTGTAGACAAGGCTGAAATCTTAGGTGTCAACGTTCTTGGAAATATAGCTGGTAGTTTCCATCACTCATGATCTGATTGGCCTAGGAACAGATAAACAATAGAGAAAAAATAATAATGATACAGAAGGATGACTACCTGCTACTATTTGAAATTGTATCCATGATGTCATGGAAAAATCCAACATTATATGCAAAAGCTTCATGTGACCTATGTAGTCAAGCAAACCTACATTAAATAGCAATTAACATTAAGTCCTTCACTGGAATGTAAGCTAGGGCTGTGACTCTAATTCACCTCTGTATTTCAAGATGTTTACAGCTAGACTGGGTTACACTAATATTGTTAAATGAATATCAAAACAAAAGCAAGAATATGGCAGTAAAAAGTAAAATTAATGAGATTGAAGGGTAGGCTGAAGGACTCCAGTATGAGTGGTGTCCTTATAAGAGGAAGAGACACCAGGAATGAACATGCACAGAGAAAAAGCCATGTGAGAATACAATGAGAAGGCAGCCATCTGTGAAATGAGAGAGGCCTCAGGAAAAATCAAACCTGCAGACACCTTGATCTTAGACTTCCAGCCTCCAGAACCATAAGGAACAAATTCCTGTTGTTTAAGCCATGCAATCTGTGGTATTTTGTTATGGCAGTTCTAGCAGGCTCATACATAAATGTATGCATACTTATATGGAAAAGTATATATTAATAAAAATATAAATGTATAAGTACTACTTTATTAATCTGAAGTGACTCACAGTATTTTAGGGATGGGTCTCATACAGATAAGACAGAGGGAGAAGAGTAGACATATTTAAAAAATATTAACTCTGCAATAAAATGTGCATGTTAGTAATCATATTTACATAAAATTATGTGTAAATTATATGTATTTCTGACACTATTTCTGACAAATCAAATATATGCACACATGTATAGTTACGTATAGATGTATGCATTCATACACACATTATATTTTCTTTATATATTGAAGTATAAATAATTCTATGTATTTCACAAATCTGTATGAATCATAGCGTAGCATACCCAAAAGTGTTATTATCATATTAGACTTTAACTTTAGCCTGACTTTAAAAATCTTTCTGCAAACTCTTTACAGCAGCCACTCCAATTTATACAAGGATGTTTATGTATAGCATAGTGTCTGGCATATAATAAGCATTCTGTACACAGTTTTTTCAACTTAGTACACAGCTGAGTAAACAAATGTATACATGAATGTTAGTGATACATTAGTGATCTTTAGCACAGTCACTATATATCCATTTACTTATATACTTAACACTTATTTATTTATGACAATATCTCTACTATTGATTAAGATTCCAATTCAAATTTCTTATCTTACGTTACATGGCTCTTTAAATCTGACCTCAACATGTTGTTCTAGCTCTTTCTCACCTCATGAATGTTAATAACCAAAAATATGCTTTTAACTTATATATTACCATTATGATATCTTTTTACCCCCCATTGCTGTGTCTAAGAAATATAGCAGTGTGGTTTAGAAAGCAGGCTCAGATATTAGCCTGAGTTTGATTCTGGATCTACACTTAATAGCTCTATGACTTAGGTTAGCCATTTAATCCCAAGCCTCCACTCCTCATTTTTAAAATGAAACTATAATAACACATACCTTTCAAAATTTTGGAAATATTGAGGATGATAAGAAATACAAACTGCTTACAGTAGCACCAGCCATATTGTACACACCTAATATATTTATTTACCTAATTTTTAGTTACCTGTCTGTACCTTTCCTTTTCATTGCAATTTGAATTCTTATTCAAAACCTGTTTCAGAGTAAACAGTTTCATGATGTCTTTTCTTTATATATTTTAAAGTTTTCTTTGATTTCCTAAAACCTATTCTTCTTGCTTATTCTAAAATTATTCATACAGGTTATAAAAATTTATTTTTTGTCTCTTTAAAAAGAGTATGTTTCTCATCTTGGTTAAGTAGTCAGAAAGTTCCCAGAGGTCAAGAACAGAAAGTGAGTCCTATCATTCACAGCACAGAGCTCAGTTTCTTCTAACAAGCGTTCTACATGTAAAAAAAAATAGATGTTTTCATAAATTTGTCAATCTCCAGTGCCTTGAAGAATTTCCATTAATTGTTGTCTCAAAACATATATTTTCTTATTTTAAAATTTTTAGTTTATTTTTTATTCGATTTCAATCTTGAATTCTAAATTTATTATTATTATTATTTTTGCCTATAGCAAATCTCTCGAGATTTACTATGTCAATCACTGAGAAAAATAAATGAATGCTAATGCCTGCATCTGTGTCTGCTTAACTCAGTCATAATTACCTTTAATATAGTAAAGAATCTGCAAGAGAGTTGGAGTGTTTAGTTGAACTGTTTCTAAAGTCATTAATGCTGTATCCCAGAACATATCTACTTAGATAGTCATAGAGATTTTCAAATTATATTTTAAAGATACATAAAGAATTGGTACATATTTTCTTTGCCAGATCAGTGGTAATGAGAAATTATATTTATGAGTTAAGGAGTTATGCAATATTTTATCTTTTTATTTATTGTCAATTTCAATACTTTGGTAACATCTGAGTGTTTCTGTACATTCATTTCAAAATTTTGCATTACAGTGGAAGAGGAATTACTGAAAAAGAAGTCAATATTTTTTTAATCATAATATATTCCAAACATTTCAAATAGAATACAGCCATACTTCTAAGATGCAACATGGCTTGTTTTCAAACAGAGAGATCATCAGATTTGTCACAGTAAAAGCCATCGTGATCAACAATTCTATTGCATTTCATGTCTATTTGCTTCTGAAAAAAAAGAAGTAAATAGTTCCATAACAGCTAAATATAGTTTTAAATGACTTTCCTGATTTCCTCTGGAGTGGGAAGAAAAATAATCTTTCATCAACAAAGAATATCCTAGCAAGTAGAAATATTGCTTATTTGGTAAAACTCTATGAAATATTGCAACTATCCTACTGTGAACATCAATATTTAATTTTTCTCATAAGTTTTTGCTATGAGTAAGTGTCCAAGAAACACAATACATCAAGAGCCACTGTAGTAAAAACTAGAGAATTTAGTTACTTAAATAGCAAAAGATACAGAGTTTTGCTTTCATTTCCAACCACATTGATTTCAGTTATTACTTTGTAATTTGTCTTTTCCATCAATTGCAAATTCAGATGATTAAAGACATAAATTTTTAATCCACATAGAGTTAATCAGAAGCAGAGTATATTAAGTAGCTCAATATTTGCCACAAATATTCAGTGTTTTATACCTTGTATACTTTTGAAACTCTGAACAAAAATGGACTTGTCATACACATCAGTGGATCATTTCTGGCAATATGATACCTATTTTAAATGTTTATTCATCTCCAATAAATTGTTTATTCCAGTAGGTAACAAATAGTACCACTTTTAAAAATAAATAAATGAAATAGAGAATTCATAGTTTTGTAAAATATGAGAAGGTGTATCTTTATGATACACACAGATTTAGCAATGCCTCTATCACATAAAGATGTACAGAATATATGATGTTGATTTCTCTGTTTGAAATAGATAATCATTTGAAACTACAGACTGGTCAACAAGGACCATTCTGCATAAAGTATTTCAATCATGATGGCTTTTGTCATTGTTCACTTGTGTTTATCATATTATTAGTGTATCCCCTTTGATTTTTCCCATTATTTATTCTTGGTTATTAAAACGCACATTTATTTATAAAGTGATTAATCTTTATTACAACATTACTTCAGAAAAAAATTTTAGAGATTAAATGAGATGTGAAGGAGATAAAGAAAAGAGAAAAATGTCTTTTCCTTTGTTCCTTTTAGATGACTTGAGAATTTTTATTCCTTATATTTTTATATTAGCTTTTTGTTTATACTATTCATTTTAATATTTCCACGCTAGTCTGAAAATTATATAGCCTTGACTCATAGCAATCAACAGTAAATCAATTGTTTGTGACTTAAGAAACAATGTAAGAACCTTATAACGATTCAACAGATTAAAATGATTTCATCCTTTGTTCAATAAGCATTAAGACAATATTATTATTTGCTGCTTAAAATAGTCTATATTGTTTTGCATTAGGCACACATTTACTATTTTCACTCATTTTTATAAAGTCCAGATTTCACATGAGATCATTTCCTTCCGATTGAAGAACATTACTTGGTACTTTTTATAATGCAAAATGTTAGAAATCAATGATTTCATACTCTGTATTTCAAAAAATATTTTTTGCTTATATTTTGGAAGAGTCTTTTAACTGGTTTTAAAATTCTGGATTGTCTTATTTTCTTTTGTTTTAGCACTTTAAATACCATTCTATTGTCTCTGGTTTCCAAAATTTCTCTTTGAGAATCTTTGGTATTTTCCTTATTCTTTTTAAGGCATGTGTCTTTCTACCTGGCTATCTTTAAGGTTTTGTTTTTTGGTCCTTTGTAATTTGTTTCCTTTGCTTTCTTATGTTTGTCTGTAATGCGCCGGAGGTGATTTTCTCCGGCATGGTATTTGATGAGCTTTTTAAGTGTTTAGGTTGATTTTTTTCATCAGTTTTGGAAAATGCTTAGTCATTATCCCTTCAAATATTGTTTCTGTCCCACTTTTTATCCTATCCATGAGGGCTAAAATTGTCACTTATTGTGAACTTTTACCAGTATGTGCCATTTGAATCTTACACTCTAATTTATTTGTTAGGGATATAGATATAGATATACATAACTTCTTATTTCAGATTGCTTATTTTCTATTGACCTTTTCTCCATAGTAATTCTATTTTCTCTCATGTTCAGTCTACTATTAACTCATTTAATGACTTTTTGTTTTTATTGCAGTATAAACTCACCCTTTTTGTGTATAATTCCATGAATTGGGAAAAATAAAGTCATGTAATCTCTAACACATCAGGATTTAGAACGTTTCTATCACCCCTAAAAGTCCCTTTATGTTCTTTAGTAGCACATACCTCTTTCTATCCCAGCCCTTAGAAACCACCAATCTACTTTCTTTCCCTATAGCTTTGCTTTCACAGATTGTTGTTAGAATGGAACCATACTGTTTGTATCCTCAAATCCTTTTCTCATTTGGCATTATGCCTTAGAGCTTTACCCACGTTCTTGCCTTTGTCCATTGTTTTGCCTTTGTTTGTTCCTTTTTCTTGCCAAGTAGTATTTCTTTGCATGAATGTACCACAGTTTGCTTTTGCATTCACCAAAAACAATTTAAGTTACAGTCATTACAAATATACACATTTATGTACAAGTTTTGTGTGAACATAAGTTTTAACTTCACTTTGGAAAATGGCTAGAATTGATTGTTGAGTCAAATTATTATATGTGTATATTAAACTTTATTATTATATGTGTATATTATATGTGTATATTAAACTTTACTGTTAGATCAAAATAATTAAATGAACCTCAACAACCTGCATAAAAATGAAATTATTCATGGAGATATTTAATATGCTATAATGGATATATTATTCTATTTTGAAGCCATAAATAAACCAATTATAATTTTTATGAACTATATTCCAGAATATAAACACACAAAGGCAGGTATTTCTGTCTTGAATCCTAGTATTTCCTCACTACCTAGTGCTTTGATTAGGAAACAGTAGATATTCAGTAACTACCCACTAAATGAGTGAGTAAACTAATTTTATATAAGTACAAAATAATATATCATAAAACATATGCTAGACATGCAGTAATGGATATTTAAGGAATGAATGTAATAATATGAGATTATTAAAGATTATTAATATGAGGTCATGGATAACATATACTGATAGAGAAGCAAAGGGAAAATACTCCTTCTGAATAGAAGAGCATAATCAATGGAATAGAAATAAGGAAAATACCACACACAGATGACTACACTTAGAGGATTTTTGTTGGGATGAGAACTAAGTATTTGTAGAAAAAAGGACCTGAAAGCAGGCTTATAATCAGAGTTCTGCCACTTGGTAGCCCTTTGGGTTTAATTAGGTCACATGACTTAGTGCTTCAGTTTCTTTATAAGCAAATGAAGACCATAACAGTTTCAAACTCAATCAGTTCCCAAGGATATTAAATTACTTACTTTATGTAAAAAGTTTTTATGATATTGATTATCAGACAGAAAGATTAATATAAATGTGAACAATTGTTAGTATAAAACTAGTCTGATGATTTTAAGTTTAAAATGGCAAAAATTTGTATAGTGAAAATTTTTTAGAACAATTTAAAGACTAAATTATAACTGATAAAATGCTGAAGTCTGTATATTGACTAAAGAGCTCTAACTGTAGTAGACATTAAATAAGTGATTGAAGAAAAAATCACACTGGAATATTTTAACTTATCATCTTTAGTAGAATATAGGAAGAACAACTGGCCCAACTATTTCCCATTAACAAATATTGAATCTGAAGGCTATTGCCACATTTTCACAGTAATGAGAGAAATGGACTATAGAGAGTCAGCAATTCAGCTTTAGAGATGATACTGGTCAGACATTATGCGGAATATAAACATGTCCTTCCTCACACATGGAGGTGGATGAAAGGAATCCAAATCGAAAAAGAGGAAGTATTTGTGGATGACATGATACTATATATAGAGAATCCTAAAGATGCTACCAGAAAACTACTAGAGCTAATCAATGAATTTGGTAAAGTAGCAGGATACACAATTAATGCACAGAAATCTCTTGCATTCCTACACACTAAGGATGAAAAATCTGAAAGAGAAATTAAGGAAACACTCCCATTTACCATTGCAACAAAAAGAATAAAATACCCAGGAATAAAACTACCAAGAGACAAAAGACCTGTTTGCAGAAAACAATAAGACACTGATGAAAGAAATTAAAAATGATACAAACAGATGGAGAGATATACCATGTTCTCGGATTGGAAGAATCAACATTGTGAGAATGACTATACTACCAAAAGCAATCTACAGATTCAATGCAATCCCTATCAAACTACCACTGGCATTTTTCACAGAACAGGAATAAAAAATTCACAATTTGTATGGAAAAACAAAAGACCCCGAATAGCCAAAGCAATCTTGAGAAATAAAAACAAAGCTGGAGGAATCAGGCTCCCTGACTTCAGGCTATACTACAAAGCTACAGTAATCAAGACAGTATGGTACTGGCACAAAAATAGAACTATAGATCAATGGAACAGGATAGAAAGCCCAGAGATAAACCCACACACATATGGTCAACTTATCTTTGATAAAGGAGGCAAGAATATACAGTGG
>NC_041214.2:140298842-140312939 GCF_002837175.3 Physeter macrocephalus | reverse complement strand
GATAGCTAGTGTGAAGCAGCCGCATAGCACAGGGAGATCAGCTCTGTGCTTTGTGACCACCTAGAGGGGTGGGATAGGGAGGGTAGGAGGGAGGGAGATGCAAGAGGGAAGAGATATGGGAACATATGTATATGTATAACTGATTCACTTTGTTGTAAAGCAGAACCTAACAAACCATTGTAAAACAGTTATACTCCAATAAAGATGTTAAAAAAAAAAAAGATGTGTTGTATGTGTAACAGCTGCAGGGAAATTATCATTTAGTGGATCCAAATATCAGCTAAGTGACTGGTGATAATTTATCTTCCTCCACAAATGAAAATTTTTTTAGCTCATAAACTATTTGAACACATCTGCTAAATGAGAACTTTTTCAAATTCATAATAATCCCATATTTAAAGGGTGACATTCAGAGATTGTAACCTGTGGGACTCAATTTACATAAAAATTTGGGACTGAGGTCTTTACGAAATGAGAATAAACAGAGAAAAAGACCCAGCTTAAATAGCTTAGCAAAACAACTTTTTCACTAAAGGGTTTTTCATGCATCATGCAACTCAGGGAATCAGTCTCCCTCAATCTTGCATTATTTTTTTTCTCATATGTGAATTTCAAGGTCTCCATGAGAAAGACAAAGAAATACGAAACACACTACATCTTAACAAGATTTACCCAGAGTGATATACTTTCAGTTTGCTCACAATCCACTGGACAGAACGGTTCTCTTGACCCCAAGCTAATTGCAAAAACATCCAAACAAAATTTATGGAATGATTAGTGAAAATGATCTGTGTCTGCAGTGAAGACTAAGAAAAATAAAAATGGCAAGTCATATCTAGGGAAAATCCCAAAGCAAGGTCTCAGTGCATGTACTTTTCCAAAGTAGTATGGCTTTGAATGATATGATTAGCATTTTTTTGTGAGGGGAAGGAAAACACTATTATATATTATTTCATTAATTGAAAGACATACATTTTGCCACATTTGAACACCTGTGAAATCATAATTCATTTTATAATCACAGCTGGGTTTTGATAGGCATAATGTAGATGTTATGACCTGCTTGTATATGCATAAAAACTTGTAAAATTGGTGTGAATCTTGATAAGAAACCTCAGAGACAATAAGTAAGCACTCCTTTAAGAATTTTGCAACAGCACTTTTGAAGGCACAGAGGATGATATTATGTGAAAAATGCAAATACTAATAAATCTGAGTCAATAAAGTGCTTCGAAAGAGTTTTATTCAACATGTAGAATTTCAGGAATACTTTTACTAATTAATTTCACTCATCATTCTCTTATTTGTAGTCTATGCTAAAATATATATGCTAAAAATGTCACTAATTAAGGCTGAGATAGATATGTCAACAAGTATACAATTTTTAAAATGTTATAAATAAATCTATCGTATCATTCAGAAGCTTTTATTTTTCCTTCATTCCTGATGAATAAAATAATGGTGAGTCTTAGAATGGCTGAAATAATAGATTTGAATAAATATATAAAATAATTAAACGATTTTGAATGATTATTATGCATGCATAGATGTTAAAAAAATACAATGAAATTGATTAAACAGCTCCCTTTAGGACAGCACTTTAAATGTATTTTTCCACAAGAAAAGCATTCACGAAGTTGAGTTAGAAATGACCAAGACATTCTAAAGTCACTTGGATATAAAATCAGTGATATTATACAACGTATGTTATCAGTAAAACTTTTTATGCTGCCATGCTTTTATAATCCCCCACCCTTTTAAACAATTTAAAAGCAAATTTCAAACTGCAGTGAAAGTGCAGTTATTTAAAGTTTTGTTACTTAAAACATGAGCTAGTACACTGTGGCTCTACTAAATTTTGAAATATAACTTAAACTGCAAATATCCCTTGCAATATCACAGGTGATACATTTTTAAACCAATACATTTGGCTCACATCACAAGGGATTTAGTAATATTAATGCTACAAGACCTTCCAGATAAAGAATTTCAAATTCATATATATATATTTTTTTTGATTGATAACCATGAATTCATCCAAAGCCCAGAGAAAAGCTGAGTGATGTCAACCAATTGGCAACTATGCGGATCAATCAAAGTAATACCTCATTCCTCCAGAGGCAATGACAGGACCTCATGTTGAATCTGACAAGTCCACTGACATTAGCTCTAATGAGACCACATTCAGTGCAGTCACATTAGGCTACAAACTGAACTTCTCCCTGTTCATAGTCCTTGAGGAAGAGATGTGAGTCATGCCAACAGATACAGCACAGACAGGCAATGAGTGGTTACAGCTTAAATGTGATAGAGTATACATGGTTTATTCCCTCCATAATCTTCTTTAAATTGCATTTGTCCAAAATATACCACTATTTCAAAGAAACTAAAACAGAGGCCAAAATATGTTTTTTGCACTAAGATGGATTCTGTGAAGGGAATAAGGTATGTGTACGTAGCTACACTGCCCTCATGGAACTTGGGGAAATATATGTGCCTCAGTCCTCCCTCTTACTGACTCCACAGTATTGGCGTTTATACCCTCAGTCTAACTGGTGAAACAAGATACACACACAATAAATCATACACCTGAATAAATCTTGTGTGCTCAAATGAGTGATACTGACAGGAGCCACTGTAAGGAAGCTTGAGTTTGAGTTCAGCGGTAACTGATAAGATGATTAGAGGGGATGGCTTCAAGCAGCAGGAAATGAAATGAAATTGTGAAAACATGGAAAGTCATTGTATGCTATGGTTCCAAGAGGTAACTTCTCTAAAAGTAGTTGTTTGTAACTTAGAACCACATGTCAAAAAATTAAAGAGTGATAGTGTTTGGTAAATGTATTAATAAAAACCATGAGAAACTTTGAAATGCCGGTAGAAAATGCAGACCTCAACAATGTCTCATTAAAGTCAATGAATGTTTTAAATTATAGTGTTGGCATGATAGGAATTCCTAAATCTGAGGACAGATTAATCATTTAGTGTGACAGTAAAAATCTAATTATACAGGTGTTCATTGAAAAGCCAGTGTACCAATTTACCTCTGAATAAGTGTATCAATAAGATTCTCTAATACAGTATCAATAAGATTAGACAGGAAGGAATAGATATCGAAGAATTTTCAGAGGATAAGTATGATGTGATTATTTGTTTTCATAATGAATAGATAAAGATATGCAAAGATTAAAAAGTCTACCTTCTTGTGTAATAAAGAAGAGTAGAGTTTGTGAAGTATCTTAGAGTGGAAAATATCCCATATAGAATATAATTTCCATGAATCATAATTTTTGCCCATGTTAAGTAGAATTTACCAAGCTAACAATAATAATAGTAATAGCCGTTACGTCAAGTACTGGAAAACATTTTTAAATGTTTACCTTTTTCTGATTTTATTTCACTGCATTACGTTCAAGATGTCAAGAATTTTATATTACAATGGTTATGGCTGGTTTATAGATGCAAAGATAGTGAATCCTCACTTGTGCAAAAAAAAATTCCAAGGAGGTAAAAGCTATTTTCAATATGTCACAAGAACCTGCAGTGCTGTGCCACATATATTTACTAAATACCAGGTCATGTTATTTACTTGCTCCTCACTACTAGTTTTATGGAAAAAACTTCCTGAAAATTACAAAAATGGAACTTTCTTTTCTTGAACTTAACTACAACAGCAAACTTATCTCACTAGAAGTGGGTGTGTTGTTTATGTAATTCTTGCAATCCCAATTGCTTTATAATAGTAAATCAAGAAGCATATTTTGGCTTTGGCTGGTGCTCGGGAGTACAAAATTACCTTTGTTATTCAAAAACTTCTTTTCATTCCTCCAGTCTCTGAATGTAAAATTTTTATTAAAAATTAACTTCTTCATTCATCTTTCAACCTATTACTATCCTTTTTATATATCTGATTTGTTTTTAATTTTTACTGATCTATTAGATATTTGAGAATAAGAATTTTGTTAAATTAAGTTTGGGCAAGAAGAAATTATTTTTTAATACTAGGTATTGATAAATTATGTGTATTGTAAGGGGAAACAAATGTCATTAAAAGTAATTCATGGTCATAGTGGAAAATGCACATTCCACAGTCTTCGTAATAATAATGGCCCCTGGCTCTTTAAGTCAGCCTACTCTGCTCATGGAAATTATGGCCCATAAAGATGTTACACACGTTGCTCTAACTTTAGAGTGATCAAAGATGACTTTCTTCCTTTCTTGTAAGATTACTACGGGCTACAGGCTGGCCTATGATATTCATGCATTTTGCATTTTGAATCTGATCATTGACTGGTAATCCCAATCTATCTCTCCAGCATTTGGCTGGTCCCTTTGGCTTCATATTTTTTCCAGTGGGTGAGGGTAGATACAGAAGAATGTAACTAGGAAGAAATTAAGCATCTAGAATGGCATGGAATTTTTCAAGGTAGTAATTTGATGCAAAAGAGTGTATCCTTAAAAAAAAAAAAAAAGAGCTTTGCGCTAACTCCTAAAAAAGAAGAAAAGGGAAAACAATACAAGGTGTTTATGAAAAGAGTGTACCTTAAAAAAAAAAAAAAAGAGCTTTGCGCTAACTCCTAAAAAAGAAGAAAAGGGAAAACAATACAAGGTGTTTATGAATTTATTACATAAAGAAGGTTTAAAACATAATATATTTTAGAAGTATGTGCTGAGACTCATTATGTGAGTATAGAGGTTGAAAAATAAAAAATCAAGAGCACTCAAAGCATGCTATAATATGATATCCCTTTAGAATTCTTTCTAAGTGTAAGAACAGTCTTTCAGTTTGCTGTTCAAATGAAGTTGTATTTAATGGTTTGTTTATTCATTCAACTCTAACACATTAAGTGGAAATCCTCTTAGTTACTCAAGCTTCTATCAGTTTGGGTTAAGGATATTAAAGTATTTTTGAAAAATTTCAGTAATGATCTTGTTTTCAGAGTGTGAAATAATTGTTAATATCCTTTTCCTCTTTATATAATAATGCTGACTTCATGTGTTTCTTCTGACATTTCCAAATGGCCAGATACAGAGATTTTAGGAATCCACTACAAGTTTCTGCTTTGCACACACATTTAAAAATATGTTGAACAGCACGCATATTATATCACCAGAAAAGATTTTCACATTGAATTCCTTGCTAACAAGGACTATTTGCATCCTTTTAGTCACCTTTTAATTCTGAAATACATATCAATAGATTTTTGAGTACTTACTAGATGCAAGACACCTGGTTAGGCAACATTTGATTTTTATTAAGCATTGCTAGGCAATTATGTTTGCTAAGGATCTTTTGGCTGTAACAAGAACACAACTTGAAGAGCTTAAAACATAAGAAATGTATTACATGTCATAATAAGTAGTCCCTATGTACTGTGGTGTATTTAGAGACTCAAGATGCTATAAAAATTCTTAGGTTGTTTTCATCTTTTACTCTAGTTTCTTCAGCTACCTCACTGCCTCATCCAAACCTAACTATAGTAGTTCTGGGCAACCCATTCTTACACTAAACATACAGAGGCTTTAAAGTTTTTCCTAGAAATCAGTGTTCCTTATTCACAAGCAGATTTCCACTGGAATCTTAATTGACAGAAGGGAAGAAAATATTTCTTTCTAAGTCAGCCTCTGGCAAAGGAAATGTAATTTATATCATTGGAATAGCCCAAATAAGATTAACCCCTTCTGAGGCTGAATAAAGATTTTACTTCCCTGAGCATTTGGAATCATGGAAGAGAGTAAACATCCAACAGTGTATGCTACAGAGAGTTTAATTATCACAGTCTACAAAAAAGGAAACATAAATTTAAAACAACAAATATTTTCCCCAAGTTTTCACAATTTATAAGTCTTATAGCTAGAATTAAGATTATTGAACAAACAAGTCATTTTTAACTAAATACTTCCCTTTATCTTCATTCCAAAGATATTACTATTCCAAAGATAACATCTATTCATTAAATCAACATATATTTAACAGTCACTAGATCTATAGATAGATGACAAACTTTCAAAAATTAATAAGAAACAAATATCCCATAGTCTGACACTCAGACATAAATAAGATAATTTATTAATAAGTATGTGGTAGATAAAATGAGTGAAAAGTGACCATGGTATTGTGAGTTCAGAGAAGTGGGACAGCTAGCAAGAGGGATTCTGTCCTTAGAAAGGAGGTAGTTGAGCTGAATAAGGGAAAATCTTCCTATAGAAATAAGTGTAAATGTCTACATTTGCAAAAATAAAATACCTAAAAATTCATCATATTTATGTATATTTGATATTACTCAAAAAAGGTAATTTGGCTTTAATTGAAAATGGAAAAATCCAATTTACTCATGTAATTTCTCAGAAGTAAATAATGTAAATATCAAAAGAAAATGACAAGGAAACCGAAAAAAAATTCTCCCGAGTATATGCTTAATTATTTGTAACTACATTTCCTAGAAGTATGCATTCATTTTAGAAGTATGTTTGTGTTTTTGGTGGTCTTTTCTTCTCTTTCTGTGAAGAGTAGCTGTTGCTAACATCAATAGATAACCCCTTCTTTGAGCATACCAGAATGGAGTAAACTAGTTATTGCCGCTTTCCAGGTTTACTGGAATATCTCTAGATGTTAGGATAGGATGAGTGGTCAGTAAGGATCAGAAAACTAGCCAGATTCTGAGACTAAAATCTTTAGAAAACATTCTAGCATTTGTAGTTTTCATTCACAACTTTTAGTCATATAAAGTAGAAATGATGGGAATTATTGAAACTCTAAAGAAATAAAATATCCTTTAGCAGTGAAAACTCACAATTTTATAAACACTAAGTTTATTCTTCTGATAGCTGGGGAAAATATATATTCAGTATTATACTAGAAGTTGTAGGGAATTTAAGAAAACGAACATGCACAAAATGGAAAATTCATAGATTAAAGTTATAGGGCTCTTTATTCTGCTCCCTTTATCTGTTTGTTTATTCTTTTGCCATTACCATCCTGTCTTGGCGGCTGTAGCTTTACAATACGTCTTGAAGTCAGGTAACGTTAGTTCTCCAAATCTGTTCTTCTCCTTCAATATTGTGTTGATTATTTTGAGTCTTTTTCCTCTCCATGTGAACTCTAAAATCAACTTGTTGATATCCATAAATAACTTTTTGGAATTTTGATTGGAATTGCATTGTATATATAGCCTGAGTTGGGAAGAACTGATATCTTGACTATATTGAGTTTTCCTATCCATGAATAATGCAGTGTGTCTCCATTTATTTAGTTCTGCTTTGATTTCATTTATTAAAGTTTTGTACTTTTCCACGTATAGATATCATACATAGTTTGTTAGATTTATATTAAGTATCTTTGGTTTTGTGGGTGCTAATGTAAATGGTATTGTGTTTTTAATTTCAAATTCTACTTCATCATTGTTGGTATATAAGAAAGCAGTTGACATTTATGTATTAACCTTGAATCTTTCATCCTTGTTATAATTGTTTACTAGTTCCAAAAATATATTTGTCTATTCTTTCAGATTTTCTACATAGACTATCATGTCATCCTCAAAGAAAGACAGTTTTGTGTCTTCCTTTCTATACATCTTTTGTTTCCTTTCCTTAACTTTTGACATTAGCAAGGACTTCTAGTATGATTTTGAAAAGTAGTAGTGAGAGGGGACATTCTTACCTTGCACCTGATCTTAGTGGGAATGATTTGAGTTTCTCACCATTAAGTGTGATGTTAGCTGTAGGTTTTTTTCTAGATGTTCTTTATCAAGTTGAAGAAGTTTCCCTCTATTTCTAATTTAATGGAGTTTTTATCATAAAAGGGGGTTGGATTTTCTCAAATGCCTTTTCTAGATGTATTTATGTGACCATGTGATTTCATTGATTTTTCTCTATTGATTTTCTGTTTTTCCTACAAATTATTAAATTTCTGGGAATATTGACAGAAATCTTTATATTTTTATGTTTCAGAGTGAGGGAAAGCTCAAAAATTGTTTTCAATTTGTGTAAAGAAGACTTTGAATAGAATCTAGCTATGTAATAGTAGGAATGTACCTATACAGTTAACATAGTTGATAATATGTCAAATTATTCTCTCTGTTCTCAGGTGCTCTCATATTTACAACGTTTTGGAAAGTCTGTGTCAGAATGTCACTTTAAAGATTAAGTGCATGGGACTTCCCTGGTGGTGCAGTGGTTAAGAATCCGCCTGCCAATGCAGGGTACACAGGGTACACGGATTCGATCCCTGATCCGGGAAGATCTCACATGTCACGGAGCAACTAAGCCCGTGCACCACAACTACTGAACCTGCGCTCTAGAGTTCACGAGCCACAACTACTGAGCCCTAGTGCCACAGCTAGTGAAGCCCGTGCACCTAGAGCCCATGCTCCACAACAAGAGAAGACACCTCTATAAGAAGCCCATGCACCGTAACAAAGAGTAGCCCATGCACCGTAACGAAGAGTAGCCCCTGCTCGCCGCAACTAGAGAAAGCCTGCACACAGCAACAAAGGCCCAACACAGCCAAAAATAAATAAATAAATTTATTAAAAAAAAAAAAAAAGATTAAGTGCATGAGATATGAAGTTATCCATCATTCAAAGTTATGTGTAGAAAATTTTTTTTGGAGAAAAGCTCAGCTGCATTAGGCATTCTTTTCACTGACTTACAGCTTTAGAATTGAAATATGGCATCATTCCTTAGAAGCTTATGTTTTCCTTCTATAATTATTGAAGAATATGTATTTGAAATCCCACCTTCTCCCTTAACAGATTCCCTTTGAAATCAATAAAGCATTTTAACAAAAGGGAAAATTACTATACCTGTTTAAATACCAGGGAAGATTGAAATTTAGGAAGTTAAATATGAAATTTGTTACTACTGTAGATCAGATTGAATTTGAGTAAAGGAGGATTCCACTCAAATAGAATGCTTTGCTTGAGAAAGAATAGCTAGAATAAAACAAAAATAAATATACAAACAAACAAATCAATAAATAAAATAGTCCTAGAGGGCTAGAAAAACAAAAGACAAATATTCTGTATTTCTGAATTATTAGGGCTGAAGTGAGGTTATATAATAGAGATACATTATAATAAGTGAGGACTGCAACTGTGACTGAGATAAAGCACTATTTTTAGGGATTCCCACTGAGCTGGATATTTCTTTAAGTATATATACATTTGGCATGAAAGATTACACTAGGCTATAATTCTCAACAGGCGATCATTCCTAAGGAAGGAAGAACTTTCACAGCAAAAGTGGACATAATCCAATGCCAAGATAAAATTCTAGATTTCATTGCAAATAATAAAATAAAATTTAAATAAGTCATTTGGTCCAGGAACAATTTATCTCTGAGGACTGTCCCAAACTGTCTTCATTCTTAGTCATTTCCTCTTTTTCCTTTTTCCCACCAATTACAATATGACTTTAAACACACACACACATATACATAAAATTAGAAATGCTTTGTTATTATAAGGTACTCATACTACTCATGAAGTGATAAAATGTTATTTTAAAGTATAATTGGATTAGTTGTAAATGCAAATGTATATTGCAAACTCTAAACAATCACTAGAAAAAGCAGAAAAATAAGTATAACTAGTATGCAAAGAAAAAAGAGAAAATAAAATCTTATAAAAAGCTTAATTAAGACCATGAAATGCAGAAAAAAGTGGAAAACAAAAATAGGAACAAAGAGCGAAAGCAACAAATACAAAAAAAAGTATTGAATATGGTAGATATTAATCCAAGTATCAATAATCACTTTGAATGTCAATGGTCTAAATACACCAATTAAAAGACAGAGATTGTCAAAGTAAATCAAAAACAGGATCCAAATATATGTTGTCTACAATAAATATTCACTTTACATATAAAGACACATACAAGTTAAAAGCAAATGGATGGAGAAAAATATACCGCCCTAACACTAATCTAAAGAAAGTAAGAATGCTATACCAATTTCAAATAGAGATGACTTTAAAGTCAGAAAATTTATCAGGGATAAAGAAAGGCATTACAAAATTATAAGTCTATTCTTCAAGAAGATCTAACCATTCTTAATATTTATGTGCCTAGCAAGAGAACATCAAACTATGTGAGGCAAAAACTGACAAAACTGAAAGGAGAAATGGGCCAATATACTATCATAGCTGGAGACTTCAACACCCCTCTGTCAGAAATGATCAGACCTAGCAGGCAGAAAACCAGGAAGGACACAGTTGAACTCAGCAACACTATCAATCAATGGGATATAACTGATATCTGTAGACTACTTCAGCCAACTACAGCAGAACACTTTTTCTTCTCAAACTCACATGGAACTTTCACCAAGCTAGATCACATTCTGGACCATAAAACATATCTTAACAAATTTAAAGGAATATGAATTATGCAATGTCTGCTCTCAGACCACAATGGAATTAAACTAGAAATCAATAACAGAAAGATAATTTTAAAAGCTCAAAACACGTGGAGATTAAACAACACACAGCTAAATAACATGAGTCAAAGAATACATTTCAAGAGAAAATTAAAAAAACATTTGTAACTGAGTGAATATAAAAACACAACTTGTCAAAATTTGTGATATGCAGTGAAAGCAGTACTTAGAGGGAAGTTTATAGCATTGAATGCATATATTAGAAAAGAAGAATGACATAAATCAATAATATGATTATTATTTGAAAGTACATACAGTTTTTTAAAGAAAGTTTTCAAGGCTCACTGAATGCACTTTAGTTTCAGTGGGGTAGAGGGGGGAACAGAACTCATTGAGTGAGAGCAAAAATAAAGGAACACTCTATATATTCCGTTTTGGCTCATCCAGTCTTAGTTGCTAGTGGCTAGTTGCTTTTCTCCTAATTTGTGTAAACAACTCATTATGTGAAAAAATATATGATTCCTGAGTTGTAGGTAATTTTAAGTGGATTTGTAGTACAGCCTGGGTTAATTTCATATTTCACTTGCTTTCTACTCCATCCTGCCATTCATGGAGATTAACTGCTGAGAGATCATAGAGCTCAGATGCTTACGAAAGAAAAATGTACTAAAACCTTAATTAAAATATTGATCACTGATCATTGACTATCAAAGGAGAACAATACCAGATAAGTCTTAGGAGTTTCCTCAAACTTATTTCACATACAAATAGTTATACAATTTTACTTCTTCACAGAATAACCTTATGATAGATAGTGGCTGTAACTTGCAGACATTACTTCATCCTAACAGGGATCTTTTCCTACAAACTACTTTTTAATTGTTTTATTCCCTAGTTAATAAGAGTACATTTCCAGCATTCGATTTTTTTGGGGGGGGGGGACTCAAAGTTCTTCTTCTAACTTGCTTTATCTCTCCTAGAGAAAAACTTCAGAGTTGTTTTCTTTTTTTTTTTTTTCTGTTCTGCCCTCAATGTTACTTCCTTTCCTTCATCCAATTTTTTAATACCTCTTTTTCAAGTACCAACATTTTACAATCAACTTTATCAACACTGGCTGGTTTAAAATCCTAGCTCTTAAATGTCAGGGCTTGTAAAACTTGCTTGGAGAAGACCTAGCTCAATAAAACTCTATCAGTGTTTAATAAATCCTACATGACAATGATAAAAATTCAAAGGGCAATTTTTCCCCTCAATAATTTCACTGTGCTAGAAGGAGACCAGAACATACTGCACTTTACCATGAATGTTCACTTATATGTGTCTCTGGTTTGTCGTGTCATAATATCATTACCAGTTAAGATACCATCGTTTCAATTTCAGTAAGAACAGCAGACAGACTTAGCAATGTTTAATTAATTATTCAGCTTTGCAACAGAGAATTTGTTTTGCTTCTAGCCTGCAGGAGGCTTGCTGGCTAGATGCTCAGCATCAGAAGAGCTGTTTGCTAAGACTGATCTCTGCCTGTCAGCAGATGTTAGCAAGGGGAAGGACAGAGAGGAATATACAGAGACATAATAAGTGTGGTTGTCAAAACATCTGTCATATATGAAGTAACTTCAGTGAGAAAAGTGTTTTACAGTGATCTCAATGCATATCACAACCTAATTTTGTTCATGTATTATTTTTGGAAAATTTTTTGGAGAGCAGAAAGTGAATTCTTCCAATTACTTAGCAAATTGGGAGAGCACAATGCATTCTTAAAATTAGATTTTTAAAAACTCATTCCATTATTTTTACATGAAAAATCATGTTATGTTAATTAGTAGTAAAATAGTTTAGAAATAATATTAGCCCAGGAGCATTTTGTAATATAAATGGAAATAACAACCTTAGAACCCCTGGAATTCTCCTTTTCTGACCACTGCCTTCAATTTTCCCTGTTTTTCCACCCTCAGTTCTCTTGACTGTGCTCTTTGGCAGCATTCAATCTCTAGAAATATGTGATTTGTGATATTAATTCTCATTATAGTAAATAACTGTATTGACTATCCCTCATTCTTGATTATGTTCTCTTTTATCATCTTTGCTTACTTTCTAATGCTCTCTTCTGCCACTGCTATTGATTGTTCCTCCACTTTCCCACTCCAAAACTTAGATGTGTCCTAAAGTCCTGTCTCTGTGGCTTTTATTTTCTTTTCATCCTCCCTCCATTAGTGATTCAAGCAGCTTCCCAATATGACTATCCTAAAGTGATGTCATCCAAATCTGCCTGCTTCATTTCCCACCCCAGGAGGATATAAAATCGGATGTTTCTAATAAGCTGAGACTGACTTTGTGAGGTCCCTGAGCAGGATCTGAGGGTGTCTTCTGAAGGGAATGGAAATTCGGCTTTAAGTTTTCCTTCTCAGTGATATGCAGGTAGTACAAAACCATTTCGAGGTCGATAGACAGAGTACATATCAGTAACAGAAGACATAATTTTTAATGGTTACAGCCCTATGTATACATGATGATAGCTCTTTAAAGTGGAAAGAGATTTAAGAAATTACCTAATGTGAATACCTAATTTTAAAAAGTATTGTACCTGGAACCAAATATATGATATTTATTTATTTATGTACTTATTTATTGGTGATTTGTGTTATGTTTTATTTTGTTTTCCCAGGCCTTTAAAATATTTTGATATCTTACATCAAATAACTTTCCAAGAATATGTTTCAAAGTGGACAAAATGTATCAGATTTCCCCAGCCATTTTTTTTTAACATCTTTATTGGAGTATAATTGCTTTACAATGGTGTGTTACTTTCTGCTGTATAAGAAAATGAATCAGCTATACGTATACATATATTCCCATATCTCCTTCCTCTTTCATCTCCTTCCATGCTCCAAATCCCATCCCTCTAGGTGGACACAAAACACCAAGCTGATTTCCCTGCACTATGCGGCTGCTTTGCACTAGATATCTATTTTACATTTGGTAGTGTATATATGTTCATGCCACTCTTCATCCCAGCTTATGCTTCCCCCTACCTATGTCCTAAAGTCCATTTTCAACATATGTGTCTTTATTCCTGTCCTGGCCCTAGGTTCTTCATAACGAATTTCTTTATTTTACATTCCATATATATGTGTTAGCATACGGTATTAGTTTTTCTCTTTCTGACTTTTTGAATTGGTTTTCTCAGGGTATATGCCCAGTAGTGTGATTCCTGGGTGATATGGTAGTTCTATTTGTAGTTTTTTCAGGAACCTCCATACTGTTCTCCATAGTGGCTGTATCAATTTACATTCCCACCAACAGTGCAAGAGGGTTCCCTTTTCTCCACACCCTCTCCAGAATTTATTGTTTGTAGGTTTTTTAATGATGGTAACTCTGACTGGTGTGAGGTGTTAAATCAGTTTTGATTTGCATTTCTCTGATGATTAGTGATGTTGAGCATCCTTTCATGTGTTTGTTGGCAATCTGTATATTTTCTTTGGATAAATGTCTATTATGTCTTCTGCCCATTTTTAGAGTGGGTTTTTTGTTTTTTGTTATTGAGCTGTTTGAGCTGCTTGTAAATTTTGGAGATTAATCCTTTGTCAGTTGATTCATTTGTAAACATTTTCTCCCATAATGAGGGTTGTCTTTTTGTCTTGTTTATGGTTTTCTTTGCTGTGCAAAAGCTTTTAAGTTTCATTAGGTCCCATTTGTTTATTTTTTTTTTTATTTCGTTTCTCTAG
>NC_041214.2:140295763-140298818 GCF_002837175.3 Physeter macrocephalus | reverse complement strand
TGCTGTGATTTAAGTCATAGAGTGTTCTGCCTATGTTTTCCTCTAAGAGTTTGGTAGTGTCTGGCCTTACCTGTAGGTCTTTAACCAATTTTGAGTTTCTTTTTGTGTATGGTGTTAAGGAGTGTTCTAATTTCATTCTTTTACATGTAGCTGTCCAGTTTTCCCAGCATCATTTATTGAACAAGCTTTCTTTTCTCCATTGTATATTCTTGCATCCTTTATCAAAGATAAGGTGACCATATGTGAGTGGGTTTATCTCTGGGATTTCTATCCTGCTCCATTGATCTATATTTCTGTTTCTGTGCCAGTATCATACTGTCTTCATTATTGTAGCTTTGTAGTATAGTTTGAAGTCAGGGAGCCTGATTCCTCCAGCTCCATTTTTCTTTCTCAAGATTGCTTTGGCTATTCGGGTCTTTTGTGTTTCCATACAAATTGTGATATTTTTTGTTCTAGTTCTGTGAAAAATGCCCTCGGTCATTTGATAGGGATTACACTGAATATGTAGATTGCTTTGGGTAGTATAGTCATTCTCACAATGTTGGTTCTTCCAATCAAGAACATGGTATATCTCTCCATCTGTTTGTATCATCTTTAATTTCTTTCATCAGTGTCTTATAGTTTTCTGCATACAGGTCTTTGTCTCCTTAGGTAGGTTTATTCCCAGGTATTTTATTCTTTTTGTTGCAAGGGTAAATGAGAGTGTTTCCTTAACTTTTCTTTCACATTTTTCATCATTAGTATATAGGAATGCCAGAGATTTCTGTGCATTAATTTTGTATCTTGCTACTCTACCAAATTGATTGCTCTAGTAGTTTTCTGGTAGCATCTTTAGGATACTCTAGGTATAGTATCATGATATCTGCAAACAGTGACATTGTTACTTCTTCTCTTCTGATTTGGATTCTTTTATTTATTTTTCTTCTTTGATTGCTGTGGCTAAAACTTCCAAAATTATGTTGAATAATAGTGGTGAGAGTGGGCAACCTTGTCTTGTTCCTGATATTAGAGGAAATGTTTTCAGTTTTTCACCTTTGAGAACAATGTTGGCTGTGGATTTGTCATATATGGCATTTATCATGTTGAGGTAAGTTGCCTCTGTCCCTACCTTCAGGAGGGTTTCTATCATAAATGGTGTTGAATTTTGTCAAAAAGATTTTTCTGCATCTAATAAGATTATCATATGATTTTTCTCCTTCAATTTGTTAATATGGTGTATCACATTGATTGATATGTGTATATTGAAGAATCCTTGCATTCCTGGGATAAACTCCACTTGATCTTGGTGTATGATCCTTTTAAAGTGCTGTCGGATTCTGTTTGCTAGTATTTTGTTGAGGATTTTTGCATCAATGTTCATCAGTGATATTGGCATGTAGTTTTCTCATTCTGTGACATCTTTGTCCGGTTTTGGCATCAGGGTGATGGTGGCCTCATAAAATCAGTTTTGGAGTGTTCCTCCCTCTGTTATATTTTGGAAGAGTGAGAGGATAGGTGTTAACCCTTCTCTAAATGTTTGATAAAATTCCCCTGTGAAGCCATCTGGTCCTGGGCTTTTGTTTGTTGGAAGCTTTTTAATCACAGTTTTAATTTCAGTGCTTGTGATTGGTCTGTTCATATTTTCTATATCCTCCTGGTTCAGTTTTGGAAGGTTGTGCTTTTTAAAGAATTTTTCCATTTCTGCTGGTTTGTCCATTTTATTGGCATATAGTTCCTTTTAGTAATCTCTCATGATCCTTTGTATTTCTGCAGTGTCAGTTGTTACCTCTCCTTTTTCATTTCTAATTCTATTGATTTGAGTCTTCTCCCTTTATTTCTTGATGAGTGTGGTTAATAGTTTATCAATTTTGTTTATCAGCTCAAAGAACCAGCTTTTAGTTTTATTGATCTTTACTATCATTTCCATCATTTCGGATCTGATCTTTATGATTTCTTTCCTTCTGCTAACTTTGGGGTTTTTTGTTCTTCTTTCTCTAATTGCTTTAGGTGTAAGGTTAGGTTGTTTATTTGAGATGTTTCTTGTTTCTTGAGGTAGGACTGTATTGGTATAAACTTCCCTCTTAGAACTCCTTTCACTGCATCCCATAGGTTTCGGGTCATCATCTGTTCATTGCCATTTTTTTCTAGGTATTTTTTGATTTCCTTTTTAATTTCTTCAATGATCTCTTGGTTATTTAGTAGTGTTTTGCTTAGCCTCCATGCGTTTGCATTTTTTACAGATTTTTTCCTGTAATTGATATCTAGTTTAGTTTCATAGTGTTGTGGTCTGAAAAGATACTTGATACAATTTCAATTTTCTTAAATTTACCAAGCCTTGATTTGTGACCCAAGATATGCTCTATCCTGGAGAATGTTCCATGAGCACTTGAGAAGAAAGTATATTCTGCTGTTTTTGAATGGAATGTCCTATAAATATCGATTAAGTCCATTTTTTAATGTATTATTTAAAGCTTGTGTTTCCTTATTTATTTTCATTTTGGATGATCTGTCCATTCATGAAAGTGGGGTGTTAAAGTCCCTTACTATGATTGTGCTACTGTCTATTTCCCCTTTTATGGCTGTTAGCATTTGCCTTATGTACTGAGGTGCTCCGATGTTGGGTGCATAAATATTTACAGTTGTTATTTCTTCATCTTAGATTGATCCTTTGATGATTATGTAGTGTCCTTCTTTGTCTCTTGTAGTAGTCTTTATTTTAAAGTCTTTTTTGTCTGATATGAGAATTGCTACTCCAGCTTTCTTTTGATTTACATTTGCATGGAATATATTTTTCCATCCCCTCACTTTCAGTCTGCATGTGTCCCTAGGTCTGAAGTGGGTCTCTTGTACACAGCATATAGTCTAGTCTTGTTTTTGTACCAATTTAGCCAGTCTCTGTCTTTTGGTGGGAGCATTTAATCCATTTACATTTAAGGTAATTATCGATATGTATGTTCCTATTACCATTTTCTTAATTGTTTTGGGTTTGTTATTGTAGGTCTTTTCCTTCTCTTGTGTTTCTTGCCTACAGAAGTTCCTTTAGCATTTGTTGTAAAGCTGGTTTGGTGGTGCTGAA
>NC_041214.2:140187635-140295648 GCF_002837175.3 Physeter macrocephalus | reverse complement strand
TCTTCAAATATTTTCTCAGACCCTTTCTTTTTCTCTTCTTCTTCTGGGACCCTTGTAATTCTAATGTTGGTGCATTTAATGTTGTCCCAGAGGTCTCTGACTCTGTCCTCAATTCTTTTCATTCTTTTTTCTTTATTCTGCTCTGTGGTAGTTACTTCCATTACCTTATCTTCCAGGTCAGTTATCCATTCTTCTGCCTCAGTTATTCTGCTCTTGATTCCTTCTAGATAATTTTCAATTTCATTTAGTGTATTGTTTGTCATTGTTTGTTTGCTCTTTAGTTCTTCTAGGTCCTTGTTAAACGTTTCTTGAATTTTCTGTATTCAATTTTCAAGATTTTGGATCATCTTTACTATCATTACTCTGAATTCTTTTTTAGGTAGTCTGCCTATTTCTTCTTCATTTGTTTGGTCTGTTGGGTTTTTACCTTGCTCCTTCATCTGCTGTGTATTTATCTGTCTTCTCATTTTGCTTAACTTACTGCATTTGGGGTCTCCTTTTTGCAGGCTGCAGGTTCATAGTTCCCATTGTTTTTGGCATCTGGCCCCAGTGGGTAAGGTTGGTGCAGTGGGTTGTGTAGGCTTACTGGTAGAGGGGACTGGTGCCTGTGTTCTGGTGGATGAAACTGGATCTTGCCTTTCTGGTGGGCAGGACCGCGTCCGCTAGTGTGTTTTGGGGTGTCTGTGACCTTATTATGATTTTCGGCAGCCTCTCTGTTAATGGGTGGGGTTGCGTTCTTATCTTACTATTTGTTTGGTAGGGGGTGTCCAGCACTGTAGCTTGATGATCGTGAGTGGGGCTGGGTCTTAGCGTTGGGATGGACTCTGTTAATGGGTGGGCTTGCGTTCTTATCTTACTATTTGTTTGGTAGGGGGTGTCCAGCACTGTAGCTTGATGATCGTGAGTGGGGCTGGGTCTTAGCGTTGGGATGGAGATCTCTTGGAGAACTTTCGCCATTTGATATTACGTTGGGCCTGGACGTCTCTGGTGGTCCAATGTCCTGAACTTGGCTCTCCCAACTAAGAGGCTCAGGCATGACACCCAGCCGGAGCACCAAGATCCTGTCAGCAACACATCCTTTGTGAAGTCTGAGGTCTTCTGCCAGCATTCTGTAGATGTTTTGTAGGAGTTGTTCCACATGTAGATGTATTTTTTATTTATTTGTGGGGAGGAAGGTGATCGCCACGTCTTCTCCTCTGCCATCTTGAAGGTCGCCTCCTTAGCCATTTTGATCTTTGTACCAATCTTCATTTTTTTAAAAATTGAAATGTAATTGATTTACAATGTTATGTTACTTTTAGGTGTACAGCACAGAGAGTCAGTTATACATACATAGATATACATTCTTTTTCAGATTCTTTTCCCTTATAGGTGAGCACCAAGATCCTGTCAGCAACACATCCTTTGTGAAGTCTGAGGTCTTCTGCCAGCATTCTGTAGATGTTTTGAAGGAGTTGTTCCACATGTAGATGTATTTTTTATTTATTTGTGGGGAGGAAGGTGATCTCCACGTCTTCTCCTCTGCTGTCTTGAAGGTCTCCTCCTTAGCCATTTTGATCTTTGTACCAATCTTCATTTTTTTTTAAATTGAAATGTAATTGATTTACAATGTTATGTTACTTTTAGGTGTACAGCACAGAGAGTCAGTTATACATACATAGATATACATTCTTTTTCAGATTCTTTTCCCTTATAGGTTATTATAAAATATCAAGTATAGTTCCTATACTATACAGTAGGTCCTTGTTGGTTATCAGTTTTATATATTGCAGTGTGTCTATGTTAATCTCATCCTATCCCTCTCCTTTTCCCCTTAATAACCATATTTATTATATTTATTTCTTTTTCTCATTTTTTTCTTATTTCTCATTTCAGAATACTTTAAAAAATATTTCTTAATTTTGTATTCTCTACCATTTCTGTATTTGTTGTTTTTCTCCTTCTGGAATGTGTATTCTGGATCTTTTTTTATGTCTTCTACTATTAATATTTTGTTTTTAATCCTGTGTCTGTCATAATAAGCTAGACTATAATACAGATATAAATCTGAAATTTTCAGTAATTTAAAGCTTCTATTTTTCTATTGAGTTCTAGAATCTCTTACTTAGTTTCTCTAATGGCCTGCTATATCTTTCCTGAATCCTTGAATTTCTGATTTGAATTAATTAATATATTCAATGGCAATTTTCTGATGAGTATTGCTTTGTAATTTTTTTTATAATATCTACTAAGAAGATTCTTTATTCCAAAAAATAGCTTGACTTTGATAAGAATAGGTTTTCTAGCATTGCAACTTAAACTACTCCCATTCCCAGGCTCTGTGATAGCCTTGAAAACAGCTGCCTTAAAACAGTAACTGTAAATGCCAGAAGCCTTGCACCACTAGAGGAAAACAGACCTGGTGTGGAGCTTTTAAAAATGCTCCATTCCAATATTATTGTCACTATTTCACTTTGTTGGGAGCTCCCCAGAAAAGCCACATTTTGCAGGGCATTGTCTCATTCTCATCTGACTCAGAACTTACTCCTTCAGAAAAGCTTGATCCACAGGGTGTTTGTTGAAAATACTTAGAAGCAATTGTTCAACACCAGATGCTGTTTAAGGATGCACTATGAATATGGAAAAACAAGATACAAACCAAAAATTTTAAAGGAAGGTTTGAGAAAGGAGATGTTGTTAGAGGACTTTGAAAAGCTCTGACATATTCCTGGTGATGTAGAAGGCTGTGTGTATGCCCAGGTGGGGAAAAAGAAAACAAAAATCCTTGAGAAGGCATCAGGTAGTCAACTTTTACTAATATTGAAGCCCTATATAAGCAGGAAGTAAGACTCTGCTATATGTTTAAACTGCTTGAGTTTTTAAGGCATACTCCATTAAGGGATTTTATATATATAATCCCTTTGGTAAATTATTGAATATTTACTAGCTGAAGCCACTTAAGAAAATTATCTGAGCCATTGAACAATCATTGACTGACCATTAAAGTGGTCTGACCCAAGGTTAACCTTAAGAATCCAGGTTTCAAAGAAAGAAAGAGAAACAGAGGGACAGAGAGAGAGCATGTGCAGAGACTTCAGCAGCAAAGCATAGCAACATTAAAAATTTACAAAATGGGATGGAAGATCTGATTACAGAGTTGCTATATTATATTATCCAAAATAATATAATTTTCTCTGATACTCAGTATGAAGCATGTTTTCTTCACAAACACATAATCACATTTAAAATGTGGAATTTTATTCTTTTGGCTATGTGCTTAGAAAATTTCAACACTAATTGAAATTTTAGTATTTGAATGAAGGGAGACTTGAAAGTGATATTTTCCATTAGGAAATCAGTAAATCGTGGGTTCATAATGCAACATAAAGAAATCCTGCTTTCTGCAAAGACGTAAGAGCTGTAAAATGTGCATCTGTCTATGATCTAACATACAGGAAGAAAAAGATGCTGAGAAACAGTAAACCTTAGAGCTGTGTGTAATAAGGGTTTCAGAGTACCATATGTTTACACTGATTACATTTTATATTAAAATCAAATATCCTCCATAACTGTTAGTATCATAAGACATTTGTCTGACTATTGAATTTAATGGTTATAATAGTTTTTTAAAGCTATGAATAGACAAAAAATGAATAAATTTATTTGAGCTTTAAACATGTTTGAAGTCTTAAATCCTGTTCTCTACCCAATTGCTTTTGTTATTACTTTTATTTTCTCCTTGAGTGAACAGTTCTAGAAAGTATGCTATTTCATTGGTTACGGCATGAGGATATGAACCAATTTATGAAGTGCAGAGGCATAGACCCATTTATGGAGCATGAAAAAGTGCTGTTATTTATTCTATTGTATAAATATATCATAGAGCATAAAATTTAGAAGTGGTGATAGCCCAGAAATACTTTATTCATCAATTTACTGATCTAGAGTTCCTTTACAATAATTTCAAACTATCACCCTCTCCCCATGATCTTATTCTCAACACAACCTAAAGACATATATAATAAGGGAATAAATAAAATATTAATCTTTACTTAAATAATATATTCAACTACCTCTGTTTTTAAAAGTTTTGATCATTGCACTCTTCTGTCTAAAAAATGCTTCAGTAACTCCATATTTTAAGAAAATAATACATTAAGAATAAAACAGTCTCTTGCTATATAAGGCATTGTATGTTATGCATCTTTGTTCTAATTTTAGCTCTTTATTCCCGGATATTTTATTTAAACTGAATTACTCATTCTTAATTCATCCTTTATCTCAAACACCATATTCTTGTCTACATGGATGGGTGTCTTTAGAGTTATCCTGGTCTGGTTTTCAGAATGCTATGTATTCTTCATATTACAATTCAAATACAAGTTTCTACAAGAAGTTATCCTCAGCATCCTCAAATAGATACAACCTCTTTAGGATCCCATGTAATACTTTGCTTCTCTCTTATGTTGTATACGATAACAATTATAGAAGAAACTAGATGCCTTGAAAGCAAAGCTAGATATTTTCTACTTTAAAAAACAATTTGCAGCCTAGAGGGGTGGGATAGGGAGGGTGGGAGGGACACAAAAGAGGGAGAGGATATGGAGATATATGTATACGTATAGCTAATTCACTTTGTTATACAGCAGAAACTAACACAACGTTGTAAAGCAATTATATTCCTTTAAAGATGTTAAAAAAACAATTTGAAAACATTACAAAATAGATATTCAATAAATATATCTTGATTAAATTGAATTGCATCCAACTGTGAACAAGAGAAACTATTAATGTTAACAACTATTGAACTCATTCCGTGTGTCAGTATTACACAGTATTCAGGGAATATGCTGTGACTGTTGTCATTTTTCCCTACTGTTTAGTAAATCTCCTTATATTACATTTTCTCCCAGGGTTTAACACGTTTATATGTTTTACAGTTGTATAATCCCACTATTTAAATGTCAATAAACTTCCCTTTCTAGAGTGACCATATCACAGGCCTAAACAGAGCTTGTTTTACTTGAGCCTAAATTGTTTGTCATTGTTAATCGAAACTGATA
This sequence comes from Physeter macrocephalus, assembly GCF_002837175.3. NCBI lineage: Eukaryota > Metazoa > Chordata > Mammalia > Artiodactyla > Physeteridae > Physeter > Physeter macrocephalus. Next base: position 140,290,606 of record NC_041214.2, on the reverse strand, counting down.
ATTACTGGACAATTAGTAGAATGTAGTTTGCTGGAACCCTAAACCAAGAAAGAAAAATCTTCTGAGAATTAACAAATCTTAAAAGAAAAGTGAATTAGGTAAGCCAACTTGGTACAATAATACTGACTCATAAAACAAAGGAGAGATGCATATTTGAATTTGCCAGTGTACCTGTCATTGGACTTATCTTCAAGATCAGCTCTGGTGGACTTGTATCTGACTGCTAGGGTGAGAAGTAGGAGTCGGTAAAAAAAAACCCTGAAATACCTATGAAATATTCAGCATGAAACACAAAATTGCTTTGAGAACAATGGAATATTCTAATGCACATAAAGAAAATTAGCATTCTTCTTATTTAACATCAAAATCAGGGCAAATCAAAATCTACACGTGGGTGCCTTTCTGAGCCATTTTGGGCTTCTATAACAAAAATGTCAAAGACTAGGTAGATTATAAACAGAAATGTATTTCTCACAATTATGGAAACTAAGAATTTCAAGGTCAAGTCACCAGAACATTCTATTTCTGGTGAGATTTCACTGCTTTGTTCATTGCCGTCTTTTGCAGTGTCCTCACATAGTTAAAGGGGCTAGAGAGTTCTTTGGGGTCTTTCTCATAAGAGAACTAATCCCATTCATGAGAGTTCCACTCTCATGAAGAAATCACCTCCCAAACGCCCTGCCTCCAAATACCATTACATTGGGGATAAGGTTTCAACATATGAATTTTTTGGGGAGGGACACAAATATTCAGTCTATAACAAAGGCCCTGTGAAATTACTCCAGTTGGTTAAAATACATTTATGGGTAGCAGTGATCTCTGAGGCTACAGTATCCAAGTCTGCAGAATACAGTGTATGTAAGGAGTTCCCTGGCGGTCCAGTGGTTACAACTCTACACTTCCAATGCAGGGGGCATGGGTTCAAACCCTGTTTGGGGAAATAAAATCCCACAAGCCACAGAGCGCAGCCAAAAAATAAACAACAGCAATGTGATTAAACCAGCCAAGATGACTAAATAGATACCACAAAAACTAAAAAAAAAAAAAAAAAAAAACTGCGTATGTAGTTACAAAGGTGCAACAATTATCAGACACAGCTCTAAGAACATTATATCCAGTGACAAAAGTTTCAGCATCAGGGTGAAGCCAAGACAGTTATGACAAGCAGGAAAGGTCAGCTATTTTTATTAGAATGAGAGAAAAGTGAGAAGGCACATTTATAAAGAATTTTAACAAGTATTAGTACTATTCACAGAGTTATCTGAAAACAATAGAAACAAATTATTAGTAGACGATAACCCTAAGAGACCAGATGGAACTTTTCTTTCTGTTTTAACCCTAGGCTGGTTTTGCCTGGTAGAGGTGCTATATGAAATAAATATATTCTATATTGATATGACATAAATATTTTTTCATCATAAAACTTGTATAAATATCATTTGAAATGGGAACATAATTACCCCAAATTTTGTAAATACATTGTTCATTCTTGCAATACAACTACTTGAGTCATAATACAATTATTACAATACATTAAAATCTACAAACTTAAAAAGCCTTCTCTATAACTAAAATTTTAGTATGTTGTTTAAAACACTTTAGATTTGGAATTCTATTAAAATATTCTTTTATACTGGGGTCAAGATTTTTTAAAAAGGTCCATTTAGAAAATATTGTAGGCTTTGCAGGCCAGCTGGTTTTGGCAGGACCACTCAACTCTGCTGTGATAGTGTGAGAGCAGCCATAACAATATATAAATTAATAGGCATAGCTCTGTTCCAATCAGAGCTTATTTGAAAACAAGGACAGAACAAAACAAAAAGGGTACCAGGTTGGATTTTGCCCATAAACTGCAGTTTATTGACCCCTGCTTCAATAGATAAGGTATTAATATCTTACCTTCTCTTGATTTTTTAGGACTATTAGATATACTTAAACATACTAATATATGAATTATCCCAGATAATAGAAAAATTATTACAGAATGTAGAAATAGAAGCTAATTCAGATGAATTGAACCAATGATTTTTGATCTAATAATATGATGGAAGTAAACTCAGTACTTTTGTCTAAATCAGATATTTTTAATTCCTTTGCTGAACCTCTTTTTGTCTACCTGCTTCTTCATCATCCTCTGAACATATCTTTAGATTGTTTTACCCATTGTTTCCCTGTCATGGTGCTATTCCTTTGTCCCACTGGACCACTGAATCAGATATTCCTCCTACATAAAGTGGGCTCCAGTGTCTTTGAAACATTGAGTTTGAATTTATAAAGGAGGAATTAGAAGTTGGGTTAAGTCAATGAAATTAAAAAGCAGAACGATGGTGATTAAATAGAGTAGAAGAGAAGAGAGAAAACCAAAAAGAGAGAATTGCATCATGATGATGGTCAAGAAAAGGATATGAGGCATATTATGTCTTAGGTCAACACTTTAATAGTTTCAGGAGACTTTTAACTTCTAGATAGAGGGTGGCAGTCAAGGGACTGTAGATTTATCTGTAATCATTGCTTTATTTTACTCTATGTATTAATTATATTTCTTGTGTAATTAAAATTTATAAAAATTTAAAAATATATATTTAAACACTTCGAGAGATAAACATCCATAGCATAGGTAATTGTCCATCTGAGAAAGTTCTAGTCCAGGTGAACAGTTTGGTCTACCTCTCTGAAGACTTTTCTTTGCATGGGAAAGTACCTCTTCCTAGGGAAAAAGGGTACTGTATGGTGTTCCCACTGGTTTTAGAGACTTTGAAAGCATGGACCAGAGATGTATCTCAGATAGCTGTACTTGGAAAAACTAAGTAATTTGTAGGGACAGGGATTTTTGTCCCTCCATTCATATATCCTCTTCCTGAAGAATAAGGAGCTCACATGGAATCTGATTAGTAGGATTTCTTTCTTTGAAAATTAGTCTAACTAGTGGAGGAATGATTGTATCATTTTGGTTACTAACTCAGCTACTGTGAATTATAGTTGGCTACCCAGAGATTTGTGTTTCTTAGAGACTTTTGGCTTAACAGCAGGTTGAGGGGCTCCTTATTTTATTTTTATTTTTTTAATGGAACAATATCTATAGTTACCTAAATGTCTTGAAAGAAAGAATCAACTAATCTGCTTGGTGGTTTCTTTCCCTCTATAAGTCAGTCTTGGAATTATTTGTCTAGTACTTCCATATTTCAATCCCAGTATTGGGCCAATAGTAGAAAGAACTCAATTATGATATGGATTATGTAAAGCTCTTGTCACAGCACATGGTATGAAATAATAGCATTTCTGTGGCTAGATCACTGAAAATTATCTGACATCTGTATGCTAAGGCTTTGTAGCCATTCAGCAAGGATCTATGAAACCGTGTTCTTATGCATAGGGATATCCAACATTATTTCTTCCCCAAAAGAATATTTCAGAATATATCCCTGAATAATATTGATGAAAATAATAATTTAGACTCCCTTTACTCTCATTTTCAAGATAAATTGAAGTAAGAAATGGGTATTTTTGTGCATTCTCTCTCAAACTCTCTGAAGAGTTTCATGAGACATTAGGAATGATAGTGTTTTGTTTTGTTTTGTTTTTTCCCCTACAGACTGGTAACTTGAAAGTTCCATATCATATGTCATGGTGCTCCACTGGTAACAAAAGTGTATAACTTGGGGACAAAGGTGACAGGAATTATTCTGTTTGAAACTCATGGGCATCAATGATGCAGGAGCATCCTTACATTCAATGTTATCGTTTTATAAAAAAAAAAGGAGAGGGGCTTCCCTGGTGGCACAGTGGTTGCGAGTCTGCCTGCCGATGCAGGGGACACGGGTTCGGGTCCCGGTCCAGGAGGATCCCACATGCCGCGGAGCAGCTGGGCCTGTGAGCCAGGGCCACTGAGCCTGTGCTCCTCAATGGGAGAGGCCACAACAGGGAGAGGCCCGCGTACCACAAAAACAAAAAACAAAAACAAAAACAAAAACAAAACAAAACAAAAGTAGAAACTCACATTGATATAAAAACATGGGGCCATATTAAACTGTCATTGGAATAATAAAACTAGATATATACAAAGGCTTAACTTAAGGCAACATATCAAATCCCAATAAAGTTAAAATAAAACAGAATTGACATTTATATGTACATGTATATGTATGTGCAATAAAAATATAAATATATATATTATAGATATCAATTATTGAACCTGTCTAAATCCATTTGTGTATTTAAAAATATAAAATAAAATAAATTATAATAAAATAAAATAAATATTGATGAGACCTATTTGACCTTGTACAATCTGACCTTTACCAACTTCATCAAAATTGCTACATACCACTCCGTTGAAAATTACGTTCCAACCAAACTGGTCTAATTTTGTTTCACAAAGTTGTTAAAGTCCAGCTCCAAAAGGCTACCAGGAAGAAAATAGTGGGAAAAACAAACAAACAAACAAAAAAACATTAGATTTATTTACTTGCTGTAGTGAAGGAGACAATATTAAAGGAATTGTAAATACTTCAGTAAGAGGTAATTAGGAAGGTCTTTCTATAGGGTTTGGGCTGTGTTAAGTAATTTTTGAGACGGCTCATGGAAGCAACAGTTTATTCGAGATTGTATGCTGCCAAGAAACAGGGAAGATTCAAGAACTGGTTATCTAAATAATTCTTATTACAAGATGAGAGGAATGAAGTAGGGCTAGAGGTGTAATTGGTAAAGAAGCGGCTGGAAAAAAAGTTTCAGGTTATATTTGCAGTGGCATAGTTCCTTGCCTTCTTCCTACCTGCAGACATGATTCAAGAGTGGTCTTGTTTTTATTTCCACAGAGAGTGAGAATGGAGTGGTTTTGTTTGTTTGTTTGTTTTTTTCTGATGTTAAGGTTATATGGAATTGTTTATGTCAATAGGAAACACTACAGACTAGGTCTTAGCTGTCCAATTCGAAGGTCATATTTCATTTTTTTCTTCTTGTTCTCCTTATCTGATCTATAATAACTACTTGATGAATTATTGTATACAACTCTGGTCTACCATATGCCATATTTAGTAGTAAATAATTATTGGATTATTAGCAACAATCAAATCTTTAGTTCCCTAATTTTCCCCTTCATAAACTATTTTGTATGCACTTTGACTTTTAAAATGCCAAAACCACTAGTGCTACATGAGAGTAAAAAAAAAAACTGTATTTTATTTTGTCACTCAATGAGAAATATTAAAATAAAATTGAAAATATTTTTTACAATGATGTCTTTTCTCAGATATAGGTTGACATTTTCAACTATGACACATAGTACTGATGATAAATCTGTGCAATAAAATATTTCTAATCAAGATCAGGAAAAAAAAGATTGAGAAATCAAGACAATTTAGGAAATATTTAGATTGCCTTTTAGATCAGGCAGAATCACCATTTCCATAACAATCCAAAGACACCAACCACGCAGGTCATATTTCATTTTTTTAAGTTGCAATAGATTAATATGGAAGGGAACTCTGATTCTGAGGCAGTATCATGATTAATCATATGACTGTCCTATTAAATTATCTAGATTTAACTTGCCTTCACTCCACATTGGCATGGTATACAATTGTGTATACCATAAGGTATTGTTGGGCATGGTTTGTGAATGTTAATCAATGTTGTTACTGTTGTCATTTTGATAAAATTATGCTCTAGGTATAAATCTCTGCAAGTTTTGGAGTAAACATTTCACCTTGCTGACCTGACCTCTCATTCCTTGAGGTAGTAATTTTTGAGCCAAGAGCTGATGGATGAAAAGACATTACCTAGTTGAAACAGGTAGCTTTGCTATACAGAGAGGTGTAAAAAGTTAAAAGACCTGAAAAATCAAAGGCCACTGAGCTAGAATTCAAAAAGTGAAGAAGAAAATAGAAAAAGATGAGTCTGGAAGATTAACCAGCACTTCAGAGGCCATGCTGGGGAAGTATGGAGGTGAACTGTTTTGAAGAAGAGGTAACATGTAAGCTAGTTTTTATTTAATAAAAGTACTCTGTCAGTAATGGAGATAAAGGATCAGAAGAGGATCAGAGCAAATGGAAGGAGATTATTTTGAAGAACCTTCCAGAAGTACTGTTAAGAAGTGGCAGTAGTGAAGATTAAGGGGAAATCTTTAAAAAGCAGATACATTCAAATTTAGGCAATGAAATTGAAAATATGTTATGGATTGAAAGAAGCCAGGGAAGAAGAGTTTTCAAGAAGAGTTAGTTTCTTGCATGTTGTGCAGATGGATGGCCCTGACTAATATTGGCATCACTAAATGGGAACAATTTGGGGAAAAGAACAATAGATAGGCTGTATTTCATAAATGCTGAGTCTAAGGTACTGTTGAGACTTCTAAGTAGAGTGAAAATATCAAAGTAGTGATTGGATGTATGGATAAGGATAAGCACAAGTCTAAGAGGGGTACAAATTAGAGAATCATTGGCATATAGTAACTGAAGTCAGAGATGTGGATGAGATTGCCTATGGCAAGACTCTAAAGAGTACAGAGAAAGAGAAAGTGGGTTGTCCACCATTTAACAGCAAAATAGAAGAGATCAACTTGGTAAAATAGGATAGAAACAGAAAATCTAGGAGGAATGAAAATACACATATATAAAAGACAGAATCACTTAAGACCAATATTCACCTAGTAAAGAAACTGAGAATGTAATGGAGAAAAGGGATAGCAACTGATACACCTGGAAAATGCTAAAACACAGGTCTCTTACATCTTGCTCCTCTCCCAGATTTTCCATCATTATGTGTTCAATGTAATTGAGTATCTTCTAAGTAAATATTGATTCATGTTATAATTCATCATTTCCCCAGCCCAGTACAACAAAAGTAACCATATAATCTATTCTCTTGACATTTATGACTAGATGGTATTAAAGGATAATTACAGTGTATATATTTTGAACTCATAATATTACTTGACATTGCTTTAAACAACACTGACTCAGAAAAATCTCCTTATTCTTTGCAAAAGTACATCTTAGATGCCAATTTTGGTATTATAGATATTTGTCAAGTAGAAACTAAATGTTTATAAATAAGTTATGAAAAGTAAAAAGAAAATAATGAATAATAGAATACAATAAGGTAAGACAGAGAAATTAATTCTCCCTATAGAAAAATGAAATAAGTACATTTAATTAGATCTAGGGGAAAAAAATGATTGGATCTAGAAGGACAATAACAAAAAGGAAGATTTCAAATTGCTATGGATCAAGATTCCTCTAATAACTTATAATAATTTTTCATTATTATCATGACAAAAGATAAATCAAGGAAGTGATTACATCACTGCAAAATGAAGTGAGATACGAGATAGCTAAAGATAGTAAAACACCAAAATATTAAAGTGAATATTTCTTTAATATATTTACAAAAAACATTAGACTGAATTGCTTCCTCTGTTACTAATTCTCCCATGGTCTGTTAAATAGAAGATCCAATTTGCCTTCAATAGATTTGATGATAATAAAATTTAGAATCAATATAATTATTTTTCAATCATATTTTACTACATATTTCACCTCTTAAAAATGTAAAAGTTAAAATGCAAAGACAGACTTTGTCAAAGCTGTAGGCTCAGTCACTAAGGCTGTCAATGCAGGTAATGTAGTTTGAATAACTAATCTATGATCTGTGGTAAGCAGACTAATGGCACCCCAAAAAGATACCTATGACTTAATCCCATACTCTATTACTAGGTCACCTTACATGGTAAAAAGGGAGTTTGCAGATGTGAATATAGTTAATGATCTTGAATTGTAGAGAAAGCCCAGATTTTCCAGATGGGCCTAATCTAATCACATAAATCCTGAAAAGCTGAAAACTATTCCTTGCTGTAATCATAGAGATGTGGCTATGTAAGAAAGATACACTGTGAAAGGACTTGCCCTGCCGTTGCTGGTTGTGAAGATGAAGGAAGGTAGCCATGAGCTAAGGAATGTGGCGATCTCCAGAAGCTGGAAATAGTCCTCAGTCTACAGTCAGTGAGAAAACGAGGATCTCAGTCCTATAATTTTGGGAACTGAATTCTCCCAAAAACCCAAATGAGCAGGAAAACAGATCATCTCCTATAGTGTACAGAAAAGAAAGGAAGCTAATGGCACTGGGTTTTAGCATAGTGAAATGCATTTCAGAATTCTGACCTACAGAACAGTTCAATAATAAATTTGTGTTTTTTAAGTCACTAAATTTTGGTCATTTGTTACAGCAGCAATAAAAAACTAATAAATGATCTCAAGAAAAAGAGAACATCAAATCTTTGGGGGTTTTTCTTTCTAAAGCTTTTAGTATTTTTTTTCAATAAAATGTGATATATGTGTATGATAGAAAATAAGGAACATACAGAAATGTTTAGAAAAGGATAAAAAAAAAATCATCCCTTACTCCACTACTCAGAGATAATCAGAGGTAAAAGTGTAGCTTGAAAGTGTCTCTGTCTCTCTCTCTCTCTCACACACACACATCCACATAGAAACAGACACGACACAAATATAAATTGTTCTTTTAACATTGTGTATATTGAGAACTAGGCAGTGGGTTTGTAACAGCTTAAGAAAGGAAAACATTTGAAAAGTAGTTATAAGTATGATAGGACATGTAGAGGAAATCATCTCCAACAGTTATTGTTTGGGAAAGATTTCAAGGGAAATTGACCTGGTATGTGTGAAGAATGGGTAAGTAAGTAGAGGAATCAGAATATGCAAAGCCCTGGAGTGAGAAAGACTATAACCCAATAAAATGGAAATAGGACATTATGGCAGTTCCAGCAAAGGAGTTGCAGGATTGTCAAAGGTCAGGATCTGATAAGGACTTTGAACATTATTCTAAGGACCATGGAGAGTCATTGACCAGTACATTGGGTTATTTCAGTGTATTTTAAATATAGAATCTATTTACAATATGTAGAATGCTGTACAAGAGCATGAAAAGACCTGTGAAGTTTTGCAGCTCTCCAGATGAGAAGTTGGGTAACTTGTAGAAGATCATGGCAGTGGTAGGGACATTTAGTGTTTAAACTCTAGATAAGTTGTATAGCAAAAGAAATAATATAAAGAAGAAAGGAGTAGACAGAAAGTGGAGTGATCAATGGAGGTGTAATAACTACAAAGAACAGCTCTAAGAAATCCATACCATATATTTCTTGAAAGATTTTTTCTTTGTCTTTGAAATGCCAGAATTTTATTTGCACATTAAGTAGCTTTATGTTTACGTCTATTAATTTAACCTGGTTTGCAATCACCCTTTTGATATACTGATTTAAACCTTCTGATGCCTCCTCCACAGCTCATGAGTTATTATTTTTTTGGTCTTTGATTTTTGCTTTGGTCATTTCATTCTACGATCTTTTTAGGAAGAACACTCATCTGTATATTATCTGTCCTCTGTGTCTATCATCTTCCCTATCTTCATTTCCATTTTTATCTCTTACTGCTGCATTCTGAAAGTTTGTACAGACTTAACTGATTCAATTTTCCACAATATTAACACCATAACGTATTGCTCCTCATTAATTTATCATCTTATAATCTCAATTTCTATGCCTTTATCACCTTTTTTCTCATTTTTTATTTACTAGAAATAATGGCTTTTGAATTATTATTGAAGTCATAAACCCCTGAATTCTGCCAAAGGTGAATATTTTCCTATTCTCTTTTTCTATCTTCATGACATTTTCTTCTTTTTTTTTTTTTTTTTTTGCGGTACGCGGGCCTCTCACCGCTGCTGCCTCTCCCGCTGCGGAGCACAGGATCCGGACGCACAGGCCCAGCGGCCACGGTCCACGGGCCCAGCCGCTTCGCGGCACGCGGGATCCTCCGGGACCGGGGCACGAACCCGCGTCCCCCGCACCGGCAGGCGGACCCCCAACCACTGCGCCACCAGGGAAGCCCGACATTTTCTTCTTATTGAAAATATTATCAAAAGTTCCTGATTGATTTTTTGAGAGTAAGGGCAATTAATCCATCACCTATTAATGAGGACATGTGCAACTAGTACACCTTTGTTTTTTTTTCACTGCATTTGGTCTTTGTTGCCGCACGCGGGCTATCTCTAGATGTGGCGAGTACTCTTCATTGCAGTGTGCAGGCTTCTCATTGTGGTGGCTTCTATTGTTATGGAGCATGGGATCTAGGCATGCAGGCTTCAGTAGTTGTGGCACGCAGGATTAGTTGCTCCACGGCATGTGGGATCTTCCCAGACCAGTGCTCAAACTAGTGTCCCCTGCACTGGCAGGCGGATTCTTAACCACTGTGCCACCAGGGAAGCCCTAGTACAAGTTTTTGATGAGGAGTAAAGTTTGTGGATTTCCTTTGGACCCCACAATATATGCATCCTGTGGGACTCTTCCAATCAGATCTTAATCTGGCCAGATGAGAAATGTAAATTTCCATTAGCATACAGGATCAAAACAGCAGTGGAGGTGGGAAGGAAACCAGAACTGTGGGCTTTCTCACCCACTTTATCACCTTTTCTCCAATTTCCATATATCTCCTTGTTATATCTGGGCAGGTTTTTTTTTTTTTTTTTTTTCCTTTCTACTTGGTTCTACCTTTATGCATGTACAAACTGTACCTGTGGCTGCTGCTGAGAGAGCTTGAGTAATACAATCATGTATTGTCGATGTTCAAGACATGCCACTAGGGTCAATATAATGATTACAGATTCAGCAGTTCTTAATATTGAGAAAGACACATACACATACTTTCTGGTGAAAATCCAAAGCAAATCTCTTGCTGTCTTCTACCACTCTTGTTCTATAAATATTTATTTTTTTGACTTTTTATTTAATTTTATATGATTTTTATTCAATTATAACTATATATTTTTATTTATTATAAATTCCATCTGATATTTATTTTACAGTATAACACATCAAATATCCCAACACTATTAAATATTTCAAATATCACTACAGTTTTAATACCATCTTTATTAAAATAGGAAAAGTCTGCCACTATGTTATTCACAAATTTTTCTACATAGTCCTTTTTGAACTATACATAAATAATACATTTCCATTCAATTTGGGGAAAAGCATAGGAGTTGTATTGGTGGGATTTCATGAATAATAGAAGTTCCAAGTATAACATTATGAATTAGAAATGAATATATATTCTGAATTTTTGGTTCGTATTTTTATCTATTTATCTGTCATGGAACAAGTGCCCACATTTTAAAATTATTTTAGTATTATAAAGAAGTTCAATGTATGGAAATGCAAAAATTCCCCCCACCTCTGGCCAATCTCTTTTTACTGTGTGTCATCTACTAACTTTAAAAATAATATTCATAATAATTTTCTCAATTTTGCCAAAAATAATTATGTAGTTTGATTGTGCGCTTACTATATTTATATATCAATTTTCAGAGATCCAACATATTTTAAATATTTACTACTTCCCTCAAGTGACATTCTATATCTCCCATTTATTTAGAATTTATCTTTTACATATAATTAAAGTCTTATTATTTTTTAAAGGCCCTGCATTATTTGAAATTATATTTAGTAGCAAGTGTAAACTTCTACCTACAGTCTTACTTTTTAAATAAACATAAATATTTTATTCAACAAGGGAAAAAGGATGGGAGTGATTATTCATATGAATTCATAAATAAAATATTTTTCAACTATAAGAGAGTGTACCAGTAATTAAAATCAATTTGTCTTCATTAAGGACCAACTAACTAAGGTAATTATTTTTCTCACACAATATGAGATCAAAAGAGTATTGGCTTCAATAAAGGATATAAGCTATACTTCTGAGTTTTTCTCTCAGTAATTATATGAATGGATTAAGGAAAAATGTCACATTCCATCTATCTTTGTATTTACAAAGTAGTACAATACTAGGCACAAATCTGCTCAATAATGGTTGAGAGAATTGATAATGTGTTCCTCATGTTTTGCTTCTCTTCTATTATAAAGTATTTGAACAAGATAATTCATCTTTAAGATCCCTTTGAGTTATAAGACCATGTTTCTATTTGGCAAAATTAATATGCATTATGGTGATATTATTTTGGAATTTGTGAGAATTTCAAGAGTTTTCTTAATGGTTATTTTTAAGGAATTTTATAGCAGCTTATTTCCTATCTTCTATCCTAATAGGTAATTTTCTATCCTAGTGTCTAGCAACTGAAAATTAATGACAAGCTTATATTTAAAGGTACACAACAATATAATAATAATGGCCATAATTTGTTTACCAAATATTTTGTAGAAGAGACAATGACAGACCCTCAAATATATTATTTAATTTCATTATGTTCATTTTACAAATGAGAAACATGAGATACAACAAAATCAAAAACCTTACCAATGGCCTCTCACCTAGTGAGTGACAGAGCCTGAATTCAAACCCTATTTCTGTTCTTCATGATACAGTCTGTCTGCAGGGTTATATTTTTAATTACCTCTTACAGAGATGTAATAAGACTATCCCTCCCAGCCAGAAGTCTTTTAAAATTTGTCAAATCAACGCTTCTTAAATGTTATGTGACCTTGCTTTATAGTTTCTGATATCGATCTACATGTATAAGCCTCTTTGTTATTTACCGATTTTCTGTAATAGTCCATAGCAAGAAGGGAGAGGCATGTAAAGTGAGCTTCAAAGAAGACGCCCTTGGTGCAATCATTAAACCTGATGTAAGTGGGGTGTTAAGGTTATTTTATAGGTCCATCTGAAATTTTTTTTTTTGTACTTTGGAAAGATAGAGGAACTGCAGGTGAATAGAACTCATCTTATGCTTTCCTACTGTGAGTGCATATTTGCATAAACAGATTCTCCTCTTGCAGAGCAGAAATGTGAAAGATCATTGTTTGGGGTCTTCTCAACTTCTTTATCTTAACATAAGATGTCAGAAGAATATGTAGGGGGTGATCATCTGCAACGAATGTTTTCATGCACATTATTGTATGTGTGTATATATAGTGAGAGAAGCTTTGTTTTTTCCAGCAAAGGCAACAGGAAAGTTCTAAAAGCCTTGATATTATGGAATGATTTATTCTAACTATACAAAACCGAGGTTATAACAAGAAGTCTGCTTACTAGAAGATCATTTAGGACATGCTCCTATCTTTTAAATCACACATCTCTACAGAGAAGCAGACTTTCTTTATGTGTGAATTGAGCACTGCAGAAGTAATTGCAAAGTGAGTGCACAGAAGTCAAGCCAGAGCATTAGCTTTCCTAATCAAATACATTTTTCAATAACTGAACCTCCCAGTCATTCTGCCCTTCTTTCTCAGCCCCATCAGAGTGCTGCTCACCACCACAAATATCTCCTTTTCGTTCAGGTTCACTTGCTAGCTCTGGTCAGGGACACGCGCTCATAAGTTTTACTCTGCCGTTAATGTACGTGGCTCAGGGAACCTTCAAGATGGCGGAAGAGTAAGAAGCGGAGATCACCTTTCTCCCCACAAATACATCAGAAGTACGTCTACACATGGAACAGCTCCTCCAGAACACCTACTGAACGCTGGCAGAAGACCTCAGACTTCCCAAAAGGCAAGAAACTCCCCACATACCTGGGTAGGGCAAAAGAAAAAAGAAAAAACAAAGACAAAAGAATAGGGATGGGACCTGCACCAGCGGGAGGGAGCTGTGAAGGAGGAAAGGTTTCTACACACTAGGAAGCCCCTTCAGTGGTGGAGATGGGCGGGGGGCAGGGAGGAAGCTTCGGAGCCACAGAGGAGAGAGCAGCCATAGGGGTGCGGAGGGCAAAGCGGAGAGACTCCGGCACAGAGGATCGGTGCCGACCAGCACTCACCAGCCTGAGAGGCTTGTCTGCTCACCCGCCGGGGTGGGCGGGGGCTGGGAGCTGAGGCTCGGGCTTTGGAAGTCAGATCCCAGGGAAAGGACTGAGGTTGGCTGCATCAACACAGCCTGAAGAGGTCTAGTGCACCACAGCTAGCCGGGAGGGAGTCCGGGAAAAAGTCTGGAATTGCCTAAGAGGCAGGAGACCATTGTTTCGGAGTGTGTAAGGAGAGGGGATTCAGAGCACCGCCTAAACGAGCTCCAGAGTCAGACGCGAGCCGCGGCTATTAGCACGGACACCAGAGACGGGCATGAGACGCTAAGGCTGCTGCTGCTGCAGCCAACAAGAAGCCTGTGTGCAAGCACAGGTCACTATCCACACCTCCCCTCCCGGGAGCCTGGGCAGCTCGCCACTTACAGGGTCCCGTGATCCAGGGACAACTTCCCCAGGAGAACTCACCTCAGGCTGGTGCAATGTCAAGCCGGCCTCTGCCATCCCAGGCTCACCCCGCACTTCATACCCCTCCCTCCCCCCAGCCTGAGTGAGCCAGAGCACCCTAGTCAGCTGCTACTTTAACCCCTTCCTGTCTGAGCAAAGAACAGACTCCCTCAGGGGACCTACATGCAGAGGCAGGGACAAATCCAAAGCTGAACCCCAGCAGCTGTGTGAACAAAGAAGAGAAAGGGAAATCTCTCCCAGCAGCCTCAGGAGCAGTGGATTAAATCTCCACAATCAACTTGATGTGCCCTGCATCTCTGGAATACCTGAATAGAAAACAAATCATCCCAAATTGAGGTGGTAGACTTTTGGAGCAAAGATATATATATATTTTTCCTTATCTCTTTTTGTGAGTGTATGTGTATTCTTCTTTGTGTGACTTTTTTCAGTATAGCTTTGCTTTTACCATTTGTCCTAGGGTTTTGTCTGTCCGTTTTCTTTTTCTTTTTTTTTTTTTAGTATAGTTTTTAGTACTAGTTATCATTGGTGGATTTGCTTTTTGGTTTGGTTGCTCTCTTCTTTCTTTTATTTTTTTCTATTTTTTATTACTTTTTAATTTTTAATTTAAATAATTTTATTTTATTTCTTCTTTCTCTCCTTCTTTTTTTCTCCCTTTTCTTCTGATCCGTGTCCCTGAGAGGGTCTTGGTGCTCCAGCCAGGTGTCAGGCTTGTGCCTCTGAGGTGGGAGAGCCGAGTTCAGGACATTGGTCCACAAGAGACCTCCCGGTTCCATGTAATATCAAGCAGAGAAACACTTCCAGATATCTCCATCTCAACGCTAAGACCCAGCTAAACTCAAGGACCAGCAAGCTACAGTGCTGGACACCCTATGCCAAACAACTAGCAAGAGAGGAACACAACACTACTCAGTAGAAGAGAGGCTGCCTAAAATCAAAATAAGGTCACGGACACCCCAAAACACACCACTGGACACGGTCCTGCCCACCAGAAAGACAAGATCCAGCCTCATCCACTGGAACACAGGCACTAGTCCCCTCCACCAGGAAGCCTACACAACCCACTGAACCAACCTTAGCCACTGGGAGCAGACACCAAAATCAACAGGAACTACGAACCCGCAGCTTTCAAAAAGGAGACCATAAACACAGTAAGTTAAGCAAAATAAGACAGAGAAACACACAGCAGATGAAGGAGCAAGGTAAAAACCCACCAGACCAAACAAATGAAGAGGAAATAGGCAGTCAACCTGAAAAATAATTCAGAGGAATGATAGTAAAGACGATCCAAAATCATGGAAATAGAATGGAGAAAATACAACAAACGTTTAACAAGGACCTAGAAGAACTAAAGAGCAAACAAACAATGATGAACAGCACAATAAATGAAATTTAAAATTCTCTAGAAGGAATCAATAGCAAAATAACTGAGGAAAAAGAACGGATAAGTGACCTCGAAGATAAAATATGGGAAATAACTACTGCAGGGCAGAATAAAGAAAAAAGAATGAAGAGAATTGAGGGCAGTCTCAGAGAGCACTGGGACAACATTAAATGCACCAACATTCGAACTATAGGGGCCCCAGAATAAGAAGGAAAAAAAAGGGACTGGTAAAATATTTGAAGAGATTATAATTGATAACTTCCCTAATATGGGAAAGGAAATAGTGACTCAAGTCCAGGAAGCACAGAGAGTCCCATACAGGAAAATCCAAGGAGAAACACGCCAAGACACATATTAATCAAATTATCAAAAGTTAAATACAAAGAAAACATATTAAAAGCAGCAAGGGAAAAACAAATAACATACAAAAGAATCCCCATAAGGTTAACAGCTGATCTTTCAGCAGAAACTCTACAAGCCACAAGGGAGTAACAAGAAATACATAAAGTGATGAAAAGGATAAACCTGCAATCTGGATTACTCTACCCAGCAAGAATCTCATTCAGATTTGAAGGAGAAATTAAAAACTTTACAGACAAGCAAAAGCTAAGAGAATTCAGCACCACTGAACCAGCTTTACAACAAATGCTAAAGGAACTTCTCTAGGCAGGAAACACAAGAGAAGGAAAAGACCTACAATAACAAACCTAAAACAATTAAGAATATGGTAATAATAATATAATATCGATAATTACCTTAAATATGAATGGATTAAATGCTCCCACCAAAACACGTAGACTGGCAGAATGTTTAGAAAAACAATATCCATATATATGCTGTGTACAAGAGACCCACTTCAGACCTAGGGACACATACAGACTGAAAGTGAGGGGATGGAAAAAGATATTCCATGCAAATTGAAATCAAAAGAAAGCTGGAGAAGCAATTCTCATATGAGACAGAATAGACTTTAGAATAAAGACTATTACAAGAGACAAAGAAGGACAATACATAGTGATCAAGGGATCAATCTAAGAAGAATATAAAACAATTGTACATACTTATGCACCCAAAATAGGAGCACCACAATACATAAGGCAAATGCTAACAGCCATAAAAGGGGAAATCGACAGTAACACAATCATAGTAGGTGATGTTAATAGCCCACTTTCACCAATGGACACATCATCCACAATGAAAATAAATAAAGAAACACAAGCTTTAAATGATACATTAAAGAAGATGGACTTAATAGATCTTTATAGGACATTCCATCCAAATACAACAGAATACACTTTCTTCTCAAGGGCTCATGTAACATTTTCCAGGAGAAATCATACCTTGGGTCACAAATCAAGCCTCGGTAAATTTAAGAAAATAGAAATCTTATCAAGTATCTTTTCTGACCATTACGCTATGAGACTAGATATTGATTACAGGAAAAAAAATGTAAAAAATACAAACACATGGAGGCTAAACAATACACTACTAAATAACCAAGAAATCACTGAAGAAATCAAAGAGGAAATCAAAAATTACCTAGAAACAAATGACAATGAAAACATGAAAACCCAAAACCTATGGGATGCAGCAAAAGCAGCTGTAAGAGGGAAATTTGTACCAATACAATCCTACCTCAAGAAACAAGAAACACCTCAAATAAACAACCTAACCTCACACCTAAAGCAATTAGATAAAGAAGAACAAAAAAACCACAAAGTTAGGAGAAGGAAAGAAATCATAAAGATCAGATCAGAAATAAATGAAAAAGCAATGAAGAAAACAATAGCAAAAATTAATAAAACTAAAAACTGGTTCATTGAGAAGATAAACAAAATTCATAAAAAATTAGCCAGACTCATCAAAAAAATAAGGGAGAAGACTCAAATCAATAGAATTAGAAATGAAAAAGGAGAAGTAACAACTGACACTGCAGAAATACAAAGAATCATGAGAGATTACCACAAGCAAGTCTATGCCAATAAAATGGACAATGTGGAAGAAATGGACAAATTCTTAGAAAAACACAACCTTCCAAGACTGAACCAGGAAGAAATAGAAAATATAACAGACAAATCACAAGCACTGAAATTGAGACTGTGATTAAAAATCTTCAAACAAACAAAAGCCCAGGACCAGATGGCTTCACAGGCGAATTCTATCAAACATTTAGAGAAGAGCTAATACCTATCATTCTCAAACTCTTCCAAAATTTACCAGAGGGCGGAACACTCCCAAACTCATTCTACGAGGCCACAATCACCCTGATACTAAAACCAGACAAAGATGTCACAAAGAAAGAAAACTACAGGCCAATATCACTGATGCACATAGATGCAAAACTCCTCAATAAAATACTAACAAACAGAATCCAACAGCGCATTAAAAGGATCATACACCGTGATCAAGTGGGGTTTATCCCAGCAATGCAAGGATTCTTCAGTATACGTAAATCAATTAATGTGATACACCATATTAACAAATTGAAGGATAAAAACCATATGATCATCTCAATAAATGCAGAAAAAGCTTTTGACAAAATTCAACACCCATTTATCATAAAAACCCTCCAGAAAGTAGGCATAGAGGGAACTTACCTCAACCTAATAAAGGCCATATATGACAAACCCACAGCCAACATCCTTCACAATGGTGAAAAACTGAAACCCGTTCCACTAAGATCAGGAACAAGACAATGTTGCCCACTCTCACCACTATTATTCAACACAGTTTTGGAAGTTTTAGCCATGGCAATCAGAGAAGAAAAAGAAATAAAATGAATTCAAATCGGAAAGGAAGAGGTAAAACTATCATTGTTTGCAGATGACATGATACTATACATAGAGAATCCTAAAGACTCTACCAGAAAACTACTAGAGCTAATCAATGAATTTGGTAAAGTAGCAGGATACAAAATTAATGCACAGAAATCTCTTTCATTCCTAAACACTAATGATGAAAAATCTGAGAGAGAATTTAAGGAAGCACTCCCATTTACCATTGAAACAAAAAGAATAAAATACATAGATATAAACCTCCCTAAGAGGACAAAAGACCTGTATACAGAAAACTATAAGACACTGATGAAAGAAATCAAAGATGATACAAACAGATGGAGAGATATACCATGTCCTTGGATTGGAAGAATCAACATTATGAAAAAGACTATACTAGCCAAAGCAAACTACAGATTCAGTGCAATCCCTGTCAAACTACCAATGGCATTTTCCACAGAACTAGAACAAAAAATTTCACAATTTCTTTGGAAACACAAAAGACCCCGAATAGCCAAAGCAATTCTAAGAAAGAAAAATAGAGCTGGAGGAATCAGGCTCCTGGACTTCAGACTTTACTACAAAGCTACAGTAATCAAGACAGTATGGTACTGGCACAAAAACAGAAATATAGATCAATGGAACAGGACAGAAAGCCCAGAGATAAACCCACACCTAAATGTAAGACCAGACACTATAAACCTCTTAGAGGAAAACATAGGGAGAACGCTCTATGACATAAATCACAGCAAGATCCTTTTTGACCCACCTCTTAGTGAAATGGAAATAAAAACAAAAATAAACAAATGGTACTTAATGAAACTTATAAGCTTTTGCACAGCAAAGGAAACCATAGACAAGACGAAAAGACAACCCTCAGAATGGGAGAAAATATTTTCAAATGAATCAACTGACAAAGGATTAATCTCCAGAATTTACAAGCAAGTCATACAGCTCAATATCAAAAAAACAAAAAACTCGTGTCTCATGTATAGAATGGAATATTACTCAGACTTGGGAGGAAGCTCAATTGGGTTGTTTGTGTTGAGATAGATGGGCCTGGAGTCTGTGGTGCATAGTGAGTTGGGTCGGAAGGAGAAAAACCAATACCATATGGTAACACATAATATGGAATTTAAAAAAAAAAAAAGGTTCTGAAAAACTTAGGGGCAGGATAGGAATGGCTACGCAGACGTAGAGAATGGACTTGAGGACATGGGGAGGGGAAAGGGTAAGCTGGGACCAAGTGAGAGAGTGACATTGACATATATACACTACCAAATGTAAAAGAGATAGCTAGTGTGAAGCAGCCAAATAGCATAGAGAGATCAGCTTGGTGCTTTGTGACCACCTAGCGGGGTGGGATAGGGAGGGTAGGAGGGAGACATAAGAGGGAGGAGATATGGGGATATGTGTTTATGTATAGCTGATTCACTTTGTTATACAGCAGAAACTAACACACCATTGTAAAGCAATTATACTCCAATAAAGATGTTAAAAAAATTTAAAAACCCTAAGAATAAAAAAAAAGGGAACATGATCAATCCACCGTACTTCTTTGGGTTTCAGAATAATAAATTAAGATGAATATAAAAAAAAATACATGGCTTAGAATTTCTGTTATAGCTTCTCAAAATTGAAAATGTCTAAGCTCTTCCACTCTTCCACTGAAAAGAAATTTCTGGGAGGTGGAGCTCAGGCATGCATGGAACAATAAAAATAAATGAAACCCCTGTCAAATACTTACATGGGCTATTACCTATAGAGCTGGTTGAGCTTTTATCTGGAGATTTTAGTAAACTTATAAGCTTGGACCAACTTTGCTTATATTAACTCAGTACCACCGCAGTGAGGTTACAAATATGAAGAAATATATATGGTCAGAACTAAGTAAATGTGTTTCCTCTATACTGCCTACTTACCACCTCTTGACATGTCTGAGACATCCTTCTCTGAATGTCCTAAACACACTGAGAGTAAATTTGTCAATGACATGCACCGGAGTCATAAAACAATTATATCAGTATCTTGACTTTTCCAAAAATCTGTGGTTTCAGTGTAAAATAAAATGATTGTCCTAAGGAATATTTGCTGAGATATATTTTTTATTTCTTTTTTTCATGCCTCTCCCTCCTGTCACCTTCCTTCTACTACCTTTTTTTTTTTTTCTCTCTTTATTCCTGCACCAGAGCAGGCATGGGGAATAAAATTCTGGTAAAAGAGAGAATGAGAAAGGAAAGATGAGACTCAGATTGTAGTGTGAATGTCTCGACCTTGCTCTTCTCTAAGAACAGGTTCTGAAATTTAGACAACAGATTTTCCAGAAAAGATACAAAATCCAAGACCAGATTCACATAGAGAGTTGAAGGCAAGAGAATATCTACTGTAGAATTAAAACTGGTGTACCTTTCTTTATCCCTTTCCTGCTGATTAGAATGGTCTCTGATGGCTGGAAGTCACGCAAAGTTGAACTGTGAGACAGCAGCCTTATTGCTAAGGATGAAGATGGTAGAACACTGAGATAGGAAGTTCTTGGCTTTGGATGACTTATCCAAGCTCTTTACAACCCTGGACTAGTTGTCTTTTATAAACATACGACAGAACTACATTTTAATCTTCTTAAAGCCATATTATTTGAACTTTCTACTGCATGAACCTACTCCTTGCTCACCTAGAACACTTTAAAATAGTGGATAGAGGGAGGAATTAGAAAAACCTTTTTTGGAGTAGGACATTTTTCCATATATGCATGGATCAGAGAAACAGCATTTGCCATGTTAACAAAGTGCCAATGGCGCAGCAACACAGCAGGCATAGAAAAGCACCATGCCCATGACCCTGAGGATGCAGCAGGGCACACACATTCTAACACAACCGACTCCAAGTGACACTCAGTGATACTTGAGAGATACTTTTAGGTCGGGGAGAATGGGTGGAAGCATGTGAGATCTTGTAATTTTCAAAATGAAGGCTAATAAACTAATGAAATTCTGGTATCAATACTAAATGGCATAGAATGGTAAATCTTTTTGCAATATGCATTGAATCGGGAAATAAAGACCAAACCATTGCATCTTAATCTCAGTTCCCAAAAAGCTGAGCCTGAGACAAAAACTTATTTGGGGGACTAAAATCACTAGGAAGAGAGAGGGAAAAGACAGAGCAAGAATTACTGGCTTTTACTGGCTTTAAACTCAATGTGAGTTTTAATTTTGTTCATCAGCCTAAAACATATGCATAGATGTCACAAATGGAGACTGAGATATAGAAGCCCAGGAGACATTTTCTAGTAGGGGATAGAGATGAACACAGGGTAGCATTGCTTGATAGAGTGGTTAAATTTCAGTCAATTTGATCCCTATAGGGAGGGAAAGAAGAAGATTTTGTTGATTCAGTATACACACAGAAGAATAATACTATAGCCTAATTTTGTTAGTGTATAAATTTAATCTTGTCATCTAAAACAGGTAACTTCAAATAAAATCTTAAGTGACAAAATGTACAAATCACATAATACTCTGTACATAAATCCTTTCCGCATCTCGAACAAACTGTTAAAAAACAAAATGCAACTGAGTAGGTTTTAAAGATCTTACTGGCTTTATTCAAAGATTCATGAATTGGGAAGCATCCAGTCTAGCAGATAGGAAGGAGCTCCAAGGAGCTGTATAAAATAAAAGACTTTTATAGGGAGCAGTGAAGTCCTGGAGGCCACAGGACTCCCCCAGGTCCAGGGGCCCAGAGACAGGGCACTCACTGGGTCAGAGCTTAGCTTCCCAGAACATGTGACCTCATTGTTAAAACTAACACTCGTGCCTTTTTCTTTCTTCCTTTCTTCCTTCCTTTCTTTCTTTCCTTCTCTCTCTCTTTCTCTCTCTCTTTCTTTCTTTCTTTCTTTCTTTCTAGAAAATGGTTTCACTTTAATATAATGCTATGTAGAAAAAAAATGTACTACTACTAGGCAAAAAAGTAGATTGGTTATTGTAAGGCTACTTTCCTTTAGGGGACGGCAGCAGTCTATCAGGCAGATTACCTAACTAGTGCTGATGTGGTGATTCCTGTGTGACTGGTCCATTTCTGGGAGAGCCCAAACTGTTATTAAGGTAAATCTCAGTTTTGTGACTTGTGGCTGTTCACCGAAAAAAAAAAAAACTGTACAACACAAGTGCTGACTTTAGTTTTATTTGGGGCCAATTGAGGACTATATCCAGGGAGACAGCCTCTCACATAGCGCTGAACAACTGCTCCAAAGAGGTGGGTCAGGAGGTCAGTATATATGTGATTTTAGTGAAGGAGGGGTACATGCAATCAAGCACACATTTTGGCAGAAGGATGCTGCTGGTCACAAGGGGCTGATGTCTCAGTTAATAATTTTAGTGCTTTTCTAGCTTTGAGAACATGCAAGAAATTGGGCTCATAAAATCTTCGGAAAATATTTAACTATCTAAAGGTTTGTTTTGCCAGTTTTTCCCAGAACACAGAGTACCTCATTCCTGTTCTCCACACTGAACTCCTTTCAGGGTGTGTTGAAAGACAGTGACTGCGGTGGCTAGTGACTTAATACTTGTAGAACCAGCTAGCGAGTGGCAATTTTTAGTTGACAAGGCTTAGCATAAGTGACTCCATTTTGGAGCTGTTGTCTTATTTTTAACAAAACACTAAACTGAATGTGAAAAGTTTAATAAAGAATGTTTAGAACTATTACAGGCTTCAGATATTAACATTTTGTAAAACAACTTTAATATGAAAATCCAACTTTTAGAGGGATGAAAGACTCAATTTGAAGAAGTAAATGTGTACATGTAATATGTTGATTTAGTAACCAAACTCAGGATGAACAGAGATAGTCACTAGGATGCCTGAGTTTGAATTCACTATCAGCTTGGCGTCAGGTTAGCTTTAGAGCCAAGATTCAATTGACTAACAGGAAAAAAAAAAGGACTACATCTCACATCCCACAGTTTGTAAACTATGATTTGCAGCCATTTAATGTAGGGACTGAATCTGGGTTTGTTAAGATTTCAGGCCAGGGATGGTCTACATAATCGGCCGAGTAAAACTCTTAGAATTATAGTCAGTTTGTTTTGACAGATGGTTATGGCACTGTTGAAAATGGTTTGCAGAGATGAGAGTGGAATTACAAAGCACTGCCCATTTACTGAATTCCAATAGATGGTGAAAAGGCCACTTTTGAAAGGTAACTTCAGGATGTTTTCAAATACTGAGTGTCCAGCAAAAGGAAGGTAAGAGTTTGTGAATGCAGCCAGTTATGTTCTTGTGATTATATTATAATCCTTATTACTACTAAGAGAACCCTTAGAAAAGGCAAACAAGAATGATAAATCTTAAGTGCAGGTATCAGACTCTGAATAGCCTCAAGCAAAACAAAAGACAATTAACTGCCCAGAAAAAGTTATTTCAGGAGAGAAGAGTCCACGTAGTCCCATATGCAACTATGACCTTGGACATGCTTGTTAAGGTGTTAGCACGTCAGTGACCTGAGGAAAGAGGTTATGCATGAAATAAAAGTGCTGACCTGCCACAAGCAAAAGATGAAATGTTATTTTTAAAGATGCAATTCCCTCCCAAGGGGAAGGGAAATTTGTATCTCAGCCAGGCCAAAATGTCTCTGATTGTTTGAGGAAATGTTGCAGCAATGTCAAGCACCTTATTTCCCAGAAGCTGAATTACCAAACGAACAGTCTAAAGAAAACCCCTGAGGCCGTTTGGACTCAAAACCAATAAGGCTTCTATGACTATGGCTGAATGTCTGTGTCTTTTGAAACAAGTTTTGGCAATGTTGCAAGTCTCTGAATATTCAGGATACATTTCTTAAATTTGCACTGGAAGATAGATGAAAGTGTGCTGGAATTTATACTAAAATTAGAGTTTTTGTTTCTCAGGACACTGACACAAGGACACTTACATTTAGGAGGCTTGGAAATTATTTAGAGCTGGCTGTAACAGACAGTGTCCCTCTTAGCTCCAGGCTTCGTTTCTACTCAAATTGTTTACCATCCACTGAAACTCTAAAACTTGTTGAGGGGGTGTATTAATTTCCTATAGCTGCTGTAACAAATTCCACAAATTTAGTGGCTTAAGATAGAACAAAATTATCATATTACAGTTCTGGATTTTAGCAGTCTGAAGTCGATTGGCAGGCTGAATTTCTTCTGGAGGTTCGAGGGGAGAATAAATTTCCTTGCCTTGCCAGCATCTAGAGGCCAAGAAGATAAGCCATCTTCTTTGGCTTATCTTCCCTTACTCCACCTTCAAAGGCCGCATAGCATCATCAAAGTTCATCCTCTTTTTTCTCTCTATCATATATATATATATATATATATATATATATATACACACACACACACGCACACAAATATAGAGAGATCTATATCTGTGTATTTACCTCTAGCCTCTGTTTTCATTGTCAGAGCTCCTCTTGGACTCTGATCCTCCTCCCACCGGTCTTTTATGAGGACCCTTGTGATTACATTGGACCCACACAGACAATCCAGGAAAATCTTACCATCTCAAGATCCTCAACTTCATAGCATCTCCAAAGGCCTTTTTTCCATATAAGGTAACAGATTAAAAGGTTCCTGTGTATTAGGATGTGGACATATTTATTCTGTCTATCACAAGGGTGATGTGAAGTTGGCCTCTATCTCAGTGAGTTAAGCAGCAAAGTATGGACAATGAAAGTACTGTGGTTCCAGCACAAGTCTTGACAGCCATCTTACTAATCCATAATTTTGACTGGAAACTCTTATTTCCCAAATCAAGATTAGGATTTGTCATGTCATATATTTAATTTTTTGGTGAAAACATTTAAGTTCTACTTTCTTAGCATTATATTAGAATTATAAAATACAGCATTATCAATTACAGTCACCATGTTATACCTTGTATCCTCAGACATTTTTCATCTTATAACTGAAAATTTGTACCCTTTTACCAACTCTTTCTATTTCCTCCCCTGCCAGCCCCTGGCAACCACTTTTCTACTCTCTGTTTCTATGAGTTTGCCTTGTTTTTGAATTCCACATTTAAGTGATAACTTGCAGGACTTTTTGTTGGGGGGGGGGTTTCACTTACTATAAATGCACTCCAGTTTCATCTATGTTGTAAATGACAGAATTTCCTTCTCTTTTAAGACAATCATATTTTACTGTTTGTATGTATGTATGTGTATATAATACACATTTTTTTAATCCATTCATCCATTGATGGAAACTTAGATTGCTTCCATACCCTGGATATTGTGATCCTTTTTAAAATGTCTATTTCATTATTGACATTTTTATTTTGTTCATACATGATTTTTTCATTTTTTTGGCTCTTTGTCAATAATTCCTTTCGCTCATTGAGCATATTTAGGATAGTTGATTTAATGTTTTTGACTAGGAATCCCAACATTTGGGTTTCCTCAAGGATGGTTTCCGCCAAATTATTGTCCCTGTAAATGGGCTATACTTCCCTCTTTTTTTGTTTTTTTTTTCTAATTTTTTTTGTTGTTGACAACTGGACATTCTGAATATTATAATGAGTAACTCTGCACATCAGATGTTCTTACTCATCAGGGCTTACTACTTTTTGCTCTGAGTGCTACCACCCTCCCTTGTGACTTTTCCAAGTTAATTTTGCAAACTGTGCATATTAGCTGAAGTTCTTCAGAGAAACAGATCTAATAAGATATCTATCTAACTGTAGCTATAGTTATAGCTATATAGATATAGATACAGATATAGATATAGATATATAGAAAGAGATTTATTATGAAGGATTGGCTCACACAATTATTTAGGCTGAGAAATCCCTCAGTCTGCTGTCTGCAAGCTGGAGGCCTGGTTGTACAGTTGTAGTCCAGCTGGGAGACTTAATGGTATATGTCCTGGTCTGAGTCTGCCAACCCAAAAACAAGAGCACTAATGTCCAAGGGCAAGAGGAGATGAAAGTCCCCTCTTAAACAGGGAGAGGAAATTTACCCTTCTTCCCTTTTTGTTCTTTTTGTGTCCTTAATGGATTGGATAATGCCTGACCACATTAGTGAGTGGATCTTCTTTACTTGGTTTGCTGATTCAAAGGCTAATCTCTTCTGAAAATACCTAACAGACACACCCAGAAACAATGTTTTATCAGCCATCTGGGCATCCCTTAGACCAGTCCACTTGACACATAAAATTAACCACCACCCTATTTATTCCTTGTTATGTGTGGACACTGATTTTTTTTTTCTTCTGTTGTCTCTGAGTCAACCAATTACCTGACAAAGATTATCATTCATATCTGGCTCAAAAAGAAATGTCGTCCAAATCGTAAATCTTAACCAATCTTTAAATATTGTAATAGATGCAAGAGAGGGAAGCAACTGCAACTCCAGAGGGTAAAATCTCCCTCTTTCCCTCACATCCATCAAGAATTTGTCAGTGTAACCAAATGCCTGACACCAAATTTTTACAGGATAAAGTCCCCACTGACCACACTGGCACCAGTCAGGTGCTCCAGGTGGCTATTCCTGTTGCCATGATAGGACTGAGAAATGGAGAATGGTATCTGCTATATGCATGTTGTTATCCTATCCAAGAAAAGCAGATTTTCCTTCATCAAGCTCTCCCCTGGTTGTATAAGTGCCAGATCAGGTTTATTAGTCCTGAAATTGTTGATTCTGGTAGTTTTTTGTTTTTCGTTTCTTCAGTTTACTTGTTTTGGTGGAATGACAGACCCCTAGAGCTTCCTACTTCACCAATTTGTGTGACACAACTTCATACTCTTTTAGAAGTTACCTATAAAATGTGAATCCTCTATTTTATATATATATATATATATATATATATTTGTGATTCATCTTTCTTGTAATGTCCTTGTATGGGTTGCATATAAAGAAAATTTTGGTCTCATAAAAATAGTTGAGAAATATCTATATTTCTATTTATTTTCTTCCGAAATGTTTGTGTAATCTCGGTGTTAATATTCCCATATATATGAAAGTCATTTTTGACTGTGGTTTCTTTTTGTAAGTTTTGTAAAGATAGATTCCATTTCTTTAACATATATTGAATTATTAAGATTTCCTTTTCATCTTCAATCAGTCTTAAAGAATTTATCCATTTTACCTAAACTGTCACAGTTTGGGGCATAAAATTTTTCATAGTAGACATTATTGTGCTATTTAGGTCTGTAGATCTGTTACAATGTTACTTTCTATTTCCTGAGACTGGTAATTTTTTCCCACTTAGCCTTTTTCTCTTAATCTGTCTTGATAAAAGCTTATCAATTTTATTGGCATATTCAAATATCTGATTTTAGCTTGTTTATTATCTCTAATATATAGATAGATGGATAGAGATAGAAATACAGATAGAGATATATATACAGATATCACATTTGTTCTACTCTTTGTGGTTTCTTATTTTCTGTATTTATTACATATGATTTCCTGTAATTTTTCTAGGTTTTTGAGATAAAACCCTTTGGTTATTAATATTCAACTTTATGTTTTCTAGTCAATGTACTTTTGTTATGAATTTTCCTTGAAGACCTGCTTTAGCTGCATCTTATTATCTTTTATATGTCATATCTTTATTATTATTTAGTTTATTTTTTAATTTTAATTTTACTATTTCTTTTTTGAATAAGAATTGTTTTGTCTTAGTTTGCTAGGGCTGCCATAGCAAATTACTATAGACTGGGTGGGTTAAAAAACATAAATTTATTCTCACACTTCTAGAAGCGGGAAGTTCAAAGTTAAGATGCAAACAGGGTTGGTTTCCTCTAAGGTTCACATGGGGCCTGTTGCACACCTCTCTCCTTGGCTTACAGATGTATACTCTCTTTCTGCCTCTTAACTTGGTGGTTTATCTTTACACACATGCCCATGGTGTCTCTGTCTCATCTTATAAAGACACTAGTCATTTTGGATTCAAGCCCCACCTTACTGGCCTCATTCTAACTAATTTACTTCTTTAAATGCCCTATTTCTAAATACTGTACACATACACCCATATGACCTTATTTAACCTTAATTACCTTTTTTAAAGAATTTTTCTCCTAATATAATTACATTCTGAGGGTGAGGCAATTTAGCCTATAACTCTTATACATGTCTACTGCTTAATTTGCAGGATTTGTTTTATATTTACTAGCTTAATACCAGTGAGGTCAGAGAAAACCTTATGAATATTTTATTGCAGTTTTCTTTATGGCCCAATATATAATAGATTTTGGTAAATGTTTTGACAAGTGTTCCATGTACACTTTTAAAGAATGTAAAATCTTTCATTATTGTATATAAAGCTATAAAACCATATTTTGTGTGTGGGCATGTGTATACATATCAATTTGCTCAACTTGATAATCAGTTAGGACAAATATACTATGTATGGTCAGCCCTGTGTATTCAGGTTTCAAATCTGTGGATTCAACCAATGACAAATTAAAAATATATTGAAAAAATTCCAGAAAGTTTCAAAAAAACAAAACTTCAATTTGCAGCATGCCGGTTACTATTTACATAGAATTTACATTGTATTTGGTATCATAAGTAATCTAGAAATGATTCAAAGTATACAGGAGGATATGCATAGATTATATGCAAATACTACACCATTTTACATAGCTAATTCGATCATCTTTGGATTTTGGTATCCTCAAGGGTCCTGGAACCCATTCCCCACACATCATGAGGGACAGTTGTACTTATTGATGCTTTTGTCTCCTTGCTATCTTAGCTACTGAGAGAAGTATGTTCATGCACTTCTATCTGATTATGGATTTGTCTGTATCTCTTTTTAATTATGTCAAATTTTGCTTAAGGTATTTTGAAATTAGATTATTGGTTATAAAAAAACTTAGGAGTGTCATATTTTATTGTTGGGTTGATGGTTTTGGCATTTAAAATGGCCCTTTTAATCGCTAGACTGAAAAATTGTCCTAAATACTTATTTTAGTGGTTAAATGTTTAGACCCCTACCCTTGACAGATCTTTGAGGCAAGGACAGGGTGAGGGTTTGGTCAAATATTTGGGCATCTTAAGTGTTCAGTTTTGTCACTCCTGTTTAGAGAGGCTGCCAAGTTCTTCACTTCCTCCATAAAAACCCTCTACTGAAACCAAGTGTGCCTTCTCAGCCTCCTACATAAGCACACGTTTGGCGATACCCCATGGGAAAAGTACCTACTTCAACTCAACTCTTTAGAGTGCCTCATCACTATGTTCATAATATGTCTAGGTCCTGATTCTCATAAAGTTTTTTATTGTTTGAAAACAGATGATATTTTAAAAATTATTTTGCAGGGAAGAATTTCAGATACCAGGAGATATCTTTTTATCACAAAAGTCTACTTTGAAACTTAAATAAAAAAGATATAAAATATGCCCTTTAAATATCCTGGACTTTTAAAAATTAGTTTGACTTAAAAGTAAAGAAAATCCCCTGGATCTTCCCTTATGAAAGGGAAAGGCAGAAGGTATTGACTGACATAACAACTTTTGCAAAATAGATAAAATCCTGTTCATTATTTTATGGGATAAATGATTTAATTGCATAGCTCATTTTTTTAAAATAAAATACTTATAAAGATTTAAGACTGGGAATAAACCAACATTAATTCGTATGACTCACAGGCATGGATTATACATTGCTTTGAACACTGTTTTGAGCAGAAACCATGCCTCTCTGTTTTCCTACTGTCTGTTTCCTTTTCCAGGCATGTGGAAGAAATTACTAATCAATTCAAACTTAATTAATATAAAAACCTTTTATTGTCACTCATGTATTCATGGGCAAAGAATTCAGGCAGGATTTGGATGGGGGATTCTTTTTTTTTTTTTTTTTTGTGGTATGCGGGCCTCCCTCTGTCGCGGCCTCTCCCGTTGCGGAGCACAGGCTCCGGACGCGCAGGCCCAGCGGCCATGGCTCATGGGCCCAGCCGCTCCGCGGCATGTGGGATCCTCCCAGACCAGGGCGCGAACCCGGTTCCCCTGCATCGGCAGGCGGACGCGCAACCACTGCGCCACCAGGGAAGGCCCTGGATGGGGGATTCTTTAGTGGAAGATATTCTGTAGGGTCTAAAACCACTTACCTCAGCTGCTTGGCACTTTGACAAAGTTGTCTGGAAGTCTGGGCTCAGCTAATTCCCTCTTCCGATTCATGTCATCTCAAGAATTCTGATGTAGTTTACCCATCGAGTTAGTTGAATGTCCATGATTGTTCATGGCTCCAAAACTGAGTCATTTTAGAGCCCAGACTCTGGCTTCAGGTATCTGTGTAACCTAGCCTTGGAAGCCCTGGAATTCACTCCTACCACATTTGACTGGTCAAGCAAGTCACTAAGGCCAGCATAGAATAATGGGTAAAGGAATTAGACCTCACCTCTCAAGGAGAATTTTGAAATAATTTGTGACCACAATCCACCATAATGAACATGCAAATGTCATCATTAATGAATGATATAGATTTAATCTGGTTGTAATCAATATGGAAGCCATGTTAATGTTAGTTCCAAAAGTCACTTGACTTTTACCCATGTCCTAGAGCTGTTTCTCAAACATATGGAGATAATCAAATAATACAGGAGAGAAATCACACCAGCGAATACACAGAAAAATTCAATAGCTTCTAAATAGAAAGCATAATTATTCTGGGGTGGTCTCAATGTAAGAATATACTCAGGGACATTATCAATGAAAAAGAATGACTTCAAATGCATAGTATCATGACATTTTTTATTGGAGTTCTAAACCAGTGGTAACCACATAGTGTGATTGTGAGTTCAAGGCAACAAAGGAACACAGCATCAAGTTATATATGTGTGAAAACCACACATGCATAAACATGCATCGAAACACACAGCACCAGAAAATAACATTAAAAGAAAGTATTAAGAAAATGACTATACTAATCAATACCTCCCACGGATATCACCGTTGAATAATTCCCATATTAAGATGTATTAGGGTTGGAAGAAACAAAAGGTATTTGTATTGTAAAAGACAGATTATTAAAATTACTGTACTACCATCTATATAGATGGTCCTAATTATTCACTCAATATCAAATATTTAGTAGAGAAAACAAATCCATTTATTCCATTTATTTGCTTTAATGATCAGCATTGGAAGTGATACGTATTGCCTGTCATCACTTTTCTCCATTCTCTGACACAATGCCAAAATATTTGATTTGATTGGTTATATATGATAATAAAAGTGCTGCTAGCAGGTCCTCCCGGATTTTGTACTTGCTATTCTGTGTCATCACCCATGGAAAAGGGTGGATATGGATTAATTACTTTTGATTCAATGTTTTATCTTGCATATAAGCTTTATTTTATAGGTGGAAACAAAATTCTCAATGCCCAGATTCTAGTAACTACTACCGTCCCTGATGCATGTATTCAAAACAACATGCGCTCTAACAGAAAATTCAGACATGTGTTCTTCTTTTTTATCCTACCTTTTAGTATGAGATACTTATGAACTCTATTCCCTAAGTCATTTTCACACATAGCCTGTTACTTTGCTATATTTTATCTTTCAAGGTGAAGCATTCACAGGAAGAATGTTAAGAAATGTGCCTTTAAAAACATTTCAGAGGAAAGATAATTGAATACAAAGGAATGGAATTACTAAAGGTAAAAGAACTCAACACCACCATAATTGACAGTCACAAATTAATCTTAATTCATTTCCTCTCAGTAATTTCTTCAATACTAAGCAATCTAATATTTATTTTTAAAAAAGGATTTTTTTATGCTGTGATGAGGAGGAGCCACTTTGGGTAGGAGGTAAAGAAGGAAAAAAAAATAATGGAATAGGAGTAAATTCTATTATTACATATGACTTCGTGATTTGGTGAAAATGATTAATTGTGTTGACAATTTATCATTTCATAGAAAATAATTATTACATTTTAATGCAAATTTAAAGGCTAATATAAAATATTCTCTAGTAAAAGTGATCAAATTTTGGTCCTTTATATAATAGATTACTTTTTACCTTTATATAACAGATTATTGATCTGATTAGATGATCTGACTGAGAAGCCACTGGATATGACCTATATGGTATACAATTTACAATTGGTAAATCCAAGTAAAACTAAATTAACTATAAATATTCTCATCATAATCTATTGACTACCTGACGTTTTGATTTGGAAGTCACAGTGTATGATTTACAATTGCTTATTTAAGAGTTTGCCTAGGTAAACTGAAAGCTATAATCATTGAGATTTCATTGGGAATTTGAGGCCACTTATCAATTCTTTCATTTGTTTTTGTAAGACTCTAAGTTAAAGAACTTTTAATATTATTATGCATAGCTATCAAGACTGAGGAAACACAACAGGAATATTAAAATCATCATTCTAGTGCAGGTAAGTAACATTATTATATGTTGCTACTATTTGCCTACCACAGGTAAATCCTTGTTGTTTATTAATTTGTAAAATAGGAGAAACATTCTACAGGGTTATTGTGAATGAATACATCACATTAAAAAAATACCAAGCTTAGGACCTATAATATAAGACAGACAAAGTAACAATCACTCTGCATTATTCCCATAATTCACTAACATAAATATAAAAATTAATATTTATATAAGTAAGTCACTTTGGGGACACTCTTACTATTATATATCCTTTATAAGTATTTGTTCATTAATCTCACCAATTACTATCTAAAATAAGTAATCTAATCTCCCACAATTCACAGATTGATGTTTATTTGTAATAGCTATGTTTCATAACATAATTCATAAAGTAAGTTATTTACTACCAAATTTATAGTTTTGCTTTTTACTGAAGATTTGTATTAATGTATTCTTCATTTTCACTTACGCAGCATAAAAGCCCTATCACAACATGGAATTAACACTGTCTATGGTTTTAACAGTCAGACTTTAAATAATGGGCCACTGTCCGGGTCAAGGTTAAAGAAGCATTTGGCATTTTTTTAAAAAACTGTCTTCCAAATTCTAATTAGGTCAAGCTTACAGGAGGTGTTATCAGACTTTCTGCTTAAAAGATAACCCTCATTGTATAAACTGCAAACATAAATGACCTCAAAGGAACAAATAAATGAAGTTTGTCACAGCATGTTCTCTTCCTTAAAATTACATGAAAGATGGGAATCTATAACCTAGAATTGTGGCTTTATCAGGAGGACACCCTTATGTAAAATAGCAATTTTATAATATTAAAATATTCTGTTCCAGAAGGACTATTATAAGAAAATTAATGTTGAAAAAGGTTTATATTGAAAGAGTTTCTAATATATAAATATAAACAGAGCATATAACAATGTAAATGCATTTCTGGCAATTTATCAATATAATAATTCCATATTGTAAATTCAAGAAATGGCTTATCAACTTCTCAATGTTATGGTGTATACTGTTTTAAAACATAATAAAAAATATTATATAAATATTGGAAAAGCATTGTTAAGGACTCAAGAGAAGTAGGAAATATTCTTCAATAAATACACACTTTATTTATAAAAATTTTCCCCAAACTAATAGAATTAGGCTAAATTTAATTTAAAGATGACTAATTACTATTCTATATACAAAACCATGGCCTCAGGTTCAGACCAAGTGTATACTGTATTTTATTTTATTACTTTACATATATACAAGAAGAAATTATTATTTCATTTCCATTATGCACTAGGCACTGACATAATTTTAATTAATATGTAACTCAAACAGTTGGAAAATCAATTACCTTTTTCTTGCCATTTATCAATTTTTTAAATTGAAGTATAGTTGAGTTACAATGTTGTGTTAATTTCTAATGTACAGCAAAGTGATTCAGTTTCACATATATATATTCTTTTTTAAATATTATTTTCCATATGGTTTATCACAATATCATTTATTTTTTAGATAAGGTGACTACAGCCTAGGGAGGACAATTTGTTTCTAAGAGTAAATAATATGTTAGCAATCTGCTCAGATCTGATGGATTCCAGTGTCTTATCATTATAGTATTTCATCTTGATTACTATTTCATTAAACTATTAAAACCTATGGGTTGGATATTAAATTAACTTATTTTTATTTGACAAATAGTAAATTTGTATATCACAATATATCCAAAGAGTGGAAAACCAAGCTAACATAAAGTCTGCATGCATTTTGAGACAGTTACTAAGTTTTGATATCATGGGGAACAGGTAGGATTGCAAAACTTTGAAAACCCCAGGCAAAACCAAAAATCATTTGTTTGTCATTAATTTGATTTATAAATTTAGAAAAGCTGATCTATCAGTAGATCTAAGGTACTACTTGGTTAAATAGCTAACAAGTATTCCATATAAATAACAAAAAGCACAGAAATTATGAAAAAGCTTACATGCAACTATTCCAAAAGGATTCTGAACATATAAAGTATTTACTCATGTAAATAAATAATTGCAGATTGAAGAAATACTATTTTACCTGTATGATCAATGATGGGGGAAACATTCAGGGTTGTTTGTGGAGTGTAAAATTAAAATCTTTCTAGAGGGTATTTTTCAATTTTAATATGTATGAAAGTCTTGCCATGAAGGATTTTCAGAAACAATGAAAAAAAATAAAAATACAAAATCATGGCATTTTCTCAGGCATTGCCATCATCACATTTGTGTATCAAATTAGTTTCAACAAAATAATTGAACTATCTCATTAAAAACATATTGCAGAAGCCAGTTTGGAGGCGATCACCAAGTTCAATTTTGGGAAAACTTGAGTGGGAAAATAATTGAGGACCATAATGACTTGTAAATCTATAGAAAATTTATGAAGTTAAGAGTCTATTCCAATATTAAGATAAACTAATAAATAGAGAGGAAGGAAGCATTCTTCCTATAGTACAAGGCTGTGACTGGAGTTGGCACCTCATTAAATCATTTTCTTTTTTTTTTTTTTGCCACACCACGTGGCATGTGGGATCTTAGTTCCCTGACCAGGGATTGAACCTGAGCCCCCTGCAGTGGATGCATGAAGTCTTAACCTCTAGACCACCAGGGAAGTCCCCAGATCTACCATTTATATTCCAATTTTTTCAATTGAACTATTGCAATCGCCAGTAAAGACTGGGTAACAAAAACTCATAAATGAGTGCTTAACCTTAAAACATAAGATCTAGCTATTCAATGAACTGCTGTGTACTTCCTACAAAAGATAACTTCAAGAAATAGCTAATGCCAAAAGAAGTGTTTTCAATATACTGAAAATCCGGGTTACCAAATTATGTATGTTTCAGATAGTTAGATAAATGAGAGAGAGAGAGAGAGTTGAGAGAGAAAGAGAGTTAGTTTAAAGATAAAGTGCAAACAGGAAACAGGGAAACCATAAGAGAAAGAGATAGGCCACTGTGCTAACCCTGTTATCTCTGAGTAATGGGATGATAGATTTTACATTCTATTCTTGTATTTTTCCATATTTTCCTAGTTGCATTAAAATGTATATACTAAAATATATTTTGCTTTTAAAAATTAACCTTAAAATTACAATCTTACAATATCCAGATAAAATGTGAAGAGTTTTGGTTTGTTTCATTTAATATTCAAACCACAAGACACTCTCAACACTGGTTCCTGCAAGCAGCTTCTCTCCAATTTATTTATTTTATCATTTACTGTTATAGACAGAATTCTAAAGATGTACCCAAGATTCTTGTCCCCTGGTTTTTAAAAAAACAGTAGTCTGAGTATGCTGTAAAGGGACTTTGCAGATGAAATTAAGGTGAAGGACCTTAAAATAGAAAGATTATCTTGAATTATCAAAGTGGATCCAATCTAATCCCTTGATCCCTTGAAAGCAGAGACATTTCTCCCACTGGAGTCAGAGAGACGCAGTGGGTGAGGAAAGCAGAGAAGTGCAGCAGAAAGGGACATCAGAGAGATCAGAAGCATGAGACAAACTCAACACACAACAGATTGCTGACTTTGAAGAAAGAAGTCAGGTAATGCCAGCAGACTCTAGAAGCTGATAATAACCCCTGACCAACAGCCAAAAAAGAAATAGACTTCAATCCTACAACTATAAGGAACTGTATTTTGCCAACAAACTGAATGAGCCTGAAAGCAGATATCCCCACAAGATACTCCAGTAAGGAATGCAGTCCTGCAGACATTTTGATTTCGGCCTTTCGAGACCCTATGCAAATCCCACTAGTCTTTTTGTGAGAACCAGTCAAACCCTCTGAAATTATGAGATAATATATGGGCATTGTTTAAAGCTGCTAAATTTTGGTACTTTTTTACTGCAGCAATAAAAAAAAACTAATAATGATACTTAGTTACTCCCTTCCAGCCCCATTCCCCTCTCTTATTTGCCATCCTTCATCATACAGGCAATATACTAACATGCTTAATACATATTGTTGAATGTGTTGGGAAGGGGGAAATTTCCTTCTCTACCCCTCTTGAGTTTCTGTGGCTAGACTAATAATAAAATTGACACAAGACCGGGCTTCCCTGGTGGCGCAGTGGTTGAGAGTCCGCCTGCTGATGCAGGGAACACGGGCTCGTGCCCCGGCTCCGGGAAGATCCCACATGCCGTGGAGCGGCTGGTCCCGTGAGCCATGGCCGCTGAGCCTGCGCGACCGGAGCCTGTGCTCCGCAACGGGAGAGGCCACAACAGTGAAAGGCCCGCGTACCGCAAAAAAAAAAAAAAAAAAAAAAAAATATGACACAAGACCGATGAACAAGAAAAAAGAAACAAATTTTAATTCATGCACACGGAAATGAGACTTAAGAAGTGGCCAAAGCAGGCAGCTTTTATACTTATTATACAGAGGAACAATACATTTTTGAGGAATTGATAGGACAAAGAAACTTAGGTTTTGGTTTCCCAAGTGGTGAAGAATCTAAACAGAATTTGGACTTGGGGCATAAATTAAAGAAGCCACAAGGTTTGTTTATACAGGTTTCTTGGCTCCGAATTTCCTCTTTGGAGATAAGGGTGTTCTTCTACCTCCAGATGCAGGGAGTGTACCTTTCACATGAGAGATTTATTTCCTGCTTTCAAAGAGACAGAAAGGAGCATCAGAGTGTCCCTCTTTCATTGGCCATTTCTTAAGTAATTTTAATTAAAAATAATAAATATGCCATTGAGGCACATTTTGGGGTGGCCTACTCTGGGTCCCAACAAATAAGTAAGCATTCAGATAAATATATAGTATTTAACCTGTGCAGATAATTCAACTTATATAAATGAATCTGTGGTGCGATAGACCTTATTTTCTTTCAGGTTTTTGACAATGACCTATGTTTATCTGTGTTGATAGACTACTGCATCCAAATTCTTCATGGTTCCTGTGTTCAGCTACCATATTTTATGTTTTTCCACTACCCTGTGATAGTCTTCAAGATAGTTTCAGTTCTTTGTAAACACAAAACAATATTGAGATTAACATTCATGCTCATGACTAGTGATACAACTGTTACATACATTCATGATTTATCTAAGTTATTTGTAATTACTTTATATAAGGACTGCTCCAGCTTATACATACTGTCCTCAGATAATGAAGGCTCCTCCCCTTTCCTTATTTTTTGTTAACATTTCACATGATCACATAATACAGTTTGTTTAATTTGGACAATCTGATCCATATAAACTTTAATCTTACTGTTGTTTTAAAATGTATTTCTTGGGTATCTAGCCATATTTAGTATATCTCCACATACTTGTTAACTATTCAATGTTTTCTATCTGTGACCCGTCTGTTCATATTTTTTGCCTATTTTCCTTTGAGTTACATGCTTTTGTTCTTGTTAATATTTGGAAGTTTCTTGTATAATCTGTTAGTATATATCGGTTAGATCAGGGGTCCCCAACCCCTGGGCTGCAGACAGGTACCAGTCAGTGGCCTATTAGGAGCAGGGCCACACAGCAGGAGGTGAGCGGTGGGCAAGTGAGCGAAGCTTCATCTGTCACACCCCATCACTCCCCATTGCTTGCATTACCGCCTGAACCATTCCCCACCCCAACACACACCCATCCGTGGAAAAATTGTCTTCCACGAAACCAGTCCCTGGTGCCAAAAAGGTTGGGGACTGCTGTGTTAGATGATTTTGTTTTTGGCATTTTTTTACCATCTTTATAAAGATATAATTTATACACAATAAAATTCAACAATTTTCAATATTAATATTGTAATATTGTTGGAGGGGTTTTGTTTTGTTTTGTTTTCATTTAAGTGTGAATGCCGTGGTGTTTCCTTGTTAATCTGTAAATAGTGTAGCAAATTACTTAGGTGTAATAATGAGTGTTGATTATAGAAATATAGTTTTATTTTTCTTCAAAACTTTAATATTTCCATTTTGAGGCAGCTGTTCTTAAGAAGAAAATGAGACACAACATGAAAATATTCTAGAATATGAATATTATGAAAATATTCATAATCTTTTAATTCTTTTTTAAACAACTTTACTGAGGTATATTTTAAATATTATACCATTAAACATTTCTTGTGGACAATTAAGCATTTTTAGTTTCTTTCCTAAGTGATTGCACCATATAAGTTAGTTTAAGCATATTTTCATTCATCTTATTTATTTAGAGTCAATTCTTGCCTTCATCACACATTCATGCAACCTCTAATCTACTTTCTGTCTCTTTCTTGCTTTTTGTGGAGATTTCCTATAAACGGATTCACAGAAAATATGATCACACATCCAGCTTCTTTTACTTGGCATCATATGTTTTGACATTCATCCATGATGCAGTATATGTCAGTACTTTTTTTTTTAATAGTGTTCCATGCAGTGGTATACCATATTGCTGATAAACCGGCTGATAGACATTAAATTGTTAAACCAGCTGATAGACATTAAATTGTTTACTCCTTTTCCCTATTATGAATATTAAGGCTTCTATAAACATACAAGTCTTTTTGTAGACAAATGTTTCTATTTGTCTTTGACAGATACCTAAGAATGGAGTTACTGGATCCATGGTAGTTTTATTTTTAGCTTTCGGAGAAACTGCTAAACTATTTTCCATACTGTTCACAGCATTTTATCCTCCTATTATCGATGAATAAGGATTATGGTTTCTCCACATCCTTGCCAACATGTGTTATTGCTTATCTTTTTGAATCTGGGGGGGGTTGTTTTTTAATTAATTAATTAATTATTTTGGCCACGTTGGGTCTTCATTGCTGTGTGTGGGCTTCTCGTTGCAGTGGCTTCTCTTGTTGTGGAGCACAGGCCCTAGAGTTCCCGGGCTTCAGTAGTTGTGGCGCACGGTCTTAGTTGCTCTGCGGCATGTGGGATCTTCCCGGACCAGGGCTCGAACCCGTATCCCCTGCATTGGCAGGTGGATTCTTAACCATTGTGCCACCAGAGAAGTCCCCAGTAGCCATGCTAGTGTGTATGAATTAGTATCTGTGGCTTAATTTACATTTCCTTAATGAATAATGATGTTGAATAACATTTTACTTAGAAATGTTATAATTAACTGTTGTGTTTGATGCAAAAAGCATACTGTTCATTCACAACCTACCTAGTTAAATGACCAGGTAATTATTTTAAGCTACAGAATTTAGCTGAATAAAGCCAATATTGTCTATATTTTAATATAAATCACTTCAAAGTGCACAGGGCATTTGTTAAAAAATGTTTTAAATTAATAAATGGTAACATGACTCTATATTTAAATATTAATTATGGATACTCCAGAAAGTGCAATCCTAGATAAAAATGAACAGGCTACATTTATATTGAAAATGGAAAAAAATGTGGAGCTATTTTTTTGAGAATAATATGAAGTTAAATGATGTTATTAACTTACATAGGTTAGAAAGAAATTCCACAGAATCTTCTTTCCTATATGCATCTGGGTTAGAATTGGTCAAAGGAGAAATTTTGCACAATACTGAGAGAGCAAAGTGAAGCATCAGCCATCACTTTTTGAAAGTTTAATTATTATACGAAATTCTGATTTATAGAACATAGTTTAAAAAGACCATAAACCATAATCTTTTGTGGTATCTGTTCTACCAGAAAGAAATTATTTGTATATTCAGTGCTCAAAAACTTATTGATACATGTTAAACTTTACACCTACAGAGTAGTATAATAATACTCATTAAATAGAAAGTCTAGCCCAGCATTGTCCTAAATGCAGACCAATGGTCTCTTTGCCCTTTTCCCTGAAGCAACTTTTAATTCAATATCTATACCTATCAAACAAGAAAGCACATATTTTCTTTAGCACACACTTACTTTCTTCGCTTTCCACTCCCAGGCACTTGTCAATTGTCAGTATCCTCTGGAGTTTTGAATTTTATGGATAAATTTCTCCTCTTTTTTTCTCTCCTCTCATTCTTCCACTTCCTCTGATAAATCTTATCAAGGTAACCATACACTTCACTAAGAAATTTACTTTCTTTTACTTCCCATATTACATTCATTTCTTCCCAGATTGACTTCTTGTTTTGCTTAAATAAATATAAAGTCCACTCAGAAAAGAACTTTTACATAACTTTTCTAAATATTTCTTTCAATTTTAAATGCTATTATTTTTACTGCCGTATTTAAGTATTTTACTGCAAACATGATTCTAAGTTTAATTTTGTTGTCTGCAATATATTTTAAACGTTCTCCTAGTTTGTTTTTGCGTTTAACATTACAAAAAGAGTCTGCAAAGAAAAAGAAAGTGTAGTAGATCTACTGTCAGTAAATATTTAGTGTCTGTGTAAATAGGCTCAACAGTTTATAACTAGAACTGATTGATAGCTGTATTTACACTTCTAATGTCTGGTATACTACCGCAGTGCTTCTGACCCAGAAATGTGAGGACAGGATCTTTTTTTATGAAAGACTTTTGCCCCTAGGAAGGCTAATCAGAATTTCAAAGTTCTTTGAAATTTTTGCCTTAAGAATACTTAACTGACAGGAATATTTTACCCTAAGAACGTTTTATTGAGAAAAATCACAGTGTGTGAATTCTGGATGTCCAAATTTCAATATTCAGTGAGAAAAAAATATTAAACCCTCTTATAATCAAAAGAGAAAAGGAGAAACAATTCTCATCATGCCCTCCTTCAGAGAATCAACAGTCCACTGGCAGATGGAGCCACAAGCCTCAACCGAAGTAAGTTTTCTAGAATGTCATTGTTGAATAAAAATGATCCTCAAGGTTGCAATTTCACACACCCCCAGAAACTATTTCAATGAATATCAAATTAAAAAGTCATTTGGTATCCTAAAACTAGTTCCTTGAACTTTCAGACCTGCTCAGCTACATAAGAACAGATTACATAACAGGACTGAAATAAACTAAATTTAGAGAGAGAAAATTCATACAAAGTCAGTCTGTAAATTTCTTCTGGAAGCAAACTTGTTTGCTTTTAAGTTTTTAAGCTTTTAAGTTTCACTAGGTCCCACTTTAAGTTTAAGTTTCATTAGGTCCCATTTTAAGTTTAATTAAGTTTCATTTGGTCCCATTTGTTTTTTTGTTTGTTTGTTTTTATTTCCATTACTCTAGGAGGTGGATCAAAAAGATCTTGCTCTGTGGTACATAAGAGATATACCATGTACCCTCTGCCTTTTCATCTTTTCTGTCTTTCTGTGAATGTGGTTTTTGTTCCACAGGCTGCAGGATTGTAGTTCTTGTTTCTGCTCTCTGCCCTGTGATGGATGAAGCTATCTAAGAGGCTTGTGGAAGTTTCCTGATGGGAGGGACTGGTGGTGGTTAGAGCTGGCTGTTGCTCTGGTGGGCAAAGCGCAGTAAAACTTTAATCCACTTGTCTGCTGATGGGTGGGGCTGGGTTCCCTCCCTGTTGGTTGTTTGGCCTGAGGCGACCCAACACTGGAGCCTACCCGGTCTCTTTGGTGGGGCTAATGGCAGACTCTGGGAGGGTTCATGCCAAGGAGTACTTCCCAGAACTTCTGCTGCCAGTGTCCTTGTCCTCATGGTGAGACATAGCCACCCCCCGCCTCTGCAGGATACCCTCCAACACTAGCAGGTAAGCCTGGTTCAGTCTCCTATGGGGTCACTGCTTCTTCCCCGGGTCCTGATGCGCACACTACTTTGTGTGTGCCCTCCAAGAGTGGAGTCTCTGTTTTCCCTAGTCCTGTTGAAGTCCTGCAATCAATTCCCACTAGCCTTCAAAGTCTGATTCTCTAGGAATTCCTCCTCCCGTTG
Organism: Physeter macrocephalus; assembly: GCF_002837175.3. Lineage (NCBI taxonomy): Eukaryota > Metazoa > Chordata > Mammalia > Artiodactyla > Physeteridae > Physeter > Physeter macrocephalus. The sequence goes on along the minus strand of NC_041214.2, from coordinate 140,248,080 downwards.
CCAGACCCCCGGTTTGGGAAGCCTGACATGGGGCTCAGAAACTTCACTCAAGTGGGTGGACTTCTGTGGTATAAATGTTCTCCAGTTTGTGAGTCTCCCACCCAGCAGTTATGGGGTTTGATTTTTTTTTGTTATTGCGCCCCTCCTACCATCTCAATGTGGCTTCTTCTTTGTCTGTGGATGTGCGGTATATTTTTTGGTGAGTTCCAGTGTCTTTCTGTCAATGATTGTTCAGCAGTTAGTTGTGATTCTGGTATTCTCACAAGAGGGTGTGAGAGCATGTCCTTCTGCTCCTCCATCTTGAACCAATCTCCTCTAGTTTTTTTGTTTTTGTTTTTGTTTTTATAAGTCTGATTCTTTTGGAATTTATTCCTGTTTGGTAGAGGCATGGATCTATTTTATGGTATTCCAAATAGCCAACCTTTTGTGTCAGTGCCAGCTTCTTCCAGTTTTATTGAGATCTAATTGACATAGAGCATGATATATGTTTAAGGTGTACAGCATAATGATTTGACTTACATATTATGAAATGATTATCACAATACGTTTAGTGAACATTCATCATCTTATATAAATGCAAAAGAAAAAAAAAGAAAAATTATTTTTTTCTTGTGATGAGAACTCTTAGGATTTGTCTCTTAACAACTTTCATATATAACATATAGTAGTGCAAATTATACTAATCATGTGGTTATATTACAGCCCTATTATTTATTTATCTTATAACTGGAAGTTAGTGTCTTTTTACTACTTTCATCTAATTTCCTCTCTCCCAAACACTCCCACCACCTATGGCAACCACAAATCTGTTCTCTTTTTCTATGAGTTTGTTTGTTTTTTGAAGTATAATTGACCTACAACACTGTGCTAGTTCCTGGTGCACAACATAGTGATTTGATATTTCTATACACTACTAAATGATCACCAGGAGAAGTCTAGTTACCCTCTGTCATCATACACAGATATTACATTATTATTGACTATATTTCCCGTAGTGTACATTTCAACCCTGTGACTCATTTATTTTGGAACTGGAAGTTTGTACCTCTTAATTTCTCCCACCTATTTCACTCATCCCCACCCAACCCCTTTCCTCTCTGCCAACCACCTGTTTGTTCTCTGTGTCTCTGACTCTCTTTCTCTTTTGTTCTGTTTGTTAATTTTTTTTTTACTATTCCATATATTAGTGAAATCATATGGTATTTGTCTTTCTCTGTTTGACATTTCCTTGAGCATAATACCCACTAGGTGCATCTGTGTTGTCACAAATGGCAAGATTTCATTCTTTTCTGTGACTAATATTCCATTGTATATGTGTACCACATCTTCTTTATTTGATTATCTATATCAATCTTTGCTCTAGTATTTGAGATGCTGCTTTCATCACTAAGTAAATTTCTTTATATACTTGGACCATCTAATCTTTTTATTTTATTATATTAAGCTGATTTTCTGTTCATGTACCAGGTAGCACATTGTTATTTATAAAGCCTTTATAATAGCTTTATCTCTCATGCTCATTCTCCATTTTCAAGACTTTACTAGCCATCCTTGCTTTTTATTATTTCATAAAACCTTCGACATCAACTTGCTAGTTCCAGAAAATGAAACTTGATATTATTTTTATTAGGATTATGTTATGTGTAAGCTAACCTAGGGAGAACTGGCATGATAGTAGTAAGTCATGTTTTATGAGTATTCATACGTGTTAAAAACTATTTTGGTGTTTTATAGGAGTTTTTCAAACTTTTCCTGATATGGGGTTTTGCAAAATCTTATCGAATATAGCTTGAATTGTTTGTTCTTTTTCTCAGGTTTCATAAATAAGGCTTTTTGTCTCCATTTAATACAATTTTCATAATATTAAAAGAATGAGTGAAATACACTTCCTCTCTGGAATCTTCTCTAATACCTCTCTGTAAAGAGGACAGCTCCATTCAGGCTAGCATCAGCTTCATTATTTGATTCACTTAATAGCTTCAACTGTCCTACGGTTGAAAATACAATGTTTTTAAATCAAATTCAACTTGCCCCATATCTACCTCTTCCACTTATAAGCTTTTATTAAATTTGTGACCTAGTTTTTTCTTTTCTCTGCAACTAGTTTATCTCCTAGCAAATAGGAGTACTAGAATCCCCCTTTAAAATTCTGTGAGAAATAAATTATATTAAAATGTAATGGGCTTTCCAAAATATACAGTACTTATTACTCGAAAATATTACTTCTATTTCCTTTCCATTTTTATAAAACAAATAAGATACGTGTTATTGACCATTCAACTACACTAACTCTAATGAGTCCTCAGCATCCATGAGGATGAAGTCTTTAGTGTTTACCAGAAGAGAAGGGAAATGACTCTTTACAAATTCATTCTTCTCTTCTGAGAAATCCAGAAAGTGAATTCCAAGGTGTGATGTTTTAAGTTCTTAATTAAGAAACCACGTCCCCTTAAGACACTGACTACAGAAAGCCCAGGATCAATATCTAGACAGAAGCATCTCTCAACTCCCATTTAAGAGATGGAGGAAAGAGATTAAATACATTTCTTTACTTATTGCACACTTCATGTCACTGACGAAACTAGCCTTTTTGATGGTAGTCTCAATTTTAACTCTGTCTCATCTCTGAAAAAGTGCTTCTTACTCAGGGAAACAAATGAATTATGGGAGAAGGCAAGAATGTTCAGTTATTTGCAGGATGATTTTTTTCAATAAAAGGGGAACTGTACTCTGAAATGGAAAGAAAATTATTTTAAATATTGACTCTGAAATTTTCAAGTTTTAGGACTTTTTGAAAATATAAAACAGGAAATATTAAAAACCTGACCATGTTCTGATGATTATATATAAGATGAAAACCAAATGATAACTAATAACTGAATACTTTTCTTCTTTCCCTTGTTCCATTTCTTAACCTGAAATAACATACGACAGCTAAATAATTGAAAAACAGATTTCCCTTACATTCTCAGCTCTAAATAATAACAAGGATTATATCGAGATTCATTTTTTGCCTCTCTTATTTTCTCCACATGCCTGAAAGAATTAAACATGCCAATATCCACATTTCTCCAGCTACCTGTTCAGCAAAGTATCACCTGGTTGAAAAGAAGTAATACCAGAGGATCCTGTCACTGCCATCCTTTTCAGCTTCTCTTTAATTTTCCTTATTAAGAAAATGTAGACCATGGACAGAAGCATTAGGGTATGTCCTCCACCAGATATGAGAAAAAAAATGTATCTTCATAGAAGAGTGCATCTCAACTAGTCCCTATTGAGATTTCATTTTACATATTCATCAAAGAGAGTTCTAGTAAAAACCTATGAGTTTATGATTAACATTTTGCTTGTCATCAGCTATCAGTATCATTTAGTTTGATAAGGTTAATTAACTATGAATCATCCATGATTTTAATAAAATGTATAATTTTAATCACCTGACTTTTCTGCTATACTCAGTTTTCTGAAACTTATTACCTTTCATTTGTGCTAGTTGGTGTGGTTCTAATTCTTCAAGAGTTAATTGACCATATCTAGGTAAGTTAACTTCACACATAGCAGTTAACATTATTCTAATAATATATTTATGCATTGATAAACCAAGCTTTCCACAATATATTTAAATATTTTAATGTATGCCTTAGTCTAATAATTATGTCATTGTTTCTTAATGAGTTCTTATGAATAACTGAATATCTCAGTTATTTAGAATATATCTCTTTAAATATAAGAATGTTATATTAAGTATTTGTGATTTAAAAAATTCTAAAATGCCCTACACATATTAATATTTCTCAAAAATAACACAGAAAACACAACATTTTTCTTATTGAATAAGGTCTTTTCATCATGTATAGCACTGGATTCCACATAGGGATTTCTTTTCTTTTTTCTCCTAATAGAAGTCTAAAATTTGACATCTAAATTTGCTAGGGCATTATTTCTTTTCTATATTTACTCTTCTTCCCTGGAATAGCTAGTGCTCATATGTGATACCTGAGACTTTATAGTAAACCCTGGATAACCAAAGCAAGGCTCCAGAAATAAAAGATTAAAATATGTGTTATAGCACAGAACTCATTCTCTGATATGGGATAGACATATGCCACCCTGTTGATGATTGAACTGAGAAATATTCTTGAAAAAACATACATGCAGAAAGGCTATTTTGAGAAATAAAGATGTCTTAATGGTGACATGGAGAAATACTTCTTTCATTTATAATCTTTATAGCTCACACCATTTTAATGTACAGGTCAATGGATTTTGGTAAATGAACACATGTAACTATCACCCCCCAAATTTATTCCTATCAGTTGAAGTCAGTCACTCCCATCCTATGCCCCACACAATAACTCATCTGCTTTTTGTTCATTTTTCTTTTTTTAGTTTTGTTCTTTTAGAATTTCATATAAATGAAATCCAGCTTCTTTCCATTTAATATAATGTTTTTGAGATTCATCTATATTGTTGACTGCATCAGGATTTCTTCTTTTATATTGCTGAATAGTCTTTCAACAATATAAATATGTTTGAATTTACTTTTAAAAGTTTGTATCTCAGATATGGGGACATATGTATATGTATAACTGATTCACTTTGTTATGAAGCAGAAACTAACACACCATTGTAAAGCAATTATATTCCAATAAAGATGTTAAAAAAAAAGTTTGTATCTCTTGCCATTTTTACTGGGTTCTTACATCTTCTTATTAGTTTTTCATAATATTTATTGAAACAGGATTTCTAAAAAAAAAAGTATAAGTATATATAAAGAAGTTTCTAAGTTATTGAACAATTTAAGGAAGCAAAATCTTTAAAATTAACTAATGACATTTCAAATTTACCCTCCGACACTAAATAGTATTTGTGCTCTGGCGACTCAAATATTTCCATGTTTCCTTTTTCCCATATTATAGGAGACTACTGAATTGCATTGTGATGAATTTAAGATGCAGTAAAAAACAACTTTAATGAAACTATAGCATCTAATAGAAAAAGCTGATAGCAAAAATAGAGTAGAGGATCTTAGAAATTATCAAGAGTTTTGCCCAAGTCAGCACAAACGGGGCACTTTGCAAATCTTTCTAAATTTCATATTTAGCAAGTTATACACAAGCTTTAGAAATATTCAAAGTAATTATTACCACCAAGAAAAAGAACCTTTTTAAAAAATTTTGCTTTACTTTCTCTGCATTATAACTTCATGATAAATTGTGGTAAAATCATTATTTGGTTTTTATGTTCTAGACTGATTTTTAAATTAATAAAATTATTCACGTATTATTCATATGATTCTTTATTTCATGTAAATTTACCCTTCTTTTTTCCACAAAACTCAAACTATGAATTAAAAATCTATTCAGAAAACTTTACATGTGTTTTACCACTTTCCTCTGAAGCAAGGACAGAAATATATCACATTTTAATGTTTCATGTACTCAGCGGTTTAGTGTTTATTTACTTTTTAATTCACAGTTAGAGAAAGAGCAAAATCAGCAGCACAAAAACAAATGATTGCAAATGAAAAGTAAAAACAAAAAAATATTAAGTGTTATTTAGAATAATTTTTGCACTGATCTATTTTTTAATAAGTTGCACATTTGAGTTTTGCCATCAATAGTTAGAATTTGATTTTTATTGGTCTAACATATATATTACAGTATTTTTCATTATCTTTTAAAAAACGTTTTGAATGTTCACATTTTCTATAAATCTGAGAATACCTCTCTCTTAAAGTGATAATTACTGTTTTGAAGTAAGTCAATTTGGAAACCTAAAACAAAACTGAATAAGTCATTTGTTGCTGCATAACAAATTACCCCAAAACTTATAGCTTAAAGTAGCAAATGTTTATTTTCTCCCACAGTTTCTGCCAGTTAGGAATCTAGCAGTGGCTGTACTGGGTGGTTTTAGCTCAGAGTTTGTAACATGGTCAAGTCAAGCTCTTAGCTGGGGCAGCAGCCATTTCAAGCCTTAATTGGAACTTTAGAATTTTCTTCCAAGCTCACCCACCTGATGGCTGGCAGACCTGATTTCCTGACAGGCTCTTCCTGGAGGTTTCAGTTTCTCAACACATAGGCCTTCTCATATGTTTGCTCAAACTGACAGCCTCTTTCTGCCAGAGACAGTAATGGAATGGGGAGAGGAAAGGAAGAGAGGAGGGTAGTGGGGAGGAGAGACAGGAGAGAGAAAGAGAGACAAAGAGAGAGAGACAGAGCAAGCAATGTTCTGCCATATGCTATTTGACACATTCACAAACCCTGGTAATACGTGGGAGGGGTCTACACAGACGTGTGAGAACAACAAACAGGGAACACTGGAGGGCATACTGGAGGCTGGCTACCACAGTCTTGTCTGGCTATCAGTAAAATTTATATTCCTCCTGTAACCAAATAGGGTAGAGAATTCCCAGAGAAAGAGAACCAGGCACGGCTCTCTTGACATAAGAGAGGCTATTTTTGGCCTAAGCCATTTTATGATTTAAGCCTGGCCACAGTGCTTGCCCTTGAACATGTCTCAGTAATTAATGATCTTAAGGGAACAAAAAAAATACAGAAACAAACTATGATCAAGCAAGAGAAGTAACAATACAAACATAATATATCACTTGTAAAGACTCCCAGTTCTGTTTTGATGGTAAACCTTAGCCTGAAGCCTTCAACCACCAGATCAGCTGGAACCTAAGGGGTGATGATGTGGACCTTTTCTGAGCCTCGTGACTCAGTCAACTAAAACTTGGACCCTGTAGACTGCCCAAGTCCCTTTATGAGTATGCATGTACCTTTAGCTTAAAACTGCTCCAATTTTGCTGCTCCAGGAGACACTGCTTTGAGCAAGATCCTCGGGGTTCTCCTTACTGGCTGCAAGGAATAATAAAACCTTCCTTCTCCCAATCTTTGGCTTGGTTGTGTCTTCTGGCTCCACATCCACCAAGAGGCAAACCCAGTTTTTCAGGTAATACTTCCACAAGCAAAACACACTTATCTCCTCATAAGGCTCCCCTAAAGTCTTATCCTATTACAAAATCAGCTCAAGTCCAGATTCCCGTATCTAAATCAGGTCCAGAGTGAATAAGGCTCCTTGGGTCTGGTTCTGTAAGTACAGTCATGTGACTGTAAGTCATTTCTTGACTTAAAGTGACGAGTTATCTTCTTGACTTAAAGTGACAAGTTATCTGCCTTCTTGACTTAAAGGGACAAGTTATCTGCCTCCAATACAACCCGGTCGATGATGATGCGATTAGCACAGATAACATCTTCATAAAAGGGAGAAAATGGAAGGTAAATGTAGACATTGTTTCAAAACAATTCTTACATTCATCCAGGCAAGAGTTGTACATGCTATGATTAGGTCTCAAGGCCAGGGAATAATTGTTGAAGCCTCTCGCCGTTGCAGCCTCTCCCGTTGCGAAGCACAGGCTCCGGACGCGCGGGCTCAGCGGCCATGGCTCACGGGCCCAGCCACTCTGCAGCATGTGGGATCTTCCCGGACCGGGGCACGAACCCGTGTCCCCTGCATCGGCAGGCGGACTCGCAGCCACTGCGCCACCAGGGAAGCCCCCGGCTTCTTTTTTCATAAAAGGTAGCATGTGCTGCTTCTCAGTCTGCTTACTGTTACTAGTATTTTGTGAGCCAAAATGTCTTTTCATTTTGTACTTTCTCTGACCTTTTCTGTCAAAGTTGGTAATGTTTCTGAATACAGAATTCCTTTTAAAAGTTGTGAATCTTATTGGGTTTCCTACCATTAGATAAAAGCCATATTTATGATCTCTTGGAGATAAGCCTTCTCTACTTTGCATTCAATCTGGGAAGGTTGAGAGAAAATGACCTTCAGTATTTTAAAAGCTCTAATGTTTGATCGAAGGCATATATGAGACACATGTTTTACCTCTTTGGAGAGTCTTTTGTCTGAAGTAGCCTTTGATCTTTCTAAGATCTTAACAAAAGATTTTCAGTCATACTTTCAGCTTAATCTTTGGTCTATTTTTTTTTCCCACAGTGTCATGGATTTGATCTTTCCTCAGAATTTTAGCATCCTTTGCCATCTGAAAAGCCTGAGAATTTTCAAAGCCATCAAGTTTTAATATTTTAACCATTCTTCCTTTGTTTTATGTCACTCTCACATATTACAATAAGCAGTAAGAGGAAACTAGGCAGTAGTTTCCACTCTGATTGAAATTCTGCTCATTGGGAGACAGTTCTCCATGGGTCTCTGGTGTTTCTTCACTCTGACATCTTTTTAGGAATGTCTTCATAGCAAACAATTTTGGAAGACAGAGGTAGTATCTCCTTCCAGGATTTGCAGCCTAAGATGTTAAAAGATGTTAAAGATCACATCTCCCTCTGTGCCAGTTATGTTGTAGTTTTATGTATTAGCTTATTATTGCTGCTGTAACAAACTTGGTTGCTTCAGTTACAAATATATATGTCTCCTTGGCTCATGGTCCCATTCATCTTCAAACTTATAAATGGCTGGTACAGTCTTTGCTCTGCTGTATAACACTAACATTGACTTTTCTGTCCTAGGAGCAGCTGGAGATGGTCAGAAGAGCAGGCTCAGGGCTGCTTAATCCCATACCCAAGTATCCAACAGGCCTGCGGGGCAGAGTGGCTCATAGGCCCAGGAGACCCACAGGACCTCATGTTCCTACACATGACACGACCTCATGTTCCTACACCAGAGACCACAGGGCAGAGGCCTCCTGGGAAATGTGTTCTGGGCATGGTCAAGTGTGGGCTTCTGGCCAAGGAGGCCTGCAGTGGAGGAAGCCTAAAAGGCCTTGACCATGAGGATGAAAGCTACCATCTCAGAGAAAAAAACCTTCCCCTTGGGATTACATTGGGCCCTCCTAGACAATCCAGAATAATCCAGGATAATCTCCCCATCTCAAGATTCTTAATTTAGTCACATTTACAAAGTCACTTTCACCAAGTAAGGTAACATATTCATAAATCCTAAGGATTAAGACATAGGCATCTTTACAAGGCCATTATTCTGCCAATTATAGTCTATATTTTGCACCCCAAAGATTCAGTTCCATCCCACATACAAAATGAAATCACCCCATAGCAACATCTCCAAAAGTCTCAACCAAGTAGCATCAACTCAAGTGAAAAATCTCATTCCTGTCTCATCAGTTCAAACGCCCCAAATTTCATAATTTAAATCAGTCATGCATAAGACTTTGGGTATAATCCTTCTTAGGGAAAAATTCCACTCCATCTGTGGGTCTGAGGAACTAGAATCCAAGTTATATGCCTCCAAAATACAATGGTAGGACAGGCATAGGATAGCAGTTATAGACATTCTCATGCAAAATAGGAAAATATAGAAGGAAAAAAAAAGAGTTGCCAGTTGAAACAATTTTGAAATCCAGCTAGGCAACCAGCATTAGCTTTCAAGCCATTAGCTTTCTTTGGCTCTCAGCTCTACTCCCTGGCTCATGTCTCCTCTACCCTCACAGTTAACCTTTATCTTTTAGAAGTATAGCTCATGTCTGCAGCTTAGTGATTTTATCTGTCTGTTTTCTGCTACAGAATTTTGAGAGATTATCACCTTCTTTCATTCATTTTATCCTCTCTGTCCCTTTTGGTCTAAGCTAGCAGTGTTTCTACTCTTAAAAATTTGTTCTACCCTTATCAGTCCCCCATGTATGTCATGGGTTTTCACTCTATTAGACAAGAGGCTACACCACAGATCTTTCCTGAATAATCCATATCTATTTCTGACTTCTATCCAGATGGCTGAGGTGATCCATGAGTCACACACCTTCAAAGAGTCTTTTTGGGAGTGAACACTATGACCTTTAGTTCCTTCCTAGGCACTAGCAAAGATTTCCAGTCACGCTCACGGCATTCTTTCTAGAGCGTGTTCTGATAGTGAACCTCCTAATTTAGCATCTTTTGCAACCTGGATAGGCTGATAATTTTTCAAATCATCAAGTTATATTGCCTTTTGTGTAATAGTCCTTCCCTCAATATATCTCTCTCCTCCTGCATTTTACTATGAGCAGTAAAAGGCAACCATGTCACATTTTCAATATTTTGCTTGGAAATTTCCTCAAATATCCAAGTTTATCATGTACAAATTTTGCTTTGCACATAACTGCAAGACACAATTCAGCCAAGCTTTCTGACACTGCATAAGAAGGATACCTCTGCTCCAGTTTCCAGTAATATCTTTCTCATTTCTTCTATCAGTCCTCACCAGCAACACCTTTAAGGTCCATATATATCTATCAACAGTCAGTTCACAATCATTTAAGAATTCTCTAAGGTGATATATGTTTTCTACACCATGCTCATCACTTTCTTCTGAGCCTTCACCAGCAGTCTTAAATGTCCATATTTCTATAAAAGTCTGTTCAAGGCAGTCTAAGTTGTTTCTAGAATGCTCCTCAATTTTTTTCCAGTTTCTGACCACTGCCCAATTTCAAAGTTACTTAACATTTTTAGATGTTTCTTAGAGCAGCACACTACTTCAAGGCACCAAAATCTATTACATAATAATTTCCTTAGGCTGATGTAATAAATTATCATAAGTGTGGTGATTTAAAACCACATAAAAATAATATAGTTCTAGAGGTCATAAGTCTGAAATCAGCCTCACTGGGCTGAAATCAAGGTATTAGCAGGGCTACACTCCTTTCTGGAGGCTCCAGGGGAGAATCTGTTTTTGTGCCATTCCTGGCTCCATGGACCTCTTCCATCTTCAAAGCCAGCAATGGCTGGTCCAGTCTTCCTCATGCTACATCACTTTGCCACTGACTTTTCTATTTCCCGCTTTCACTTACAAGGGCTCTTTTAATTATTTTGGGGCCATCAGTATATTTTCCCTATCTCAAGATTCTTAATGTAACCTCACCTGCAGAGGCCCATTATTAATGAGTAATGATATATGCATCATGTTAAATGAATATATCATTTAACATAACATATTCACAGTGTCTGGAGTTTTTGGAGGAAGGACATTATTCTGCCTAACACAGTTTGCATACAGCTCTCTTGTAAGGTGGGGAGTTTCTTAAGCTTGTGGTTCTTCATTTGTGACACAAATGCCATTCATGTTCAAAATCACTCGAAGCCACTTTGCATTTCCTTTGGGACATGGGGAGCAAGAGGAACTGAAGCAAGTATGAAGCTTGTGGTGTATGCAGTGATTTGAATAAAACAGTCCTTTGTCTCTGAGACCTAGGAGTCTGATGTCTTCCGGGAGCATCAATGAGATTGTGGAAAACCAATTTGTTAGCTTTCAAACAAGATAAAAATCTCAAACTTTTCTCAGTATTTGACTACCTTAGCCTGATTACACGTTTCATACTTTATATCTAACTGTAGTTTATAGGGTTGCTAAACTTTCTGCTACTACACTACAATAAACCCCTTCCCTAATTCTTAATAACATTTTCCTCCCTTTCTTGTAAGTCCTCTCTCGTAGACCTATCAAAGACCATACACATTCTATTAAGTGCTTCAACAAAGCACTTTAGATGTTTACTATCGTTCTTACATTTTACTCTCTATTTTCAAAGCCACTCCCACATTTCAAGTTTGTTTCTTTAACATGCAGATCCTGATATCAAAATATGTATAAATATTACTTTTCTTTGTAATAAATTATCTTCAAATGAGCAGATTAAAACAATAAGCATTTATTTCTCATACATTTTCTGAGAGTCAAGATTCTGGAAGTGGCTTAGCTGAGAACTTCTGGTTCTGGATCTCCTGTAAGATGATGACCATACTGTTGGCTTGTGATTCAGTCACCTCAAGACTGAGGCTTGTGAAGCTCTCTCCTTCATGTGGTTGTTGGCAGGCTTCATCCTTGTTGGCTCTTGGCTAGAGGTTTTATTACCTCATCATGTACTTTTCTCCATAAGGCTGCTCACAACGAAGAAGCTTGTTTCCCAAGAGTGACTGATGAGAGCAAGAGCAATTACAATTTAGTCTTAGAAGTGACATATTCTTAATTCTGTCACATGCTACTTGCCATACAGACCAACCTGGTACCATGTAGAGGAAACTACACCAGGGTATCAATACTAGGAGTTGAGATCATTGAGGGCTATTTTGGAGGCTCAGTACTACAAACAGTATTATTTGATATTATTGTATCAAAATTAGTTCTAACTATTCCTATAACAAAATATTTGATGATTTTGATAATATTAATGCAAAAACATCTATATAGATAGCAAATATCTTTTGTTATGTATCCAAAGTAGAAGAAATCATTATCTTATGCCTAGATTAGTTAATTTTTTTTAATTTATTTTATTTATTTATCTACTTATTTTTAGTCTTGGCTGCATTGGGTCTTCATTGCTGCATGCGGGCTTTCTCTAGTTGCGGCGAGTGGGGCCACTCTTCATTGCAGTGCACGGGCTTCTCTTTGCGGTGGCTTCTGTGGCTGCGGAGCATGGGCTCCAGGGGCGCGGGCTTCAGTAGTTGTGGCACGTGGGCTCAGTAGTTGTGATGCATGGGCTTAGTTGCTCCATGGCATGTGGGATCTTCCCAGACCAGGGCTCAAACCTGTGTCCCGTGCATTGGCAGGTATATTCTTAACCACTGTGCCACCAGGGAAGCCCTAGATTAGGTAATTTTTTTAAAATTTTGCAATCATGAAGAAAAGAAACATGTTTTATAGAGCACTTTTCTATGAGTATATTTGTATATGAAATTATCTGAAAATACATTCAAAATATTTTTTAAATATTTATTTATTTATTTGGCTGCATTGGGTCTTAGTTGCAGCACGCCGGCTTCTCTCCCACTGCATGGGCTCCAGAGCACGCAGGCTCAGTAGTTGCAGCATGCAGTTTCTCTAGTTGTGGTGCACAGGCTCTAGACCATGTGGGCTCAGTTGTTAGTGGTGTGTGGGCTTGGTTCCCCAGTGGCATGTGGGATCTTAGTTCCCCAACCAAGGATCGAACCCGCACCACCTGCATTGGAAGGCAGATTCTTAATCACTGCATTGAGTCTTAATCACTGTGGGGAAGTCCCACATTCATGATATTAAATGGAAAAAATATGTGCTTCAGTAGCATGGTTCGTGGCACCCCAGAATATTCAGAATTTGTCATTGGCTGGATGATCATGAACACAGCTCCATGACTTGGCCCCTTGCCATCTCTCTAATCTCATATATTATCCTCTCTCCTCTACCATAGATGTACTCCATTCCGGCCACTCAGGGCTTCTACTCTGGTTAGTGCAGGCATACCCTGTTTTATGGTATTTCACTGGACTGCACTCTACAGATATTACGTTTTTACAAATTGAAAGTTTGTGGCAAGCCTGTGTGGAACAAGTATATCAGTGACATTCTTCCAAAAGCATTATTTTTAAATTAAGGTCTCACATTGTTTTTGGTTTTTTTTTTTTTCAGACATAATGCTATTGTACACTTAATAGACTACAGTATAGTGTAAATATATCTTTATATGCATTGGGAAACCAAAAAAATTGTGTGACTCTTTATTGCGATATTACTTTATTGAGGTGGTCTGGAACTAAACTCACAATATCTCTGAGATACACCTGTACCTCTACCTGTAATGTTCTTTCACACATACCTCTATAGCTCATTCCTTTAACTCTTTCAAATACTTGATCAAATATAATCTATTCAATGAGAAATTCCTTTGTTGGAATGTGAATTAACCTATGCAGTGCAACAAATTGCCAGTTCCAGATTCAATTTTTTAAATGTAATTACAAGCTTTCATAATACTATATGCAGTTTGTCTCTTGTTTTTATTATTTTTCCCCAATACAAAAATGTAGTTTCTGTGAGGCAAAGATTTTTGTGTCTTCTTCATTCAACAGTGTTGCTTCACAACCTCAGGAGTTGTCCAGGTTTAATCTGAAACTGGGCCCCATAGACCGAGGGCAGGGTGAGACAGAAGAAAAAGGCAGGTCATTCCAGATTGGTAGATGGCAGGTTTAATACGCACGGGAACTTACTTAAGAGGTTTGTCATGGGCAGCTGCAAGATTAGTAAATTTTGCACTTGTCCGCTGTATCTTAAAAGTTTATATAGAATCCTTAAATGGGTTCAGTCAGTACCCAGTCCAGATAGCCTCAACACCACATTTCTATTTTGAGGTGGTATCCTTGAAGCAGGCTCTGAAAGTGGGTAAGGCAAGCAGAATGCACATTGCAAGGACAAGGTAGGAGGTGGGGTGTCTCCAATTTCCCCAACTGCCCAGGTCCAGCTGGATGGTCAATTGGCGATCATGTCTTTTTGATGGCTTCTTCCAACACTCAGGTATCCCTGGCACTTAGAATACTGACTGGAACCTTGTAGGAACTCAAAGAATATGTGCTGAATGAATGAATTGAGGAGATTTTTGAAATAGAAGGCTAACGGGTTCATCTCCAGTTGGAATAGAATATATGAGACACTTTCCTTGCTTTAATGAATAAATTGTTTTGAAATATAAGAAAGTGGAATTACTTAGAGACTTACATCATCATTGCATATTTATTTGGAAATACTGCTCATCTTCTTGGCTATTGTCACACTGGGAGCTATTAAGGGATGTAAGGATGTTTTTGATTAACTATCATTGCTGCTCCAACATTCTTAATAGCTGTTAATGTTAAACGGCTATTGCTGAACCACACAAAACATTACTGATTATTTCAATTTTAAAAAGTTATTCCATGAATTTTTTAGCACAACTTTAAAGCACTAGGCAGAAGTTATATTCTGCAGTGACTTGAAAGGCTGCATAATCCAGTTGATTTTTAGTTTTCCTATAGAACTTGAATTGTTATTAAGGTTATATGACAATAAAGTCTTTTTTCTATTGAGCATCATGCCAATATATTATTTTTTTTAGTTAATGGGATTGCTATTGTATTTTATAATAACTTTTGCCAATTCGATATCTCCTTTACTCAAAGGAAGATCAAAGGACTTTTTGCTCTCTGATCTCTAGTTCTTCAAACATCCTTGAATGACATTTCTTATTACTTTCTGAAAATACCTAAGGTAAGGCAGAATGTCTGCAATATAATATAGAATCACTTCATGCCAAAAAGACAGAGTAGCTAAAATTATTAATTTTATGTTAGCCAGAACTGTTGTCAGCACTTCTGTTACTACTTTAAAAGAAAATCTCAGTTTATACAATATTTTGGAGGTATTTACTCTTCTCCCCTCAGAATCTGCTTAATATTAATGCAATTAACAACCCACTGGGTTTCAATCTAAGTATTTGTTCCTCTGTAGCTAAGTATCTTGTATTTTCCTGTGTCTTATAACTTCTTCCTTCTCTCTTTTATCCTGTATAAAGGCTTTCAAATTGAGGGAAAACTATGATGGTATTGTGAGCGAGAACTTCAGGTCGTTAATCCTATTTCAAACAGATGAGCTTTGACCATTTCCATTTTTTTTTTTTTTTTTTTTTTTTTGCGGTACGCGGGCCTCTCACTCTTGTGGCCTCTCCCGTTGCGGAGCACAGGCTCCGGACGCGCAGGCTCAGAGACCATGGCTCACGGGCCTAGCCGCTCCGCGGCATGTGGGATCTTCCCGGACCAGGGCACGAACCCGTGTCCCCTGCATCGGCAGGCGGACTCTCAACCACTGTGCCACCAGGGAAGCCCCGACCATTTCCATTTTATCATTGGTTTTTCCATATTAGTTTTCCTTTGATGAAATAATGACTCCCTTGGATGGAAAAAAAATAAAAAATCATTATTATAAACTGTATTATTGTGTGGCTGTTTTGCATCAAAAAGATGCAATAACAAGTGCACTGGGTTGAAGTGTCCTTTCAAAATTCATGCCCACCCAGAATCTCATGTGACCTTGTCTGGAAAGATGGTCTTTGCAGATGTAATTAATTAAGATGATGTCATACTGGATTAGAGTGGCCATAAATCTAATAACATGTAAATCATTGTCCTCATCCAATTGTCTTATACCTAATATAATATAGCAATACACTTATGGTTTATAAGAAAGCCAGGCAATAATACAGATAGACATAGAAGGACCACACCATATGACAGCAGAGGCAGAGATTAGAGTGATGCATCTAAAAGGCAAAGAATGCCAAGGATTGCCAGTAACCACCAGAAACTAGGACGAGGCTAGGAAAGATTCTTCCCTAAACTTTGGAGTGAGCATTGCTCTGTCTGCACCTTGATTTCAGGCTTTACCCTTTAGAACTGTGAGAGAATAAACCTCTGTTGTTTTAAGCCACTCAGTTTGTGGTACTTTGTTATAGCAGGCCAAGGGAATGAATATACTAATATTGAATCTATGAGGTGTCTCTCTATAAAGACATTTCAAAATATTGTGCAAATCTATGTATTTTCCATACAGTATAAACTTCTCATCTATACATTACCTTAAGGGCCTTTCATGTTAATGCCATTATAAGCTGCAATTATTCAGAAATTAGCAGCTTAATAAATGTTAAAATTATTAAATATTTTTCTTGATTTATCTTGTATGTGCGTTCTAAAATGAGTTAACAGGGATGTGTTCCTTCTGGAGGCTCTGCAGGAAACTCTAAAGGAGAATCAGTTTCCTTAGCCTTTCCCAGCTTCTAAGAAGCTGCCTTTATTCCTTGGCTTGTGGCCACACATTACTTCAACTCTTCCATTATAACAGCTTCTTCTCTGACTCTCACCCTCCTGCTACACTATTAAAAGGACCTTATAATTACATTGCCCCACCTAGATAATCCAGGATAATTTCCACATATCTGGAGCCTTAACTTCATCACATCTCCATCTGTGAAGTACTATTTTTCATGTTAAATAACATTTTCACGAGTTCTGGAGATTAGGATATGGACAACTTTGGGGGGCATTATACTGTCTACCACTGATTTTAAGAAAAAGAAATTTGTGTTTTGTCATTCAGACAAGAAATACAAGGGAAATAAAACCAGATTATCCTCATACTTTCCATGAGCAATACTACTGCCAGAGGAAAAGGGAAAGATAATTTAAGAGATAGCATAAAAGAAAATATGAGCCAAGGATTTGTTTTCCAATTAAACCGATTTCAGATATAAAGGCCTTAGGAAAAACTGTCAACATACAATAGCTGTTGAATATTCATAGAATGAGCTTCAGACAATTAAAATGACTAAATAGACACCAAAGTAAACACTAGTGTATAATATTAAAATACATATTTACATGTGAAAATAATAAATGCTTGATATATGGGGTAAAAAACATAAATTATTATTTATGAAGACTATACATCTAGCAATATACTTACAACTATAAAAAATGGGTAAAGAAAGGGGAAATACATACAAAAATAATTTAAATATTCACATTATTGGTCATAGTATTGGTATTCCTATTTAGGACTATGTGCACAAAATAAAATGGGGTTAAGTAAATGTATAATTAAGTGGTATTTTAATTCTATCTTTCTTAATGTCCTTGAGAAAGATTTTTTCTTTGTTATGTTAAAGGGTAGGAGAGATTCATATATAAATAGAAGAGATTAGGTAAACAATCTCTAGTCCTGAATTGGATAAGAAATATCAGAAATCAATTTATATTTCACCATATACTGCTCTGTCGGAAAATGCCTAAAAATAATAAATAAACCTGTAGCAATAAGTATCTCTAGTGCCTAGACTATAACCTTAAAATGCCATTTCTTGAAGTATGATTTAATTCAAGTCCAGGGTAGAAAATGTCCAACACGTGCTTGAAACATACTTTCATTCCCAATAACAAGGAAGATACCACTGCCTTTCAGAAAGACTCAGACTCATTTGAAGAGGTTTCCACTGGCCAAAGAAGAAGTAATTTGAGGATAATGAAGGAAAATTGCTGTTGTTCATTGAAACACATCACATATGTTTAATTCCAAAGCTTCTACATTACATAAAAATAAGTGTTAACATTTGGAAAATGGTACAGACTCCATTCATTATTTTGAAAATTAGTATTAAAGTGAAAAAAAGATAGAAAGACTTTATTATAAGAGCTAAATCACTTAATAGATGGTAGACGACACGTCTTTTTTATGGCAGATAGTTGGAATGATAGCATTATAATATTATTATTTTCAATTCCTGTTGGAAAAAAAGAGAGACTTCCAGAGGTATGAGCATTCTGCTGAGGAACGCATCTGTGAATTAGACTTGTTAAAAAAAGTGAACCTAATTCTGATTAATTCTCTCAAGTCAATTATCAATTTATAGAGTATCACGTTAAAGTTTTCAACGCATATAAAATCTCAGAATCTAGAATGTGAAGATCTCTATGTAGAAAAATACAATGGTTTTTCAATGAGTTAATTGCAAAGAAATCTAGAATTATCTATAGGTGATAAAGGATATATTAAAGGAAAAGAACAACAGAGTTAAACTCAGTGGTAATGGGTACACACTTGGGTGGTAAAGCTAATAGAAAAAGGAAGTATTTACTCTGAAATCAGATCAGTGATTGATCATAGTGGAAGCAGGCTTGTGATTGGGAAGGGCACATGGGAGGTTTCCAGGAGGCACTCAAGGCTCTTATCTCCAATCCTGGATCTTCACACTATTATAGTTCATCAAATTACACATTTGTGTTATGGATTTACTTTGTTGGGATGATTCTTACCAGTAAAAAGTTTAAAATAAGAAAAATCAAGTAAATTGTTCTTCATTTTATTAAGTGATGTCATGTACTATCTACCTCTTATTAAAGAATGAGAAAACAGAGAAACTTACATGTTCTGCTGGTAATAAATAAATTTAAAAACATTTTCTCTGGGCTTCCCTGGTGGCGCAGTGGTTGAGAATCCGCCTGCCGATGGAGGGGACGCCGGTTCGTGCCTCGGTCTGGGAAGATCCCACATGCCGCGGAGCGGCTGGGCCCGTGAGCCACGGGCGCTGGGCCTGCGCGTCCGGAGCCTGTGCGCCGCGATGGGAGAGGCCGCAACGGTGAGAGGCCCGCGCACCGCAAAAGGGACGCCGGTTCGTGCCTCGGTCTGGGAAGATCCCACATGCCGCGGAGCGGCTGGGCCCGTGAGCCACGGCCGCTGAGCCTGCGCGTCCGGAGCCTGTGCTCCGCAACGGGAGAGGTCACAACAGTGAGAGGCCCGCGTACCACAAAAAAAAAAAAACAGTTTCTCTGAGTCAAGTTGGCAATACATATCAAAGTATTAAAATGATCATATGCCTTACCCAATCATGTCACTTGAATTATTTTTTCTAATAGTAAGAAATTTATATAAACATATTTTTAAAAATTCTTAACCATAAAATTGTTGATTATAGACTGTTACAAACTATATTATGTATTAATATTACAGAGTATAATTAGAGACAGTATAGTTAGAACTTGAACATTTTTGCATATTTTAAGTTAATTTTTATTACTTAACAAATTTTTGAATATAAATTTTAAAAAATCAAATGAAAGGTTAGAAATACTGTTTTCAATGAAATACTCCAAAAAATGCTATGTGTAGGTATTATTTTCATTTTGTAAGTGTTGAGTTCTGAAAGTATATGTGTTGAACATCAATTACTTAAGAGATTCAATCAAAATAAACACAATGGTTGACCATGAATAAAGCATAATAAGAGATTTTGAAAGATTTCTTCCTTACCATTTCTATATGTTCTAAAGCACTCACTATGGAAACAACCACTCATCTATCCAACCACTTCCTGTCCACTTCTATCATACCTTGTTTGCCTCCTTTATTTCTTTTCTTTAGCTCTTATCATTACCATCTTATTGATGATCAATTTGCTCATTTCTCTCTCCTACATTCTCTTTTCAAGTTCTACAAGAGCAGGAACTTTATTTTGTCCACTGATAAATCTGCAAGGCCTCCAATAATCCCTGACACAGTAGGTCCTAGCAAATGTTTGTTGAAGTGATAAATACATGACTGAGCCTGTATTATTTTTGTCAACATGAAAAATCGTAGATATTATTTCTAAATGTTTATTTAAATACCAGAGTAATGGAAACTTACAGACATTACGAATACACTTAAACTGGCATTAAACATTACTAAGTTGATCATAGAAATGATTGTATTTTGCTCTTCTCTCAACTTTTTAAAGTCTTCACTTTTTTCTTATTACAAGTTAAAAAGGTTAGAGTGAGGTCTGTGCATATGTATTGTCTTTTCCTAGCCTAATTTAATTTCTCAAATGAACTTTACTTTCTGGCCACATGATTTGCAAACATTATCCTCATATGGTAAAATTGCCATTGACATATGCTTTGCATGTATTTTCAACCGGTGCTGAATTTTATCAAAACCAAAAAGGTCTCTTGTTTCTTGTTTATGGCAGCATTGTAATAGACTAAATATCACTTGTCTAAAATGCTCTCTGGTCGTGTTGTCCCACTAAATACATTTAAGTTGAAATCACAGCAGTTTTTAACACAGAAAATGAGAACTGTGCACTTTGTATTGTTTGACAAGGACATGGCATTATGTGATCAGAGTAAATTTGTGAACTGTATATTCTAAAATGGGTGCATTTTATAATGATTAAGTTTTCCTCTCAAGTATATCTTTGCTGCTTGAATAATGTAACTACTAATAGAGGAAATGACAGTTAATCCAGAGAAGCACACTCCATTAACCTTTCTGTCCTTGGAAATCAGACTGACTCATTGTGCAATTTCAATTAGCTTGTCAAATAAATGCACTGCCACTCCAATTCTTTTCTTTAGTTCAGTTGTAGGAAACAGGGTGTGCCAAAAACTGAAAAAGTGTTATGATTTTCTTCTGGGGGAAACCTATCAGGCAATGCATACTGAAGTAATATTTAAAACTGAGTATAGTTTTTAATGAACACAACAAGCATGATAATAGGCATGGCTCCTGGTTTGATGTTTTATTCTATTTTTCTTTTAATAATGGAGATCATGCAGCCCACTTACAGTTGAATATTGGCTATATGTAAAGCAAAAAAGTGACTGGCTCTTATTTCATGTTGCTAAATCACATGTATTATTGGCCATGTGTACATAGCACACGGCTCACCTTTAGGGATATATTTGACAGAGTTAGGAAGAAAAAACAAAATTGTTTTAATAAATATTTTTCAATATATATTACTTTCCTTAAGCCATAAACCACTTGCTCCCAAACGGTTCCTGCTTTGTATTCTAGTACCCAGATACAATGGCAAAAAACATGTAATCTAATTGAAAATGTGTGTGAATAAGCAATACCTTTTAAAATATGGTGGAAAAGTGCATATTTTAATAAACAAAGATTGTGCAAGGTTAGATTTTAAGACAGCCACCAACTCTACATTTTTTCTTTGTTCTAAATGAACACATGGTTTCAAATTCAGAGAAATAGGTCTCTTCAACTGACAGAATTAAGCAAAGTTTATTTTCTAAAATTCCTTAATATATCATAATTTAAGTTGGTTTTTGACCTTTATTCTTTTCAACATTACACTCTACCTCATTTCTTTTGACCAGTACTTTGGCATAGTTCTCAACTTTTAGTTTAATCTAATTTTATATAAAGCTTTTCTGGTTCACTTTTTTAATCTGCAGAACCAAAAGAAATATTCAAATTGAAACTGAAATCAATCTGTAACATATTAGGAAAAAAAATTCCGTATGTAGAATTAATATCTACAATTAATTGAAATTAATATCTGTAGATATTAATTATCTACATTGATAAGTTTATATCTATATTTTGATATTTTTAACATTTCTGCTCACACTTCTTTTGTTTACAAGTATAAATAGGGACCTTTCTGTGATTAGATACATCTTTGCCAAAAGATTGTGACTCTATCATAGAAATAGATGTATTTATTATAAATTTCACAATTCATTTGAGAAAATCTGGACAATGGGCAGAAAATATAAACA
Organism: Physeter macrocephalus; assembly: GCF_002837175.3. Lineage (NCBI taxonomy): Eukaryota > Metazoa > Chordata > Mammalia > Artiodactyla > Physeteridae > Physeter > Physeter macrocephalus. The sequence goes on along the minus strand of NC_041214.2, from coordinate 140,226,235 downwards.
AAACTAAACAAATTCAACTTTCCTTTGACTTCACTTCTGAAAACACTGTCAGAAAAAAAAAAAGCAAATTATGCTTTTACCTTAGTAATTTATGTTTGAACAAATAGGGTCATAGCCTGTGTTATCCAGAAAGCAGAGCCTCAGGCAGTGGCTCATAAGCTATTATGTTAATACGGAGTATAATTTCCAAGCCAGCAGTGAGGGACAAGCAGATAAAGCAGGAAAAGTGGGACAGTTATTGTTTTTATGGAATCCTGATCACTAATACTGATTGCACAGTCCCCGAAGACAATCCAAGAAACCAAATAAACTGAATATCTAAAATGTCCAAGTGTGAGCAAAGGAGGAGGATTTTATATCCTGGCTAAAAGCTCCCATCAGTCAAAGGTTTGCATTAATTCCCCCACATTTACAAATTGTGCATGTGGCACTGAGGGGGTTCCTGTAGTGTTATCAAAAGGGCACAAGGTACATGCACAAGGGGGAAACTATCAAGTTGTGCTCCCATGAAGCCAGTTGGAGCCCATGCACTGTAGTAGCCAGGACAAGAGAAAGATGAGGTCAAGAGACCTGTAGTAGTGAGGCACTGTCTGATATAGGAAGTTACAGTAGCTCAACCCATAATATTCAATAATTGTCCATGTAGTACTATCGTTTTCCATAAGCAGGGGCTAAAGAAAATAATTCCTGTAATTAAGGAATTAATTAACTGTAATTAACTATTATGGATAGTTCTTTTGTTCATACAAGACCTAGACTATGTTTGAAAATGTCGAAGAGAAAAAAATTAAGAAGTTATTATATATAGATTTAACTTTATTTTGATTATCAAACATGAAGAGACACAAGAGCAGCAGTGCTACTCTGTGCTGTTTAAATTGTGTTTTTAATCCTTATTTTCTGTTTTTTCTGAAGAGGGACCAGAAACATTTTAACTAAATGTCAGAAAAAAATCCACTTTTAGAATTATATGAAAATATCTGATCACGTCAGTGGAAGGGGGATGGTGATGGCGTTCAAAGGATGAAAGGGAGAAAACTGACTTAATTGTTGATATATTAAAAAACTATATAAAAGGAATAACAGTTGCCTATATTCATTCTGAAAATGCATCAGAGTGCATATTTCTTTGGAAAAACCAAGTTCAGATGTAAATGCTATCACTACCAGAATGTAGTTTTGCTCTAACACAATGAACTTGTATTGAAGCATCTCACCAGGTTGTGTTTTACATTGTCAAGTGCATGATAAGAGACATCTTAGTGAAACATGTTTGAAAACTACTAAGTCTTCAATATTTTAAAAGAGGGAAACTTCCTTCTCAAGCAAAGTGTTAACTGTAAAGAAAGCGTGCATTCTTGGTGAACAAACATAGCATGTTCTATGCTTGGCAATGCAACTGCCTCTCCCACTTCAGTAAAGGATATCCTTCGCATTGTTTTTCTACGTCTTCTATATTTTATTGCCAAAAAGCACTCTACAAACAATATTTTAAAAGAAAAAAAAATTTGCCTATTCTCATGAAAATCATCACATTTAATAAATCTAGGGCTTAAATCAAATGCCAAACATTTAGAAGCTTAAAGATTTGTAACAATATAGAGCAAATAGGAAATCGTTTTATTTATTTACACAGAAATAGTGAGTTTCTGGAAGACATACTCAGAAGCATTTGACTAAAAATGAATTCTCATTCATGAAAAAAATTCTAGAAGATTTGTTAGTGCAATGACTATTTTGCAGGTATTTTTAATAATATAATTAAGTAAATATTTTACTTAGAGATTCACAGTCACCATTATGTATGTTGCTGAAAAATGCTTTTGTGAAACTATGGCTCTAAAAATAGGACTTGATCAAAGGATCAATTTTTTTCAATTTTGAGAGAAATTCTTTACTAGACATATCAGAAAACTTTCTTTTTCTTTTTCACATTAAACAGAAATCACAAAATGCTGGAAATTTTGCTTCATTAATTAAATACTTCTGTGAAAAGAGCATTAAGCTCAAGATATGAATTTGTAATACTTTTTTCTTACACTTTTTAATAATAAGAATAAAGTATATATTGTTGAAGATAATCTTATTTACTTAAAGGCAAAGAAAATGGGCAATATAAATTAGAAGACACGAGTTTTGAAATAGCCCGGTGGTACAAAGCATAGCTCTTTTTCTTATGTGGTAGAGCAACCTGAAACTTGTTACTTAGGGTTCCAAGCACTTTTTAATATTTTTGTCTAGCAAATGTTTATTTCTCCACTTTTTATAGACTTGTTTTGACCAGTTTTAGGTTCAAAGGAAAATTGAGCTGAGCATACAGAGATTTCCCATATAATCCAAGCACATAGCCTCCCCCATCATTACCATCTCCAACCACAGCAGCACATATGTTACAGTTGATGAACCTACATTGACACATCATTATCAGCCAAAGTTCATAGTTTGTATTAGGGTTCACCCTTTGTGTTGTACATTCCATGGGTTTGGACAGATTTATAATGCCACGTATCCATCATTACAGTATCATATAGAATAGTTTCACTGGTCTGTAAATTTGTGTTCCATTTATTTACCTGTCCCTCCCTCCCAACCCCTAGCAACCACTATTTTTTTACTGTTTCCATGGTTTTGCCTTTTCCAGAATGTTGTATATGTGGAATTAGACAGTATGTAACCTTTTCAGATTGGCTTCTTTCACTTACTAACAATGCATTTAATTTTCCTCCATGTCTTTTCTTGGATTGACAGCTCATTTTTTTTTAGTGCTGATTAATAGTCCATTGTCTGGATGTACCACAATTTATCCATTCACCTACTAAAGGCCATCTTGGTTTCTTCCATATTTGGACAATTATGAATAAAGCTGCCATAAACACCCATGTGCAAGCTTTTGTGTGGACATAAGTTTTCACCTCTGTGAGCAAATACCAAGGAGAATGATTGCTGAATCATATGGTGAGAGTATGTTTAGTTTTGTAAGAAACTGCCAAACTGCCTTCCAAAGTGGCTGTACCATTTAGCACTTACACCAGCAATGAATGAGAATTCTTATTGTTCTGTATCCTCACTAGCATTTGGTATTGTCAGTGTTCTGGATTTTGGCCATTCTAATGGGTTTGTAGTGGTATCTCATTTTGTTTTAATTTGCATATCCCAAATGGCACACGATGTAGCACCTATATTCATATGCTTATTTGCCACCTGTCTATCTTTTTTGGTGAAGTATCTGTTAATCAGATTATTTCCTTATTGTTGACTTTTAAGAGTTCATTGTATATTTTAGATAATAGTCCTTTATCAGATATATCTTTTGCAACTATTTTGGTCTGTGACTTATCTTCTCATTCTCTTGACCCAGAACATTTTTTTATTTTTCTTTATTTTTATTTTTCTTTCTGACATGAGCATAAAGATTCAAAATATACTGGATGCCAATGACAACATTAATTCTTCTATTAAAGACCATTTTGGGAGTTCCCTGGTGGTCCAGTGGTTAGTGTTTTCACTGCCATGGCAGGGTTCAATCCCCGGTTGGGAACTAAGATCCCACAAGCCATGCAGCAAGGCCAGAAAAACAAAAACAGATCATTTCAAACTTTGGCATTTAAAATGAGAGAAAAATTACACTCATCAAACATTTTCCAAGAGTATACAACGGAGAAAGGACAGTGTCTTCAATGAGTGGTGCTGGGAAAAGTAGCTACATGTAAAAAAATGAGATTAGAACATTCCCTAACACCATACACAAAAATAAACTCAGAATGGATTGAAGACATAAATGTAGGGCTGGACACTATAAAACTCTTAGAGGGAAACAAGCAGAACACTCTTTGACATAAATTGCAGCAAGATCTTTTCTGATCCACCTCCTAAAGTAATGAAAATAGAAACAAAAATAAACAAATGGGATCTAATTAAACTTAAAAGCTTTTGCACAGCAAAGGAAACCATAAACAAAAAGATAACCCTCAAAATGGAAGAAAATATTTGCAAATGGAACAACCGATGAGGGATTAATCTCCAAAATATACAAACAGCTCACGCAGCTCAATATCAAAAAAACAAATAACCCAATTAAAATATGGGCAGAAGATCTAAATAGACATTTCTCCAGAGAAGACATACAGGTGGACCTGACCACCCTATTTGAAACTGTAGCCCCCATAACTTTCTGTTTTTCCTGATTTATTTTTCATAGCACGTATAAACACCTGACAATACATTACATATCTATTTGTTTATTTCTCTTGTATTCTCAGGGTTTTAATTGTAGCCAAAGGCAGTGACTCTGTAAATTAAGGAAAAAAAAAATTTAAAAAAAAAAGAGCAGCTCACAGAACTGTTTATGAGGCCAGAGAACCAGCCCCAAGCTCAACATGATGGATAAGAAAATTGCCCAGGAAGGAATCGGCATGATCGCCACACCTCACTGAGCACTAGAGGCAGCCACAGCAATGGGTGATGCTGCGGGCTTCATTGATGCCTCTTCTATGCCCCAGACTCGGACCACAGATGCTCCTGAAATTTAGATGCCTCTTGAATAAGCCAAAAATTAATTCCCTTCCCCCGCAGAGCTTTCTTCCTCAATCTGCTCACTTCCAAAGCAAAGTTTCATTTAAACAAGTCTGAATGAAGGACGTTTGGCTCATTGTGGAGGTTCGCCTCAATAAAACTTGAATGCGTTTACAGGTTGTGAGGTTTTGGAGTAACCTTATTTGAGAAAGAAGCTATTTTGATGATTTCATATTTTTAAATGTTTTTAACTGAATTTTATTGAATGATTTTTATCTTTAAACCATTCAAACTAATCACTGCTAAAATTATGTCCAACTCCACTTTTTTATTTTCAAAAGGAAGACTCGAACCTCAATTTTTAAAATAATTGATTCAAGTCTCCACATAATTTCTTTATGTATGTCCAGAATTTATATGTGTATAATGTTTATAATTTATACACATTTATACATTGTATGTGGATATTTATAATTTAACTTTCATATATTATAATTTACATGTATAAAATGTTTATCTGTAGCAACATAAACATACATGTTATTATAAAGATAAACATTTTCTCTCACATTATACATATGCAGTTTATATATATATATGTATATTCAATATAAAATGATGGAGAGAAAATTTTTTTTTATACTAACATTACAATAATGCTTCACTGGAATGTGTGACATGAAAAACTCTACCTCACAGGTTGAATCAATCTGTGATTTAAAAGTGTGTACTTTTTGTTACAGTGGGTAACTGAGACAGATGTTGGTAGATAACGAAACAGATGCTAAATAATTCTCTTTTTACAAGACATTTATAAAAGAGAAACCAAATTAAATGTCAAAATGATAGAACTACTCTCAGTTCAGAGATATAAACCTCCCCAAACTCATTAAAGTGGAAACAACATCCAGACAGGTGTTATGTAAGTGAGAACTTATAACTTATACGTGGAAAAAATATATTCTTACCAAAATAAGATATACTGAAATATGCCAATTTTCCTTTCACATTTAAAATACATTACAGGGTATTTTAACAGAGGCTACTTTATGATCTCTTTAGGTGGGTGAATTTCAAAGAATAAAATTTCAGCATCACACATAGTAAAACTAAAGAAAAGATGTGCTTATTCATATAGCAATCATTAAAAAAATAGTTGTCAAAAGAGAAAAGAAATGCATTATCATCTAAAAAAGTAACAATGCTTTCCTCAAAATAAAAAAACACATAATTTAACCATGACATTTAGAAACCAGGTTAGAGGAAACTACATACACACACATAATTTTGTGCCGCTGATATTAATATATAATCACCATAAATGATGATGAATAAATGTCTGGGTCTAGTTATGTATCTGTTTCTTTCTCTCTCTGGAAACTCTCAAATTCTTTAACTAAAGTTGGCAATGGATTGATTTTTTCCTATGTGTATGGAATGAAGCATAAAGAGAGAAATGAATTCTGCTTTGGATGAAGAGATGTAAAGCCTGTCTGATAACCATCTGATTCATGATCATTGCTATATTTTACCTGTTGAATTGATGTGGCTTTTAATCAGGGATCAGGTAATAAAACAAAAGAGTATATTTTAAGATGCTTAGAATATGATGCTTAATTACAGTCTAGCTTGCATGATATAAATTATGCTGATTGTTCCTTAGGTCAATAGTTTCTGTCCAAAGAAGTTAGCTGCATAAAAAGACATAAACATGTATTGCATTGATCATATACCTATAACTTATCTTCATTTAAATTTAATAATAATTATTCTATAAGGAAAATTTTATAAGAAAAATAGTTTTCTATTAGCCATGTTAAGCTTGAATATTTGTATAAATGGCAAAAAAACTATATCAAGTACTTGATTTAAAAGTTTCTATATATGTTTCCAAAAGAATCACTAACCTTTGGGCTGGATTTTGCATTAATGTCAACCTGTTCAGTTTTTTGATGAATCAACCTGTTCAGTTTTAGTAAAATGTGTATCTCACTTATTGTCATTTATCACAAATTCATATTGAATACTGAGAGTTATGGAACAATTATTTTAATAACTCTACTAGTCAGTAAATTGATTGGAGTCCTCAATATATAAAAGGCTGACTACAGATAAACTAAGTAGAATGTGGTTTTCTTGATTTTCGATCCGTGTTCTTGATTAGGAGATTGGAGATAGGCAATACTATTTTAGTATGCTAATTGAATTAGTTAATTCATTAAATGTTTATTAAATGATGAATATGTGTAATGTATTGCCCAGGAGCTAGGGATACACTGGACAACAGGGTAAACATTGTTCCTAGATACCTAGAATTTAGAGATAAAAAAATATGAAACCAGTATTGACAGAAAGCATACTACAGATGCTTGTTCAACTGTGTTCTAAATTATATCTTCTTAGAAAATTTTTTTTTCTTTTAATGATTTATGTCACATACAAAGTAATTGTGAAAATATTCTGAACAAAAAAATTAGGGCGTTGTTTATATGTTTGTAACAGAGAGACTGCAGAGGTGAACAAGTCTTACCTGAAGATATGACACTAAACCAAGTACGTATAATGAGACCTGAACAATGAGTATAAAGGATGCAAAGGGAAATAATGGCTCTTCTCATTAAGAAAACAGCATGATAAGAATCTGGACACATAGAAGTGAGTCAAATTCAAAAGTCTTAAGGGTCAGTCAGTGAAGCTCTGGTTTAGCAAATAATCACAGGAGGGTTCTGAACATATTATCCAGGGACTTGTAAGTTATATAAAGACATTTAGAGTTTAGCCTTGGAATAATGGAAAAATCATTGAAAGGAAGCAATATTTTTTGGTTTGTTTGTTTACATGATCGAAATTCTCTATTTGTTTATAATTTGAAATTGTCTCATTACACACAGTTTAATTCAGTTGACATTAGACTGTTGAGAAAATAATTTCCCATAGCACAAAGTGAGGTCTATTATTATGAGATAAGGTGGTTATTAGGGCAGTTAAACCCTAAAAGGAAAGACTTTTCTCAGCTGCAACAATTAGGCTAGGTTGAGAAAAATTACTGCAGTTGCATCTGCAGTTGCATTCTAGAAAGTTAAATTTCTTCGCTCACTTATCCACTGAGTCACTGTGTTACAGGAAAGTCTAGTGACTTGAGTGTCACAGCTTCTTTATCAAATGTCAATAAAATTAAGATATTTTTAAAGAAACCACAGTGGGTTTAGGCTCCACGTACACTCCTTGTAGACAAACTCTTGCTCATGATCAATCCTCTTCACTATCAAGTCACCATTGTAAATAAATTATACTCCAATAAAGATGTTTAAAAAAAAAAAGTATCCATGTTCTAGTGATGAGAATTAATACCTTTGACCCTCAAAGAAGTTAATCTGTTTCAGTTGACTCTATGGGGGGCTGAGTAGGAGCATAGCAATGTACCGATGCCTCACCAGCCTGCAAGGTGTGTTCATTCATAAATGACGGCCATACTTATATCAGTTGATTCTCAAAGATCCTGTAAAATAAACAGAGATCAAGCGACTAGCAGAGGTTATAGACCCACGAAAACGGGACTTTATATATCTTCTACAATATTTTCATGTTTTTCACATTACTTCCACATTTTTCACAGTCTCTATAATCCTTTTGATCCCAAGCACATTACATTTAGGGTGACATAATACCCTATTATTGGCGAGATGGATTTAGTCAATGGTTTTATAACTCAAGCAATAGGGGAGAGATGAATTTTTATTCCTAAACCCTAACCCTTAAAAGTCTCTTGCTCACTTTCCTGACATAATGACAACCAATGAAGCATTTGCTTCTTAATCTAGCCTACGAATTAAACGTATTTTTGGTGGTCTAGCACTTATAGATGATGAAAAGTTATTCAGCGTAACCCATATAATTTCTCCGACTTAAACACGACACTCTAGGTAGAAAATAAATTCAAAATGCAATAATTGAGGCTCAATATCCATAACAACCTTGTAAAGCAAAAGCCTTTAAGTAAATAAATCAATAGCAGCATCTAAAATAAGGAGTGTTAGGGAAAAATTGACTTTCTGATTCACCTCATTATAGTAGAAACACTGCCTGTCTACACACATACATTCACCGGAGTGTAGGTGCAGGTCAATCTGACTTTAAAATGTAAGGTGTAGCACAAAAGTACTCAGATACATGATAAATGACATGAATATAAAGTAGAAAAGTATGATATACCTGTTGGATATCAATAAACCATTAAACATTCAAAAAAGTTTAGGATACAAAATCAAGTTTACTTTAAGGCAAATGATAGGAACTGTTATCTGATAACACGACTTTAATATTGAGATTGTACAGGCAAGGATAATACTTATTCTAAAAAAAATAGTGAAATTAAGGGAGGATTCTATGCATAAATAAAACTTAGAAATATTATAATCCCAAACAAACTTCCAAATGAGTTATCACAAACCAAAACTGATTTCCTAAAACATGGGCAGCAAATTAAAACATTTTAAAAAATACTCCATAAGCAAAAAGGGATGTTTCTAGTTTTCTCAAGCAAAATTCAATTAAAATTAGCCTTTCACGGGTTTAAACATTTCCCTCATTTAACTGGATGCTTAGAACTGCCCAGATGGGCACTGGAAGGCCCTTCATGCAGTGATCCTAGCCTTTGTGCAAACTAACTCCTGAAAGCCATCTCTAGTCTCACATCTGGAGGCATGGTGGCTGGAGAATAAGCCACCATTCCCACACTCTGATGGAACAGAATCCACTGACATTGTCCTGCACTATCCCAAAACCTTGAGATGATTTCTTTCTTAAATATTCACAGGGATGTACTGTTCTCTACTCACATGTAAGTAAAGGTGAAGGACAGCAAGCAATATGAAAAGTCCACACCCTCTATTCAACTTTTTTCTGAGTTCCTTTCGAATTCCCCATTCACCATAGACAGGTGTGTGTGTGTGTGTGTGTGTGTGTGTGTGTGTGTGTGTGTGTGTGTAGAAAACTTCTTGTTGAAGAAAAGCTGTCAACCTCCATACTGTTTTCCAGATCTACTATATATACCAAGTCCTGGACCCACCAGACAATATAAATTTACCTCTCTGTTGTCTCCTTCCCTTGTAGTTGGCAGTAGTCTGCCTTTCTTTGTGACAATGTAAGCTAAGGTTGGAGAAGGAAGGCTGTAAATGGAGAGGTTGCTAAGAGGAAAAAAAATAACATACACATGCATATCAAGTAACCTGTAATATCTTCACACCACATGTTCAATATAAAACTGGATATTAACCCCTCATGTTTAGAAGTCTTATTTAATAACATGAATAAATTAACATTAAAATTCTACTAATCAGTAAGGCCATTCTAAAGACATTTAAGAACATATAGATTATGTTTCATTGATGAAAACAAATCAGCTATGTTTTGTTTTAATAACTGTTTTCTATTTCACTTATTCTTTACTTCTTTTGATTTTGAGCATAACGGATTATTTTTGAGAAATTATTATTACTATTTTCATGTACTTTTCCTGGGGAAAACAAATTGATTTTAAGCAGAGATTTATTTTTGGATCAATGACTTTGGGGGTAATCAATATAACTGTGCATAAAAAACTCTATTAAAAAACTCTGCTTTACAACAAAAGTGGCAACATTATTATCCCCAAATATATTCACCATTATATTAAAATCAAACTTTCATTTTAATGATTATTTGGCACACACATGTGATGTTGTGTACACACGAATGAAAATATGAAAACAGTATTAATTATACAGTAGTTATATAAACATGTGCATAAACATAATACACATTCACACATACATATATGTTCAATATATGAAAACACAGTATATTTTGTGTGATGAAATTATTGATCCCCCAAAGTGCTAATTCTTATTTGCTTTGCTGATATTGTACCGTATTGACATAATATATTGAAACAAACCCTGAGTTTTTGTAAAGATATGACTATCCAGGAGTGAGCTTATAACTTATTCTCAGAAATATTGCTTATGTTTACTCAACTGATTTTTTTCTTACCTGGACAATAGGTGTTTACTAGGTGTTTCCTTCCTTCCTTCCTTCCTTCATTCTTTCCTTCCTTCTTACAAAGTACCTATTGACTCTTATTACAGAAATTATATATATATATATATATATAAAGCGGGGGTGGTGGAGGAGGGATAAATGATATGTTTAGTTTTGTCTCCAAGCCTAATACCTGAAGATATGTATATAGCTGTCTTCTTTTTAGTCTGTTGTGATCCTTGATCTTTGACTATCACATGCTTGCTCTTCGTATGAGAATTGGGTCTATGCACTACAGAAGCTCTACTTTTCAACCCAGGCCCAGCTCCACTTTGGTTAGGTTAAATTTTTTCAAGTCTTAGCAAACAGTTGCCTTAATTTTATAGTTACTAATAAATTTGTATATTTCCATCACTTTTGTGGTAATGACCTCAGGGAAGGAAATGACCTTAGATTATCAGCTACTTGAGAAAATGCTCACTTCTCTGGAATTTTAGTTCATAAACTCTTGTTTCTTTCGTGGCTCTTTGGTGCATTAAAATTATGATAGTGGTAACTTACCTATCTTTCTTAGCAAGGATGGAAGTTCCCTCATAATCAGTAAGGAATTAATTGTGTGTAAATATTAGAGCTATGTATGGACATGAACTGCTCTTATGAAGAAATCTATTCAATACTGGTCAATTCTTAAGAGTCAAAGAGTAGAATTAGGGGTAATAGAGAATCTATCTAGATGGCCCTCAATATTTCATGACTAGGGGGAGCATAAGAAGCATGTGATTAAAGCAATATAATGCCACTTCAAAGACCTCCTTTGGGTCATTTTCACCAGTTGCCTATTTGTAAAGCTTTCTTGTCTAAGGAAAAACATGTCTCTGTACTCAAATCCCCATTCTATTAAAAACTAGTTCTATCCTATTGAGAAAATGATTGAATATATCAGACTCTCAACTTAGTCATCTGAAAATTCGGAATGATCAGCTCTTTCCTACCTGGATTGGTTAATAAGTTACCTAAACACTTAGTGTTTAAGACAATAAATCAAAACGATATTTCAGAGTTTCTATGGGCAGAAATTAGTGTGCAGTTTAGCTGGGTGGTTTTGAATCGAGGCTTCTCCTGGCACTGCAGACTCGATTTTTTTTTTTAACATGTTTATTGGAGTATAATTGCTTCACAATGGTGTGTTAGTTTCTGCTTTATAACGAAGTGAATCACCTATACATATACATATATCCCCATATCTCTTCCCTCTTGCATCTCCCTCCCACCCTCCCTATCCCACCCTTCTAGGTGGTCACAAAGCACCGAGTTGATCTCCCTGTGCTATGCGGCTACTTCCCACTAGCTATCTATTTTACATTTGGTAGTATATATAAGTCCATGAAAGAGAAAAAGAAATACCATATGCTAACACATATATATGGAATCTAAAAAAAAATGGTTCTGAAGAACCTAGGGACAGGACAGGAATAAAGACACAGATGTAGAGAATGGACTTGAGGACACGGGGAGGGGGAAGGGTAAACTGGGATGAAGTGAGAGTTGCAGACTAGATTTTGAGTGGGGCTTCTATCATCTGAATGCTTATCTAGGGCCAGCATATTCACTACCAAGACTGCTCAATCACATGCTTGACAAGCTGATTCTGGTTGTTGCCAGGAGAGCTCACTTATTGACTAGTAATCTGGATTTCTTCATAGGGCTGCATAAACGTCCTCATAACATTGTAGATCACTTTCCCCAGAGCAAGTGTTCCAACGGAATTTAAAGCATAAGCCTCAATATCTTTTACGCCTTGGCCTTGGGAGTCACATGACATCATTTCCAATGTATCCCACTGCTTATATGGGCCAAACCCAATCCTTAGGGGATTACCTAAAATTGAGAATACCCAGAGTCAAGGATCATTCAGTACTACACTGTCCAATTCAGGTAATGGTTTGTGAGATCCAAATGTGTTGAGAAATATGGAATACCCTGAATCGGTAAATTTTCCATGCCAATAATGACTAGGGTACCAGAGAAGAAAGTATATATATGAATATATATAGTATAAAGTACTATATATAGTGATATATCCACATATATATTAATACTATTATGATAAAATAAATGCCATTCTTAAACCATCTCCTCACTTTTTTAAAATACAGAGAATAATTACAAGTATAGACTGAGGTGAATTGAAAGTATCTGGATATGAAAGTCTGAAGTAAGCATGAATCAAAACAATTAGAATAGAATACACCTTAAAAGCAATTCTCCAGAGAAACTTATTTTTGGTTCAATCATTGACCTTCATTTTAAGTTTTCCAATTCATTTCTGCTATATAAAAATTATGGTACTTGATACACAATTATTCTTTTTCCAGAAGCACACATATAAAACATGTGCATATTATATAAATATAGCTATATGAATAGATTCACAGGAATATTCTGTTACTTATAAAATATCACAGGGCAGTTGATCTTGTGCAACATAACAAAACAACCCCTTGACTGATGCAAGTCAATATATAAACAAACAAGACTTAGAAAGTTAATATATCATTTGATCAAAAGTACACATCATTAAAACTACAATTGTAACAATAAAAATAGTTACTTAAAGTCATTGAATGCTGCATAAAAGAAAACTTGTTTTGAGTTTTATTTTAAACCTCATAAAATTATTTTATTAATACTCATAAATCTAAGAGGCAGGCTATAACTCTCCATTCTTAAACGGGGTATAATTTTCTTTAGGAAATTGAAATTATTTGCCTATGGGATCATGACTATTTAGTAGAAATTAAACAGTAGAAATTAATGTATTGGTATCATAACACAAAGCCATCTTCTTTTTTAACTTTATTTTTTATTCCAAGGCTTTGCTCTCGGTTGTTGAAAAAAATTAGTTATTCTTGTAAATAGACTATTGAAAATATTAATCTTTTATTGGTACTTAAGTAATATACTTGAAGTTTAATTTCTAAAATGTTGTGAGCTACTTGTCGTAACAGAACATCTAAATACTAGGAGCAGAGAGAGGTCCACTGAGAAATTATCACCTTCAATAAAACATGATGAAGTCCTGACTTAGAACAGTGAGATAGGGTTAACAATAATAGGAATACTTATATATTACTTGCTATATTATAGGAACTGTTCTAAGTACTTTGGAATATTATTTTATCTATTCTCATAATAATACAATAGCATAGATATTATTACTCTGATTTTTTTTCTTGTAAGGAAATGAAAGCACAGAGTGGTTGAGTGACTTGACCAAGTTCCACAGGCATGGATTCAAGCTGTCCCAGCTGTAGACTATAAAATATAAACAAATACACAAAGATAGCTTTCCAGATGCAAGAAAAGAAGAAAGATCAACACACTCTGAATATAAAAACAGTCTGGTAACAATATGAGGCCTGTTATCAAAATTTTCTAAAAGGATTTATTCCCCCTAAAATAAGAAACATCCAGAGTAGAAGAGTAGACTGCTATTTTGACATGGGTAAAAACCTGAATTCATTTGTAAGATACATCTGCCTTGCAAATGCTGAAACTCTGGATTTCCACAAATCATATTTTCTCTGATTCAATTAAAAATTCAAACTCTAGGGAATCAAGATACTGATTGAAATTTTTATATTTTGAAAGATTTAATTGATAATGTGATATTAATTACCCACAAAATAAGTAGGCTATGAAAATTTGGCAGCAATATTCAAACATATCCTGACATATTACAGGTGCTTACAAATTCAACAAAAGCAATACAAATATTTTTTGTGACTTTTTTTAGCTTTATAAAATATTTTTACCAATGTACCAAAAGTATGCTATATGAATGACTCTTTAAACAAATGTATAGTTTACTAAATATTGAGATTTTATTTTAAAATTTGCAAAAATCAGATACAAGAAAACAAATGAATTTTCAGGAAAAAAAAAACCCTCCCATTTAGTAGTTTCCTATCTTACACATGAACCATCCAAACCATTATCATAAATATAAGTTCAATCAATCCAAGCCAATTTGATTTGATTCAATACATATTTATCCTGCTGATAGAGTGTATGCTTCACTATAATCTGCTTGTCTGATTTAAATGAAGAGAGTACTTATAGGATGAAACACTGAAGCTTTAATTGTGGGGATCTAGAAGAATAGTCTAAGAGCTTAAAAATATCACTTAAAAAAAGGAAATAAAAACAGTCTCAATGTTTGCAAAAATTTTTTTATACATTGACTTATTTCTTCCTTTTATAATTATTACTCTTTCACTCATTCATTCACTCTTATTTACAGCTCTTTTTTGAGTGCCAGTTATGTTTCTGAAATGTGCCTGATGCTGGTAATTTAGTGTAATCAAAGAGAATTTGTCCAGGCATCCATAATGTTTAATGTCCAAGAGTCATTCAATATTATGCGCTGGTGATTTATAAATGGTTACTTTTGAGTTATAAACTCTCTTTAAATCAACAGATGCCATGCATTCATTATATATATATATATATATATATATATATATATATATATATATATAACATTGTATATTATATAATAAAGGCAAACAGATGTCCTTACTGTTTGGTGAATAAATTGATATTATCCCCCAAAATAAGTAAGGTAGGGGTTTTTCCTGATGGGCTAAAATTCCCAAAGAACCTAGATACCGATCAAATAATTTCCTTAATGAAGTGGATAAGACAAAAATCATTGGTATTGGAGGAATAAAAAAAAAAAAGCAAAAAGGTTTTATACCTCTCCCCTTGCTAAATCCTTAAGTATGAGTGGTAGGTTTCCAAACAGCTTAGAAGCTGTCACATGGTGAGGCTTCTGGTCCTTGAGCGCCAGAGAATACTCAGAGACTAGCAAGAGAGTGTTCATGCCACTCAGCCAAAGTGATGGGGAAAAGCAGATCCAGGTTGAGTTTTTGAGAAAGGGAATTGTTATTTTTGTATGCTACATATTTAAAACTTCCTTTTCTGTATACATTTATTTTTTTGAATCCTTGCATTAAAAGAGGTAACAAAAAGATTAGGATGATCTAATCTGTTCCATTGTTTAGACATCCTCAGGGGTAATGAGAGAAGAGGTAATTCCAATGGAGACAATAGTCTACAACATCTATTACTTGGAACACATGTATGTGGATGCAATGAAATGAGTATTATACCAAAAAAGTTTTTTGAAAGTAATTTTTCTTAATGGGAAAATTATAAGGAAAAGAAAAACAGAATCTGAGAAACAGAAATGAGTCTTTTTTAGTTTCTTATCTCTTGGAAACCTATAATTCCAAATGGTTTTCAAACAGATGAAAATTCTGTTTTCATCTGTTTCATCTGTTTTCATCTGTTTGAAAGCAACTGTTTATTTTTTCAGAAGGTAAGAAAGAAAAACAAAACATTCTGTAAGCATATCTGAAATATATACTAGAATGCAAAGTCCAGAAACTGTGCTTTTAGTTCTGAAAATTTATCCAGTTCTGAAGTTTTTTTATGTTTTCCATTTTCTAATAACCCCTCTAATTACAAAATGTCATTAATTTTAGATATACTATAGTTTGGAAAATTGCATTCATTTGGTACTTCTGTTTACCATTAATATATTATTCATTGCAGATATCACCATTATATGAAGTACACATTAATTAATTCTCCATTTTAATTAATCAGTTTAAATTAATTCTCCACAGCAATTCTCTATTTTAATCATATAAATCACTTAAAATTTGTATGCATAGGGGCTTCCCTGGTGGCGCAGTGGTTGCGCGTCCGCCTGCCGATGCAGGGGAACCGGATTCGCGCCCCGGTCTGGGAGGATCCCACATGCCGCGGAGCGGCTGGGCCCGTGAGCCATGGCCGCTGAGCCTGCGCGTCCGGAGCCTGTGCTCCGCAACGGGAGAGGCCGCAACAGTGAGAGGCCCGCGTACCGCAAAAAAAAAAAAAAAAAAAAAAAAAAAAAAATTTGTATGCATCATTTCAAGTTTGATAAAATTATGTTTGCTATTTTTAAATAGCATTATTTTATTCTAGTTATAAATTAAATATATAAGCAATGTTGAAAATTTGCAAATACAGAAAACCAAATGAATAAAAATCGCTTATATGACTGTTACTCTTTATATATTAGTGTACCTGATTTCTGTTGAAGTAACCCATTATGGGATTCAAATGAAATTGGCTCTAACCCCACCAGTATCTTTTGTTGTTTCTCCTCTTCAGCTCCAAAACGAAGAGCATTATCTATACAATGTATCCCATTGTGCCGCAAGGTTTTTTGAAAGCCTTTGCCAATGAGAGCTTACATCGCGGTTCCACGTGGAAAACAACAAAAATTGAATACTACACCCGAGTACCTGAGATATTTTGTGTATTCAAAACGACACTAATTCTCCTTTTAAAAGATGGACCACTTTTCCATACTTTGTGCTTTTGCAAGAATACATAGTTGACAGAGATATTGGTATTCAATTCTTTCCCTATTTTTTTCATACCCTTTAGCATTGAGAATGGAAAGTGACAGATTAGCTGTTTATTATATCACTATATAATTTACTATAATACTAATAAGACATATTTGCAGAAGTTTTATTTCTGGGTTCGCTATTCTGTTTCACTGATCTCTGTGTCTGTTTTTATTCCAATACCATATGTTTTATTATCATAGCTTCGTAATATGGCTTGAAATCAGGAAGTGTGAAACCTCCAGCTTTGTTCTTCTTTTTAAAGATTAATTTAGGTGATCAGGGTCTTTCGTAGTTCCATAAAAATTTTAGGATTGTTTGTTCTATTTCTGTAAAAAATGCCGTTTGAATTCTGATAGGGATTGCATTGAGTTTGTACTTTGCTTTGGGTATTATGTACATTTTAACAATATTAATTCATCTAATAAATGAGCATGGAATATATTTCCATTCATTTGTGTCTTCTCCAATTTCCTTCATCAAACATCAATCTTATAAGTTTCATTGTACAGGTCTTTCACCTCCTTGGTTAAATTTATTTATTTATTTCAATATTTTTAGTGGTATATTTAAACATACAGAATCATTTTGATAAGTTTTACTATAGAATATATCATTTTAAAAGCTTTTGCTATTTTTCCTTGGTTTCCTGCTTATAAAATAATTCTGTATTTTGGGGGTCAGATAATTAAATACTTAATGATTTATCCTTCTTTGCTTAATATCTTACTCTATTTGAAATAATTTACTACATGTTATAAAAATAATGAATGTCAAGCAGGGTTAAGGACAAACACTATAAATGATATGCTGTAGGTTCAGAAAATAAAAGAAAGGAAGATAAATAAATATAACAAAACATAAACAGACTCACAGATACATAGAACAAACTAGTGGTTGCCAGAAAGGAGGAGGAATAGGGGGATGAGTAAAATACGTGAAGAGGATTAAAAGGTACAAACTACCAGATATGTGTGTGTATATATACATATATGTATATATATATATATGTCACAGGGTGTAATGTACAGCACAGGGAATATAGTCGATAATAATAACTTTGTGTGGTACATGATCTATAAAAATATTGAATCCCTATGTTGTTATGTGAAACTAATATAATATTGTATGTCAACTATACTTCTAGTAGAAAAAATAAAAAGGAAAGAAAAGAAATGCAAAGATATAAAGAAAAAAAGATTAAAATTTACAGGCATAGGTCTATGAGGATTCTAGAATCTTGGTGATTCCCAAGACTCTTGACTTCTCATAACATAGTAGACATGGACCAGGGAGTCTGATTGGGTTATGCTCTAGGAGAAGGACATTAAATATACTTGCATAGGGAGGGAAAGTAGAAAAATAGACTAAGCCAGAAGACACTGAGCTTTGCAATCAAGGTTACAGTCCTGGTGTGAAAATCATGCAGTTTTTATTTAGATGCTAAATACTTGGTAAGTTTGCACATCAGCACTGGGTTCAGCCAGAGGTCAAGGAGCCTTAGCTGGTGAGGCACTTCATTGCTAGGCTACTTGAAGGAAAACAGCCAGAGATATCCCAGGCAAATGTTGCTTTTTTTCATGACAGTTGTTCCAATGTGATGTTCCTTCCAACTCTTAACTTATTTCTCCAGACCATTTACTTATTTTTAAAATCAGTTCCTTTTCTTGAAATATGATTTAAAGTCATTCACAAAATGTGTATATGCCCATACTTATGTGTATTAAAATATTTGGGAGAGCAGGAGAAGACTTCTAATCTATTCTATCTGATCCATACAATTGTAACATGGTCTTAAGCAATGTATATTCATAATGAGTGTCATTATCTGATGGGACATGCTTTTCCTTTATCTCTTTCATTATTTAGAATTTCTGAAATTATTGATAGTTCTTTATTTTATCAGATGGAGTTACTTCCTGACAGAGTATTCTAATTCACTTGAGAATATTTTACCAGTAAAAGTTATATGCTCAGGACCAATTTGGGTGGCAAAATGCTAATTGAGAACAATGTACTGAAGTTCTGTTATTACAATAATGCACCTTTCACACTATATCTAGGGTTTTTCATCCTGAGGCATTGTGGCAGTTCAACAAGATTTGTTGAGAAATAAAGTATGTAATTTTGGCCTACGGGTTAAAACATAGGAGAGGGTAGTTTAAAGGATGAGTGAATTCAGAAGAGAGAACTAAAATCCCCAAATCATAGGGAACACAGTTCAGGATGACAGACTATATTAATGTGCTTATGTTAGTTCCCTTGAAGAACCTCACTGAAATTCTAAAAACAGGGAACGGTATTAATAGTTGACCAAAAAAAAAAGAAAAGAAAGAAAAAAAAGCTAACATTTTTTATTATGAATGAAAATCAAGATTGATAGAAAAAGTTGATGTCAACCTAATGTAGGCTGAAGAGGGGCTATTATAGAAATGATGATGATGATAATGATGACATTTCAAGTTGAATCCTAGACTCATTGAGCAGACTGATATGAGAAAGACCATGCTTATATTAATGGGATTATTTGTGCAAGGATAAAATGATGTGTGTCATTGCATTAATTAGTGCACAAGGAGTGATTAAAAGAAGAATCTGGCCTGCTGATATGCTTATGGGCTCAGGTGGGAGATTATCTCCTCATATGAAGAATGTGCTATGGGAGAATCCTAAAAATGATACAGGGAGACTAGCCTTCTCCCCTATGATGTAGAAAGCTACATGCTCCCCACCAAACAATGACAAAGAGCCAGACTAATGACAAATTCACAAATTTGTTTTGAACCCTTTAGAAAGTAGACTGTAACCAAGTAGCTCAAAATCTAAGGAGAGTTGGTGCCTGCAGGAAGAAAGGAGACGCAAGTACATGCTCACCTGGGGTGAACATAACTGAACACCTATAAAAAGAGTTTATCTTGAATATCTGAAAACTTAGTGTGGTCCGGTGCAAATGGATAAGACAGTGTGAAACCCCCAGGGGCTGCAGAGATTAGAAATGTACAGAGGAATTCCACAAAGCACTCATGAGATGAGAAAGAATCCCGAAGTATCCATTCTAGTGAAGAATTTGGGGGAGGGAGGAAAATAGCAGCAGTTCAGGAGAGCTAAGAAACCATGCCTAGATCCTTCTTTCACTTTTCCACTACAGAATAAATGCACTGCTGCCCTTAAGGCATTGGTGAAAATGGACTGGAGCTGGAAGAAGACAGCAGGGGAGCTTGGGAGGTGGGGGGGGGGGCAAAATTAGTACTGAATCCACAACTAGAACCAGGAAACCAAAGGAAAACAGAGATCACACTCTCAAAATCCAGGGACATGCATATACCTACGACGAAGTCGTTGTCAGAATAACATAGATACCTACCGACCTCCACAGACAAGCGAAAATGCTTTGGAGAGAAATTAATGGGAGAATTCAGCTGGGAACTGGCTAGAGAGAAACAAGCAGACAGAAACCCTCTGTGACCAGATTTGCATCCAAGTTACCGACAGTGTAAATCTTCTGAATATCCTCAGCTCACTTTTTCAAGGTTCTTTGCTCCCAGGTAGTTTAATCACTCTGGACATCCTTTTAAGTATTTTGGTTGCTTTTATAAATGTCACTCTTTAAAGGAGTTGCATTTTTTCTAGTTTTTTAAATGAAACTCTTGTTCTTCTATGAATTATTCCAGCATGTTTGCAAGCAGGGGTCTTGGAACATGATTTAAAATCTAGCACAATTTACATTTTCCTTGCCATTATTTCTCATATCATTTGTTTTATTTGTTATATAATTTATTTTGCCTTCTGGCTTACTTTAGAATTATCTGGCTTATCACTTTCTTTCATTTTATTTTTAATATACTGACTATGCTTTTTTGTCCCATATACTATTTTGTTCAAAAAATATGTATGGGGATTTCCTATTTTATTGGAAGCAGTGTTAAATAAATATGGTTCTTTCACTAGTAAAGCTTCATTCTAGGGGCAAAGAACAGGCCATGCAAAAATAAAAAATTTATGTTCCCACACAACATTTTGGGGATAAATACCTATTTAAAATGCATGAGGTTATTGAAGAGCACTTTCACAGATATCAGGGAATAAATTTTAAATTTGTAAATCTTTATTCTGAAACATTAAGGAAGTTTTTTATAACCTGTGCAAGGTCATTAAAAACCAGTATGCTACACTCCTCACAAGTTTGTTTCAAAATAAGAATAGCAAAAACATATCATTGTTTTTTCTTCCTTTAAAGAAGTATTTGTTAAAGGTCACTTTTAATCAGTCAAATAAAAAAAAAAATTGAAAGACCTAGAGAGATAGTTACATAAAGATGATACACTATTTCTTCAAGCCATTGACACATCGAAGGATTCTGTAACATTCTAATTACACATAGTAATAGGTTACAGATATATATATTTTTTTCCCCACAGTTATTAAATAAATTCAAAAATGATAAATTAAAAGCAGAAAATCCAACAGGATGGGATGACAGCTGCAGACAGGCAACATTAGGTAACAAAGTCAGGCATGGAGTGTTGTGTGTGGCATGTCTCCTCACAGCATGCCAGCTAAGGCATTGGCACAGCCTTTTCACACCAGAAACTCTGGTCTGAGGTGCCAGGTGCAACCCCCTGCGAGCCAGTGAAACCAAACTAAGCACAAAGGAAAAGAAAAAGGTGGGCTTTATCCAATCAGTTGAAGTTCTTCACAGAAAAAAAAGCTGACCTTCTCCCACCCACCTCCACCAACAAAGAAAGAGAAAGAGGGAATTCTGTTAGCAAATGCCCTTTGTACTTAAACTGCAGCGTCAACTCTTCCTTGAGTCTTCAACATGACAGCCTGAGATGACAGTCTTCACAATCTGACCATGGTTGACTGTGTGTAACCAAAACTGCAGAGAGCCAAACCACAGATCCTTCACATTGCATGCCTGGAGGCTATAACCAGATTTCACCAGTGAGGAAGTGTGGTTAGCCTGGGGTCTCCATCTTCAACAGACATGATCCAGATAACTCTTCTTTCAAGCAGAGTTTGGGCTAGACTGCAGCCGTGTGGCTGAGAGTATCTTGGTGCTCCTTCCTGGTGTCGGTCCAGAGCCTCTGAGGTGAGAGAGCATGTTAAGAACATTGGACCACCAGAGACCTCCCAGCCCCACGTAATATCAACCAGCAAGAGATCTCCCAGAGATCTCCACCTCAGTGCTAAGACACAGCTCCACTGAACAAACAGCAAGCTCCAGTGCTCGACGACCCATGCCAAACTACTAGTCAGACAGGAACACAACCCCACCCATGAGCAGAGAGGCTGCCTAAAATCATACTAAGTTTACAGATACCCCAAAACACAATGTCAGACATGGCCCACCCCACCAAAAAGAAAAGATCCAGCCCCACTCACCAGAACACAGGCACCAGTCCCCTACACCAGGAAGCCTACACAAGCCACTCCACACACCTCACCCACTGGGGGCAGACACCAAAAACAATGTGAACTACAAACCTGCAGCCTGAGAAAACGAGACCCCAAACACAGTAAGTTAACAAAATGAGAAGACAGAGAAATATGCAGCAGAGGAAGGAGCAAAGTAAAAATGTACCAGGCTAAACAAATGAAGAGGAAATAGGCAGTCTACCTGAAAAAGAATTCATAGTAATGATAGTAAAGGTGATCCAAAATCTTGGAAATAGAATGGAGAAAATACAAGAAAGGTTTAACATGGACTTAGAAGAATGAAAGAGCAAACAAACAATGATGAAAAACACAATAAATGAAATAAAAATTCTCTAGAAAGAATCAATAGCAGAGTAACTGAGGCAGAAGAATGGATAAGGGACCTGGAAGAAAAAATAGTGGAAATAACTATGACAGAGCAGAATAAAGAGAAAAGAATGAAAAGAATTGAGGACAGTCTCAGAGACTTCTGGGACAACATTAAATGTACCAACATGCAAATTGTAGGGGTCCAAGAAGTAAAAGAGAAAAAGAACGGGTCTGAGAAAATATTTGAAGAGAATTATAGTTGAAAATTTCCCTAACATGGGAAAGGAAATATCAATGAAGGCCAGGAAGTGCAGAGAGTCTAATACAGGATAAATCCAAGGAGAAACATACCAAGACAAACATACAAGGGACTCTCCATAAGGTTAACAGCTGATCTTTCAACAGAAACTCTCCCTTTCAGCAGAAGGGAGTGGCAGGACATATTTAAAGTGATGAAAGGGAAACACCTACAACCAAGATTACTCTACCCAGCAAGGATCTCATTCAGATTTGACGGAGAAATTAAAACCTTTACAGACAAGCAAAAGTTAAGAGAATTCAGCACCACCAAACCAGCTTTACAACAAATGCTAATGGGACTTCTCTAGGCAGGAAACACAAGAGAAGGAAAAGACTACAAAAAGAAACCCAAAACAATTAAGAAAATGGTAATAGGAACATACATATCGATAATTACCTTAAATGTAAATGGATTAAATGCTCCAACCAAAAGTAATAGACTGGCTGAATGGATACAAAAACAAGACCCATATATATGCTCTCTACAAGAGACCTACGAATGCATACAGAGTGAAAGTGAGGGGATGGAAAAAGATATCCTATGCAAATAGAAACCAAAAGAAAGCTGGAGTAGCAATTCTCATATCAGAAAAAATAGACTTAAAAAAAAAGACTATTACAAGAGACAAAGAAGGACACTACATAATGATCCAGGGATCAAACTAAGAAGAATATTTTACAATTGTAAATAGTTATGCATCCAACATAGGAGCACCTCAATACATAAGGGAAATGCTAACGGCCATAAAAAGGGGAAATAGACAATAACACAATCATAGTAGGGTACTTTGTCAACTTTCACCAAAGGACAGATCATCCAAAATGATAATAAATAAGGAAACACAAATTTTAAATGACACATTAGACAAGATGGACTTAATTGATATTTATAGGACATTCCATCCAAAAACAACAGAATACACTTTCTTCTCAACTGCTCATGGAACATTCTCTAGGATAGATCATATCTTGGGTCACAAATCAAGCCTTGGTAAATTTAAGAAAGTTGAAATATTATCAAGTATCTTTTCTGACCACAATGCTATGAGACTACACATCAATTACAGAGAAGAAAAACTAAAAAATAAGAACACATGGAAGCTAACCAATACATTACTAAATAACCAAGAGATCACTGAAGAAATCAAAGAGGAAATCAAAAACAACCTAGAAAGAAATGACATTGAAAACACGATGACCCAAAACCTATGGGATTCAGCAGAGGCAGTTCTAAGACGGAAGTTTAAAGCAATACAATCCTACCTCAAGAAACAAGAAAAAGCTCAAATAAACAACCTAACCTTACACCTAAAGTAATTACAGAAAGAAGAAAAAAAGAAACCCCAAAGTTAGCAGAAGGAAAGAAACCATAAAGATCAGATCAGAAATAAATGAAAAAGAAATGAAGGAAACAATCACAAAGATCAGTAAAACTAAAAGTTGGTTCTTTGAGAACATAAACAAAATTGATAAACCATTAGCCAGACTCATCAGGAAAAAAGGAGAAAAGACTCAAATCAACAGAATTAGAAATGAAAAAACAGAAGTAAAAACTGACACTGCAGAAATACAAAGGATCATGAGAGATTACTACAAGCAACTCTATACCAATAAAATGGACAACCTGGAAGAAATGGGCAAATTCTTAGAAAAGCACAACCTTCCAAGACTGAACCAGGAAGAAATAGAAAATATGAACAGGCCAATCACAAGCACTGAAATTGAAACTGTGATTAAAAATCTTCCAACCAACAAAAGCCCAGGACCAGATGGCTTCGCAGGCGAATTCTGTCAAACATTTAAAGAGTTAACACCTATCCTTCTCAAACTCTTACAAAATATAGCAGAGGGAAGAACACACTCAAACTCATTCTATGAGACCACCATCACCCCAATACAAAGATGTCACAAAAAAGAAAACTACAGGCCAATATCACTGATGAACATAGTTGTAAAAATCCTCAAAAAAATACTAGCAGACGGAATCCAACAACACATTAAAAGGATCATAAAACGTAAGCAAGTGGGGTTTATCCCAGGAATGCAAGGATTCTTCAATATATGCAATCCAATCAATGTGTTAAACCATATTAACACACTGAAGGAGAAAATGCATATGATTATCTCAGTTGATGCAGAAAAAGCTTTTGACAAAATACAACACCCATTTATGATAAAAACTCTCCAGAAGGTAGGCAAAGAGGGAAGCAACCTCAACATAATAAAGCCCATATATATACAAACCCACAGCCCACATCTTTCTCAATGGTGAACAACTGAAACCACTTCCTCTAAGATCAGGAACAAGACAAGGTTGCCCACTCTCACCACTATTATTCAACATAGTTTTGGAAGTTTTAGCCATGGCAATCAGAAAAGAAAAAGAAATAAAAGGAAACCAAATTGGAAAAGAAGTAAAGCTGTCACTCTTTGCAGATGACATGATACTATACATAGAGAATCCTAAAGATGCTACCAGAAAACTACTAGAGCTAATCAATGAATTTGGTAAAGTAGCAGGATACAAAATTAATGCACAGAAATCTCTGGCATTCTTATACACTAATGATGAAAAATCTGAGAGTGAAATTAAGAAAACACTCCCATTTACCATTGCAACAAAAAGAATAAAATATCTAGGAATAAACCTACCTAAGGAGACAAAAGACTTGTATGCAGAAAACTATAAGACACTGATGAAAGAAATTAAAGATGATACAAATAGGTGGAGAAATATACCATGTTCTTGGATTGGAAGAATCAACATTGTGAAAATGACTCTACTACCCAAAGCAATCTACAGATTTAAAAGCTTTTGCACAGCAAAGGAAACCATAAACAAGACGAAAAGATAACCCTCAGAATGGGAGAATATATTTGTAAACAAAGCAACTGGAACAATATTAATCTCCTAAATATACAAGCAGCTCATGCAGCTCAATATCAAAAGAACAAACAACCCAATCCAAAAATGGGCAGAAGACCTAAATAGACATTTGGCCATCATCAAAAAATCTACAAACAATAAATGCTGGAGAGGGTGTAGAGAAAAGGGAACCCTCTTGCACTGTTGGTGGGAATGTAAATTGATACAGCTATTATGGAGAACAGTATGGATGTTCTTTAAACTACTAAAAATAGAACTACCATATCACCTAGCAATGACACTACTGGGCATCTACCCTCAGAAAACCATAATTCAAAAAAGTCATGTACCACAATGTTCATTGCAGCACTATTTACAATAGCCAGGACATGGAAGCAACGTAAGTGTCCACTGACAGATGAATGGATAAAGAAGATGTGGCACATATATACCATGGAATATTACTTAGCCATAAAAAAGAAATGAAATTGAATTATTTGTAGTGGGGTGGATGGACCTAGAGTCTGTCATACAGAGTGAAGTAAGTCAGAAAGAGAAAAATAAATACCGTATGCTAACACATATAAATCGAATCTAAAAAGGTTATGGAGGAACTAGGAACAGGACAGGGATTTAGATGCAGACGTAGAGAATGGACTTGAGGACATGGGGAGGGGGAAGGGTAAGCTGGGACAAAGTGAGAGAGTGGCATGGATTTATATACACTACCAAATGTAAAATAGATAGCTGGTGAGAAGCAGCCACAGAGCACAGGGAGATCAGCTCAGTGCTTTGTGACCACCTAGAGGGGTGGGATAGGCAGGGTGGGAGGGAGACACAAGAGGAAGGGGATACGGGGTTATATGTATACATATAGCTGATTCACTTTGTTATAAAGCAGAAATGAATACACCATTGTAAAGCAACTATACTCCAATAAAAATGTTAAAGAATAAAAAACAAAACAACAATGTCAGGCACAGCCACAGTTAGAGATAGAGTTTGAGTTGAGACCTGAGTGACAGTAAGTAGCCCTTCTAGGCCTTGAGAGCAGGGTTTGTAGGTAGTAGCAAGAGCAAGTACCAATACCAATACCAGGGGCAGGGATTAGCTTGGAAAGTTCAAATATACTGAAGAAAACTAATGTGGCTGGCTTCTGGTAAGATGGATTAGTTGTTGGTAGAGAGAAAAAGAGATAATTAAGCCCTGCATTACTGTGCTCTGATCTGGCCCCTGCTAACTTCTCCAACCGTGTGTCCTACCACTCTCTTCCTTGCTTCTTGCATATGTCTGTCATCTCTGTTAATGTCACTCAAGCAAAAATGCTAGGCATCTTGAAATTCTCACATTCTCCCCCTCTGCTCCCAGCTCTATCAATTAGTGACTCATTTTCTCCACTGTGACCTCCGATTCTCATCTATATGAATGCTTCTCCAATTTCCATCTTGTTTCTCAAGATGGCACATGATCATTGTGAGATTTATCTCATTTCCTCATAGGGTTCCACTTAACTGAGAAGGAAGCTTTTTCATTCCTAAGGTATCTTACATTTGAAACATCAACATCTGACGAGAACTTATGAATTACTAGAAACTGTTCAAAGCACTTCACCTTTATTAAGATCTTTAATCTTCTTTATATCTCAAAGTGTTAAATGTAATTAATATACATATATCACAGATGAGGAATCTGAGGTGCAGGGATGCGAACTTATTTTCCAAAATTCATACAACGAGTGAAGGATGCAGCCAAGATTTAGAACAAGATACCTTACTCTAGACCCCATGATTTTGATCAATATACCTTAACTCCTTTCCCTTGCTGCATGCTTCTACCTTACCCCCAACCAAGTTTTAGCCATAAAATAAAGGAAACATAAGAAAAAAGTGTCATTTCTAATGGATATTCTGATTAGCTTTGCTTTGCTGAGGTCAATTAAAAAGTTCAAATGTGTAATTAATCATAATTTAGTATGCAACATATTTAGTCTATGGGATAAGAGTGATTTTGATGATTGCTTGTCCTCCTTAAGCGTGATTATCCAGCTCACCTTGCTCCACAGCGAGGCCATTCTTACATCACTATGTATAATATTTAAGCATCCAGCACAGAGCCTAACAATTTTCTTTACCAATACCAGAGATGCAAGAGCCACTACATAGCAATTTGTCATAGGAAGTGAGCTCAACGTTTTCTAGCTACTTCAAAAAGAAACTCCCACATAGCTGAAAGTTGGCTGTATAATTCTTTTCTGAATACTACAGCCCCAGAGTTCCTAATTCAAGTTTAGAGATTTGGGGAGAGAAACAATGAGATTTTCTACATCCTGCAAGTTTGTTGATTAGCTCTGTTTTTAAAAGCTTAGCTGTGGTGAACTTAAAATTGTTCTTTCAAGTTCAGTGGATCTTAGAGTTAGTCAAACTGTATCCTAGAATCTGAGCGTAGATCACTTGCAAACTTTAGTTTCTGTTTGTGTGTGTTGTGAGCTTTCCCCATATTTCATATATTCATATACATTTTATAGTTATTGGAATAGTGTTTGCTAGATACTAATAGTAACTGCCATTTATAACCAGAAATCTTAGTTACATAATCTAACCATAAACATGATCAGTGTTTAAATATAAAGTTAGATTTTTAAACTTTTGTAGAAATCATAATCATTGGACTTCAATATTCAACCACTATTTCATTCACCGATTTCAAGGAATAAAGGTTTATTTTTCACTTTGGAGGACCACGAAAATCTAATAATTCATTTCATGGTGAAAATTTGGATGGAAAACTTTTTTATCAGACATATCTTTCTATTTTGCTTTTTATTATCTATCTATCTACCTATTTATCTATCATCTATATATCCATCTATGTTGCCATCATCTTTTCATCCATACATTTATTTATGTTAGCCTACATCTTTATTAACACAATTCTCAGTATTGTAAACTTATGACATAAGCTTTTTGCCCACCTTAATGCAAATACAACCACTGGTGATAAAGACATCATGATAGGCAATAATAACCCCTCTTCCTAGTGTCTTCCAAAGTAACTTGGCCATAGTAAAAATTTTTCTAATGTTGCCCGATGAATTAATTTCTGATATTTTTCTAATAAAATTGCAAAGGCTATCAACAGTTTAATATACCAGACAAATTAGTTCATCTAAAAGAAATGGTGGAAAAAGATGAGTTTCTACAGGAGGATTTGGAAAATCTCATTTCATATTTCCTTTAGATAATTTAGATTAGTTTTTTTAAGTTTTTATTTATTCATTTAACAAATATTATTGAATAATGACTTGGTGCTAGTCACTTTTGCAGTGACTGGGTATTGAGGAAAAGAAATAAACAAACAAACAAATCCAGAAGTCAATCACTATGCTGTACATCTAAAACTAATATAATATTATAATTCAACTATACTTCAATTTAAAAATGAAAATACATGAATGAACATGCATACACACAAAAAAATATTTAACATGTTTTGTACAGGTGCACATGTAACCATCCTGTTGTATGTGATGCCATAATGGAGGGGGCACTAGGTACAGGGGAGTCTGGAAGCACCAAGAACTGGGGAGGTTAAGCGTGGCTACATTCATGAGCAGGTAGAGGAAAGCCCCTTATTCCAGTCACTCTTTAGATGCTGGCAGCTACAAAGAGAAGACAGCAAAGATCTTAGGGTGAAAAGAAAAACAAAAGAATGTACGCATGTGCTCTTCTAGATTTTATACTCTAGTTTAATAAGAAGACAGTTCACAAGTAATGTGTGTGTGTGTTTGTGTATGTAGAGAAATAAAACATGATACGGGAAAGTTAAAGCTGCATAGTCATAATCTTTAATATGATCAGAATGATTTTTGCGTAAAGTTGTGAAAGAAAGGAGGAAATAGAAGAGCAGTTCAAGGTATTAGATAAAAATGTTGTGTTTTTATCTTACAGTTAAGGCACAAATTGTATTCATAGTTGTGGCTTACTGTCATATTCTACAAGATAATTCATATCAATAAAAAGGATAGATTTATGGGAACTGTCATATAATCAGTTGATAAGAATATTAATTGTTTGGTTACCATCATAATTTTAGAGAGGATAAAAAGATCTTTCACTTTCCCACAAGCTCTCTTTTTTAATCTGATTTTATGTCCGAGGCAAAGCAGTACATTGATTTCCCCAAGCAAATTGCTTATACAGAGCTATGATGACAACTCTTCTGGCAGTCCTTAGATCAATGATAACTAATAGTTATCATTGTGTCTGTGTCTTTTTGACCTATTTGTTTACAAGCTATAGAAACAGATCAGGCTATCTTTAGCCAAATAAAGTAATTTATGGGAAAGATATGGGATAACCCATAGAATCAAAGGAAAGGCTATAGTTAGCAATTCTTGAGCAGGTCTGAAACAGGAGAAACCTGTAGTTTATTATAAATCAATGGGCAGTCTCCCTAGAAAACAAAGATAGGAGGATTTACCTAAATGAATGACTCAACAAACTTGTATTTTTTATAGGGACTGCAAAAACAGTGGAGTCCTGTCTCATTCTTCTTCCAGTTAAGCCCCCTGCACCCTAACACCTCATTAGCTCAAACGTTGTGAAAATTAAAAACAATGAGATAGTTTTGAGATTAAAGCTGGAATTAAGCTGCACCTTTTTACTTTTATACATATTATACATTATGAAGAAGCCATCGGTGGTGGATTATGGTGAGGAGAATCAGTGAAATGTAATGTTTTCAATGTTTTATTTATCTTTATGTCCTCCTTCTATTATGTTCTTTACTCAATGGTAATATGTTATTCTAAATATCTTGCAGTTAACTCATTCTTTCAAGACAACTAATCAAAAATACAAATGATCTTGTTCTCATCTCTCTTCCCTCATCCTCCTCATCACATTTACTAAACAAGGTCTATAGTACTATTTTAGATCCTAATGGGCAAACCTAAATTCTAAAGCACAATGTCAAGAATTGGGTCTCTGTCAACAGAATTTTAATATTTATTCACTTGCAAATATTTATGGTATGTAGTTGAATATGCTGAAGTGTATTTGTGTGTGCTTGATGCATATCATTCTCTCATTTTAGTATCAATACTTTAACTATTCTTATTTACTGATATATTTAATCACATCATTCAAAGTTTACAGTACAATACTGTAACTAAATTATAACTTTCCTAACTTTTGTTTTGGATTATAGCACCCTAATCTCCCAATCTCTTAATACTCCATCACATCAGCACACACTAGAACAGTCTTATCTAGTTTGTGTCTTTGACATGATTGGTCACCACAACCTCAGTATGTCATCAGTCCTAGGTTTTCTCATAGACCGAATCTGATGTTGGTTCTTCTGCTTATTGGAAAAGGGAATAATTTAATCAAAGCCGATTTACAGAGAAAGAGCTAGAACAAAATCAAGAACTAGATAAAGAATGAGAAAAAGGCAGGAGAGAGAGAATGATTAGAGATAATGAAACATTTCCCTTATTTAAAATAGCAATAGAATGAGGATGATTAGGGATATTTCTATTAGGAATCAGATCTCTTTCTTGCAGACATCAGAACTTTCTGGCAAATTGACCGTGAATTCCAGAACTAATAAAACTAAGAATTTTATCAGTCTCCTAATTATTTGTTTTATATGACAAGTTATTTTCCATCATATTTGTTTCTTTTGGTTTTTCTTCAGCTTGCAGATATTTTTGACCCACTTCATTTAACATTTTACTGCTCAACATTTTATCATTTGACATTATTTAATATAGTTTAATATTTAGAAACATGATCTATCCATTCAAAATTATTAATTATTTTTATATATGCATTTATTTCTAGATACCCCAGTTCTCTGCCTTTTCATTCTCTTTTTAGTTTTTCCTCTCAAATTCTTTACTTCTCTTTTCACCTTCTCCTTCTCTCTTTCCCTCTTCCCTCCTCTCCCTCTCTCATGTTCTCTGTCTCTGTCTCTCTCACTTATTATTTTAAAGAAGCTCTGACGTGGGCAAGAGAGAGACATCTTTCCAATTTATTCCTCAGCTGATGATGAAATATGCCTACAGGTGATACTAGATTGTTGCAGCAAAATAATCTGGAGAGAAGATGAAGAATCACATTTCCTGCTGTCACTGTTTATGACAATGGCCTTGCCAAAGTAGTTTACTGGAGCTGATGTCTAAGACAAACTATAC
This sequence comes from Physeter macrocephalus, assembly GCF_002837175.3. Classification (NCBI taxonomy): domain Eukaryota; kingdom Metazoa; phylum Chordata; class Mammalia; order Artiodactyla; family Physeteridae; genus Physeter; species Physeter macrocephalus. The sequence continues at coordinate 140,194,128 of NC_041214.2, read as the reverse complement.
ACATGCAAAGCCATCTTTACTTTAACATCATAGTGCAGGGGAGGGAAGACTTCAATCTTCAGGTTTGCTTTGGAAAAAATTTTTTTTCAAGTTCCACCCACTCCTCTATGATTAATGGTTAAGAAGGTAAATCTACTCTTCCATTGAAAAGTAAGTGCCTCAGGGTCAAAATTTAATTTCTCCCACTGGACTTTTTATAGGTACAAAATGGTCAAATGCTTTCTTGCTGAAAATAAATTGTGTGGGTCATGAAGAGCCTGATTTTTTCAGTATATGCAGGACTGTACTTTCTACAGTTTTGTTTGTTTTAGGGAAATGAGGTTGCTGCATGAGAAGATTATGTGGACTGTCACATGTGACCAGGATGTTGGACTCAATGATTCACTGGTTAAATATAGGATTATGTTTATTTACCAAAATTGCTATAAATTTGTACAAGATATGGTGGCCTATATGTAGTAGACATGAAATAGTAAAATTAACAATTCCCCTGGAGAGCAGAATTTTGAGACTACAGAAATCCAGATATTTTTCTAAGAGGAAAAAACATTGCTACTGTACCTCTTCTTAGACTTATCAGTTAATTTCATTTTTTAAATTTATTTTTTGAAAATCCAGTGTACTCTATTAAAACATTTAATTACACTGTAATTTAAGGATAGCAATCACATTATATAGATGATGTGAATACTCATAAGATCTTACTTTACTCCGTCCCTTTCCTGAGCCCTACTATCCTGATTAGATTGTCTACATGTCTCTGCTACTTAGATTCCAGGAACCAGGTGCCTTGTTCCTGTCTTTTCCAAGCCTAAGAAAACAGGATTTTTAAGTGTTGAAGGGTAGCATGGTATCCCAGGAAGGAGTGCACCCCTCCCCAACAAGTGCCTTGGAAATAGCATTTTGGTAAAATATATATGTCCTTCTGAAGAAAAGGTGGAGGAAAAACTCCTGAACTTGGTGTCACCAGGTACATTAACATTCTTCCTTCAAGATCTCACCTTCTCCACATCAGACTTGTTACACTTTAAGATTTTATTCTTATGTAAAATCAACAAGATCAACACCATTACAGGTGACTCAAAGTACAGGGAAAACTCAAAGAGCAATGAGTATTAGGGACCAGGGTATTCAGCCAGATGGGATCAGCTACACAATCTGGAGGAAGTGAATCCTCATGGGACAGCTTACTGGAAACAAAAAATCCTTCACACATGCAACTATTATAAAAGTACCTTCCCCGGGCTTCCCTGGTGGCGCAGTGGTTCAGAGTCCGCGCCATGGCCGCTGAGCCTGCGCATCCGGAGCCTGTGCTCCGCAACGGGAGAGGCCACAACAGTGAGAGGCCCACGTACCGCAAAAAAAAAAAAAAAAAAAAAAAAAAAATGTACCTTCCTGTCATACCCAAATAAATATTGAATTCCATCTCCTTCCTCTCATTCACCGGGGACTTAATGTACTCTTCTGATCAAAACTCCTCTCTGGCAAATATTTGATACATATTTATTGTTACTATTTTAGATCAACATCATAGTTCTTAGAGTCTCTTATAATTAGTTATTGTTTTTACAAAAATCAAGTGATTATTTGTTCCAATAACTGAGTATGCATAGAAAATGATCTTCAAAATCAAAGAACAGAAAAAGCCATCTCAAACATAACTCTAAATCTCCCTGAGTTTGGGACAATGGTTTTGTCTATTTTTAATATGTATAAATAATGGGAAATCTCCCTGAAAAATTCAAAAGCCTTTGATTAACATCAAATATCTTTAAGAGAAAATATTTGGAGGATTTGGTGTAAGTGAATCACAAACATGTGGATTAAATTTTCCACAAATTAATGCAAAATTTAAAAATTAAGTGGGAAATGTTTCAAAGAAATGTGCTTTGAGTTTTATTAACTAAAATTATGGTATAATTAGTGACATCTTTTAGAGGACACCAACACAGTAAGTTGGTTTGTTTCTAATTCTACAGACATCGGTACACATTTTGGAATCAGACACACCCTCCCATGTACTAACTACGGAACTTTGAAGTTATTTTACTTCCCTGAGCTTCAATATCTTCATATGTACAATGGACTTAGTAATACTTAACTCACAGTGCTGTTGTGCTGATTCAGTAAAAGTGGTTAATTTATGCACAGCACTTGAGAGATATGTATATCTGTATTCATGAACGTATGTTTGAATGTGTATAAATGTGTATATATGTGCTTTACATGTGTGAGCGTGTATGAGTATGCATGTGGTTGTTAGTGCATAGTGTTTATGAATGCGTGTGCAAGTATGTGTGTATGTGTGAGTGTGTATGTGTGCACAAGACTCTTTGCGGGTGACTGTGCATGTGCATGCTCATACAAATGTGTGACGGGGTGCATATGAGTGTGTGAGTATGCACATGCATGTGTATTTACATACCCATGCGCTGGGTGCCTTTTTTCACCATAGAAATAATAGATTGTGAATTATAAATCAATTTGATAGAATATGCAATATATTAACCTGGCATCTATATTGGAGTTTTTTCTTAACTTTGCTGACTTTTAAATTTTTTTGGTAAGAACACTTAGCATGAGATCTACATTCCTAATAAAGTTTAAGGATGTGATACAGTATTGTTGACTTTAGATACAAAGTTGTAGTGTAGATATCCAGAGCTTATTCATCTTGCTTAATTGAAACTTTATGTCAATTAATTAGTAACTCCCATTCCTCCCTCTCCCCATCCCACAATTCCACTCTTTGATTCTATTAATCTGACTGTTTTCAATACCTCATATGCGTGGAATCACGTAGTATTTGTTTTTCTTTCACTGGTTTACTTTCTAAACTCTTTTCCTGACTCCACCTTCATTCCTATCCAGTTAATTCCCACACTATCATCAAGGCTAGCTTTTTAACAAAATTTACCACTTGCCATAATCTTATAAAACATGGAAAGGAGTTTAGGACTTTGGAGGGAAGGAAATTTGAATTAATATATACTTCTCAAGGGCCATATTTATTTTGTTAAATGTTCATTGTCCAATTTTTAACACAGTTCCTGGAATAAGTGGGGTGTGCAAAAGTATCTGTTGAATTGAATAATTAATTAAGAAAAGATATCTCCTTGAAGACACAGCTTATCACTTATAATTTCCTACTAACAAAAAGAGAAAACAGTGCTTGATATATTGTAAGTTTTCAAAATATTATTTGAATTAACAACTGTGAAAACATTGGAGATTCACTCTAAAGTGTAAAATAACTGTAATATTTTAAATGTGTCTCTTTAAGGGCAACTCTTATTTTTAGAACATCAAATCTTTAATATCTAGAATAGAGTTTAGTGATATAAAACAATAACATGAAAATGAATTTTAAAATGAGAGACACATAGTGATGAACACTGACTAATGCTTTAATTTGTACAGAACCTTAGTTGAATTCTAGGAAAACTGTAATAATTTAATTTCCCTCAAATGGGGCTGTTTCAGAATTGTGAATGTTAAAACTCTCTGTGAAAGATGAGGTGGCTTTTGGAAAGATGTTTTATTTTTCCAATGAGATAACTAGCAGAAAGGACTGTCCTTTTCCTTTGCTGGGATTTGTCATAATAGGTTGAGGTAACCAGAATTCCTGCAGCCATTTTGCCGTCTATATTAGAGTGAAATCAAATCTAAGAATGGCACAATTAAGATAAATATCTTAAAGGGAGGCTTCCCTGGTGGCGCAGTGGTTGAGAGTCTGCCTGCCAATGCAGGGGACACGGGTTCGGACCCCGGTCAGGGAAGATCCCACATGCTGCAGAGTGGCTGGACCCGTGAGCCATGGCTGCTGAGCCTGTGCGTCCGGAGCCTGTGTTCCACAACGGGAGAGGCCACAACAGTGAGAGGCCCGCGTACCAAAAAAAAGAAAAAAAAAAAAAAAAAAAAAAAAAAAGATATTTAAAGGGGACTTCCCTTGTGGTCTAGTAGTTAAGACTTTGTGCTGCCACTGTAGGGGCATGGGTTCAGTCCCTGGTTGGGGAACTAAAGATCCTCTGTGGGGCAGGCAAAAAAAAAAAAAAAAGATACTTAAAGAACCTACATCTGCTTTTTGTCATTTACAGTCCACAGAATCCTAAGAGATTGACAGGTATTTGCGTTATTTTTGTGGTGATATTTTTTATTTTACTTACTTATTGTTATTCTAATTCAGTACCAAGAATAGTTGTTTCCTAACACAAATGAATACAATGAAACACAATTAAAAATAAGGCTAAATAAGAGTGAGGAGAAATAAAGGTATTATTTACACACTGAACACAAAGTAAAGTGAGTTCACTGAAGGGAACATCACCATCTTTCTTGTAGCTGACAGAGGTATGTCGTAAATTTGGTTCTGAGATTCCTATCGATTAAAGTGAAGAGGAAAACCCTATCAGTTCAAAATTTGTATTCCATTAGATAAAGAGAAAGTAGTTATACAGAAGAGGAGCATCTGAGTCTTTGTGGTTTTGTTTGTTTTGTTTTGGGCATGGCATATGAATGTAAGACTTCGTAAAGAGAACAATTTAAGATGAAGTGCTCTCTGCCTGTAAATCGTATCACTTTCCACTCAACAAGAGAAAGTAGCTCTAGAGTGAAAAGTGAGAGACCAACAATGTAATTCCATGCTTATCTGTCTGTGATAGAAATCTGTGTTCCAAGTGACCAAAAAAAAAAAAAAAAAACCTCAAACTGCTTTAAACAACAAAAAATGTTTGGTACATTTTGCTAACTGTTTGCTACATTTTGCTAACCCAATAGTTAAGGCAAAAGGTACCAATATCACCAAATATACCAATATCTTTACCAATATCACCAAAGACCCAGCTTCTATCTCTAGCCTTCTTTTTTATTTCTCACAGGCCCAATCCTCTGGGTCCCCATGAGATCCCCTCCAGCAACATCAGGTGTTCTTGGGATCACACAGAAAGACCAACTTGCTTACATTGTTGCCCTATTGAGGGAGACAGTGTTGCTCTGGCTGAGCGGCTAAGCTGAAGTCCTGAACACGGTTTTCAGTGGTTCAAAATTTGACTCTTTCCTGAACCACAGGGTTTATGATTAAACTGAGTTAAGCCAGTTACTAAGTCTATGTAGAGGTAAGGTCTCTCCTACCAAATTACAGACAGTTCTCCAAAACGTCACAGTAAATATTCAAGAATGCCAGATAGTATAAACAACAGAAGTCCAAAACAGTCTATGCTTATTTACTTAGATGTATATATACTTTTTCTCCTTGATTCAGAAAGCTGCCTAGACAGGATCCAAACAAAAATAGTATGCAAATAAATCAGGTTGAAGGGAAACAGAAGGCATATAAAAAAAAATAGGTGAAGTATTTTCACACATTAAGGTCTCATAAGATGTGCTGTTGCTGCTGTTTTACGTTTACTTATTATGTATTCATTTATTTACTTTGGCTGCACTGGGTCTTAGTTGCAGCATGCGTGATCTTTAGTTGCATCATGCGGGCTTCCTGGTTGTGGCATGTAGACTCTTAGATGGAGCATGTGAACTCTTAGTCGTGGCAGGCATGCAGGATATAGTGCCCCGACCAGGGATCAAACCCATGCCCCTTGCATTGGGAGCACAGAGTCTTACCCACTGGACCACAAGGGAAGTCCCTATGTTGTTTTCTTTAAACAAGATAAAGTGAATATTTAATGGATTAATTACTTATAGCTCTACTTTTATTTTTAATTCCTCTAAATTAGGAATTTAATTAGAACATTCAATCATAATAATGATTTAATTATGCACTTCCATTCATAGAATAAACCTTAACATAAAAACATGTATAATAATAAGAGACCTTCAAGATGTCAGAGGAGTGAGACATGGAGACCGCCTTCCTCCCCACAAATACATCAGAAATACATCTACATGTGGAACAATTCCTACAAAACACCTACTGAATGCTGGCAGAAGACCTCAGACTTCTCAAAAGGCAAGAAACTCCCCACGTACCTGGGTAGGGCAAAAGAAAAAACAGAGACCAAAGAATAGGGACGGGACCTGCACCAGTGGGAGGGAGCGGTGAAGGAGGAAAGGTTTCCACACACTAGAAGCCCCTTCGCGGGCGGAGACTGCGGGTGGCGGAGGTGGGGAGCTTCGGAGCCGTGGAGGAGAGCGCAGCCACAGGGGTGCAGAGGGAAAAGCAGAGAGATTCCCACACAGAGGATCGGCGGCGACCAGCACTCACCAGCCAGAGAGGCTTGTCTGCTCACCCGCCAGGGCAGGCGGGGGCTGGGAGCTGAGGCTGAGGCTTCGGTCGGATCCCAGGGAGAGGACTGGGGTTGGCTGCATGAACACAGCCTGAAGGGGGCTGGTGCGCCCCGGCTAGCCGGGAGGGAGTCCGGGAAAATGTCTGGAGCTGCCGAAGAGGCAAGAGACCATTGTTTCAGGGTGCGCGAGGAGAGGGGATTAAAAGCACCACCTAAACGAGCTCCAGAGACGGGCGCGAGCCGCGGCTATCAGC